>NC_090924.1:907004661-907307692 GCF_040938575.1 Ambystoma mexicanum
AGGGAAGAGTGTCAAAGCTCGTGACAGAGCTGGCCGTGAACCATGGCTCGGTGAGGCTGAGGACATCGAGGTCAAGTTCTTCAAGGAGGCGGCAGATGTCAGAGGTGTATTTGACAGCTGAGCGAGCGTTTAGAGACTTCCGCGGAGGGGTACAAATCAGAGCTACGCCCTGCAGAGGTGTAGAAGCCTGAGGGGGGTAGGAGAGGTCAAGGTAGCCAACGAGGAAACAGCAGGGGGAGGCAAAGAAGCTGTGGGGGGGGAGAAGGGGGACAGCAGGAGAAGGGAAATTGATGAGGCGCGGGAAGTGTCTCTCAAAGAGGAGAAGATTGGCCTGAGGTCCTTGGACCAAGACGGTACCATTCAGATAAACATTAATGATGATCTTGGAGGAGTGGAAGGAGGCCAGGAGAGCCTCCCACCGGGTGCCACCATTAATGGAAGAAGTGGTGAAAGGGGAAAGCACAGAGACCATATGAAGAGTTCATAAGTCTGACGAGGGAACGACAAAGATGATGTCGGTGAGGGTATGCCTGGAGGGAAGTACTGCTATTGGTGTCAGCGATGGGTAGGCCTGGGTTGGAGACCAGGATGTCCTTTTTAAACTTCTTCCTACCAGATTTAGTGAGGAGAGCACAGTAGTCTATAGAGAAGCAGTCAGAAAATAGAGGAGAGACTGAGAGCACCATAGAGTAGGTGGGGAGAGGAGAGAAGAAGGGGGGGGGGGGGTGGTCGTGGGGCGGGGAGAACACTAGGGAAGGATGCATGGAGGGGTGCAAGTAGATGAGGCAAGGAGAGACGAGACAATAGACAATTGAACAAAATGACAAGGACTCAGACAGTAGAAGAACAGTTTGCTAGTTGAATGCTTTAAGAAGCCAAAACAAAAGGCAGCACTAATTTTCACATGTAGTTTAACAACGGAGACAGCACACCTAGGTCTAAGAGTCTTGTATAGTGGGAGAAAGGCCTAGGTTTCACAATGCAATTTAAAAAACCGCAGACGCCACAATTACTATAGTGTTAGGGGTGCTATGTGGCAGGGTTTCAGGGTAGAGTGATGGCTCTATTCCTCGCATGGGCCACTCCTACCTTACTAGTCGCTGATGGTTGACAGCTGGCCACTGGCTTCCCCTGCTGTTAGGCAGAATTCTCTGTTAAGGCTAATTTCCCAAACCTAGTGAGTCCCCCAGCAGCTTTGCTGGATTTTTGGGGTTTATTTTTTTTTTCTCCTGCTTAGAGTGAGACTCTTTTTCTCCCACTCTTAGACATGATTTGAGATATCCTTTGACTTTGTAATGTGTTTTATGGGCTATGGGGTCTTTTACTCCATGGGGTTTCATGTATTTTTGGTAAGTGTGTTACACAGCACCCGTAGTGCAGTAACACAGGGGTGTCATAGTGACCCCCAAACATAGACTCCATACCCTGGGACTGACTACTGTCTCCCAGGGCATGAAAAGTCACCATTGACTTTACTATTCTCAAATTGTGAACAGAACCAGTACAAACCATCATATTGTGGAAGTACTGGTAGGGGTAATTAGATTGCCCCTGGGTCTGTTTTTCGAGGGGACACTGTGCAGTCCCCCCTCATCGAGTTTCTGGCTGGTGGCAGTGGTTACCACGCGAAATATTCCCCCGGAATATTTCCTATGGGATTTTCCGATTCATTTTAAACGCACCACTTTTTTGGTGCAATGTTAAAGATACCGCTGGGTTATTTATTTAATATTTATTCCCCGGTTGGGTCTTTTTGCCAGGACTCGGTTTTAAAATGGCGTTTGTGTTCGCCTCTGTAACTCCAACCCAAGTCAAGCCCTTTGTTCCACTTTTTGGCGGGCTTCTGCACAGAAGCCTCCAAAAGTGGTGCCACTCTGTCTGGGTCTACAGGATGTGTGGGAGGGGGGGGTTTAGGCACCCTGGACTGAGTTGCCTCGGCAACTCAAGTCGCACTCTTGTGTGATTGGCCCAGTGGTGAGGCGCCCGGCTCACCACTTAGCATGTTTGAGTGACAGCTAGGACTGATGAATGGGGGTTTTCTGCATAAAAGCAGGGCTTTGGGGACTGGAACTTGAGAAGTCGCCACAGGACCAAAGAATCCAAAGAGGGAGAAGCTGAGCCGACCTGCAACGACGACACCACCGGTGGAGCCCTGCTGAACCGTCTCACCACTTCCCAACGACAGAGAAGAGCTTCATCCCAGAGAGTCTTCTTCCTCTGAACTGGTGGGGATAACCAGTTCGCCCTCTTTTTGCCTTCCTGGATCGTCTCGTGGTCGAATCGCCCGTGCCAAGCACCTGGGCGGCCGGATAGCCACGCTTCACCACTACTGCGAATAAAAGGGTAGTACCTTTTAACCGGGAAACTCCGCGGCTGTTTTCTTCCCTGGCAGTGCAACGACCTCCAGCTTTCCTCCACGTGGAGATCTTCTCTTCCCCTGGACGAAGCACCGACTTGCACCCGCTGCCAGGAACAACTGCCCCCGCTGGAGCTTTCTCACCATTTCAGGTACTGTGTCCCGCCTGGTCTCCTTGCAACAGACTGCTCAAGATGTCCCGTAAATCCTTGACCCTCTATCCTGGGGTGACTTGGGACCTGCTAACTAACTTTTTCTGAACTGATCCAACCCTTTTTGAACTATCTGCAAAGACGTTTTAAAGTATTATTCAACTCTGTGATCTTGGACACATTCCGCCTTGCTCTCTCCAAGAGTGGGCCTGGTCTATGAACTTTCTTGCTCTAACAGTAGACTCTGCCTTTCTGACTTGCTGTGGTTCTTTTTAAAGTGTTTGTATTGTGTACTTTCCTAATTCTGCCTTTTTCCCTCCCTTTTTAACCAACTTATTGGAGTGCCATCTTAGGTTAAGCGCTCACCTCTGTTTGCAAATTGCAAATAAGTGGTGTTTTAACTAAGACTTGTTCAATAAGTAATCAGGGATGTATATAGATTGATAGTGACAGTGTTTGAACTTGCTTGCCATATTAGTGTTAGTATTTTACAAGTGTAATTTTAAATAAATATATACTTTTATACCAAAGCTCTGGTCAGTGTTTGCTTGTGCTACTGTATCTCTGTACCTATTTTGTATACTCTATATACTGTCTAACTCTTCTTGAGAGAAGTCTGGCTGCTCAGCCACAGCTACCAGGTAAATCTGGGTGGTACAGACTGCTACCAATTGGGTTTACTGCCAACACCTGTAGTCCTAAGCCTTTTGCAGTGGTCCCTAAGGGAACTGCACAGGTTTCTGCATAACGCCTGCTGACACCTGCAGACAATGGCAGGAGCCTCCCCTGTAGAAGCCGCCCTTTGCCTTGGGTCGCTTAGTCGCAGGGGCTGCCCTGGGAGGAGGAATTAAGAGGGGGGGTAATGGCCAATCAAGGGGATGGTAGGCGGGATGGAGGGAGCGAGGAATCAGGAAGTGGGAAGGGGAGAGAGCGCTCGAAGCGTGATGGAGTTTGCTTCTAAAAATAAAATAAGTAACAATTGCGTGGTGCAGGAAGGCTCGCGAGGGCCTCAGCAGCATTACCTCAGAGTTGGCAGTAATCTGTTAAGTTACGTTATGTTCTTTGGGAGCTACATCTCCCAGACACCCTAACGTTATTTATTGACACGTCGGGCGCTTTCAGCACCGGCGCTTTCAGGGACCCGCTGGTCCTCGCGACTATCGCTGAATCAGCCACTCGCTCTTTGCCTCACTCCAGTAAGTTGCCCTTCAACTTTTACTCCTGCTCACATTTTTTTCTCCAGGCCCTTACCTAGCTTAGTTCCCCTCCAGCCCCCCGTCACCTTGAATGGGCATACCCACCGCTCTCGACCTTTTATTTTTTTTCACCGCTCAAAAGCTGGGAAAGGCTCACCTGCATTCAGAAATATGTTCACTTAAAATTGGATCTGCCCCATCAGACTGCTCAACATTTATCCCCCCCCCCATCGAAAGCCAAGCAGTGGGACCAGTTACTCCCCCCACTTCCTGAGTCCTTGTCAAGCTAACAGGCCTCCACAGGATATGGCCACCTAGGCTACTGAACCAGGGGAGTCCCTAGACCCAAACCCTGTTAAAAAAAAAAAGTTCCATTCCTCAGGCAACATCCACCAAAATGCTTCAGATTGCCCTTCTAAATACTAGGTTGCTCAACAATCATGCCCATAATGTCCACGACCTCATTTCCCAAGGGGACCTAGACCTGATGTGCAACATGGAAACCTGGGGTACAGATACTAGTGGTCCTATGACCAACATAGCTATTCACAAAGTTTATTCTTTCTTCAGCAAGAACAGGGAGACGGACAGAGGCGGAGGAGTGGCAATTATAGCCAAATCTGAACTCCGGCTCTTCCCGTCACCATGTGAATGCGTTGGTTGCAAAATACTACATCTCAAGATGACACCTACCCCCAATCATTAATTAAATTTGCCTTGATCTACGGTCCCCTCCCAGACCCCCCGCGCCCGCATATCATGGCAGATTTCCTTGACGAAATCGTACAACAGCTCAGCAAAATTAGCTGGTCTAACAGCTCCACTTTATTCATGGGTGATCTTAATTATTGGCGGGGCAACCCATCAGACCAAAAGGCTACCAATCTGGAAGAATCACTCCTCAGTATGGAATAGCAAGTCATGAACAACAAACCTACAAATGACAAAGAGAACATATTGGAATGGGTGACTGCCAAAAACATGGCAGTCCGCACCTTCAAAACAATCCTGTGCATTTGGTCAGATTATTACATAGTCAATTTTCACATTGATTTTAAGACTCACATTCAGAGTTCATCAAACCCCCCAGCACAATAGTCATGAACCGGAATTTTAAAAAGATCTCTTATCCTTGATATTCAGTGTTGCCTGAATTCAGTCATGCTAAAAACCTTTTGGACTTATATGCAGCCTTTGACCTGCAAGACCACAAACGCCTTATTCATGCTCTGGATATTGGTAATTGCTCCAGTGGAGCAGTCGAATGGCTTCAATCCTTTTTGTTCCACTGCGTCTCCATAATCCAGTGGGGAGATGCTTTCTCACCTTCTGCGCTTATCCTCTGTGGAGTACCACGGGGTACCAGTCTGTCGCCAGTGCTGTTTAACATCTACTCGACACGCAACTGGTGATTGAACTCAGCGGGGACCACTCCCTGTACTCTTCCAAACTGCATTCACTTCTCAGACGCATTGAATTTTGGATGTCTGAGAATTGGATGTGCATTCATGGAGGGAAGGCGGAGTTGCTCATCCTTGGTTCTTCCCAGGCTCAGTGCGAATTATTATAGCTTTGCTGTAAATAACATCAGCATCCCAGTCCAACATAAGGTAAAAACACTGCGTGTCACTTTGGAAGGTTCACTCAACTCGGACGAACACACCAGCATGATCAGTAGAAACAGCAACTATCACCTTCGACGACTCAGAACCCTATGGCCATTCCTGACTCAAAAGAATGCTGCCACCATTGGCCGTGCCACTGTCCTATCAAGACTTGACTACTGTAATGTGCTTCTTCTGGGTACAAACAACGCCAGTCTAAAAAGATGTCAGCAAATTCAAAATGATTCAGTGCAAATTATAAAAAATGTCCCCTGGAAGGAGCACATTTCAAAACATCGGGAAGACCTGCACTGACTGGCCATCCAGGACTGCATTAAATTCAAAACTTGTACAATCGTTCACCATTGCCTTTATGGCATTGCCCCTTCCTAGCTCAAATCTGCGGTGACCCCCATATTCACCTGGAAGACATCTTTGTTCATCCGACCTGGCCCTTGTCTCCAGCCCGCCCTTCAAAAGGGCAAAGGGTTGTTCCTTGTGAGTCCGGGCCACCAAGTTGTAATATTCTCTCCTCTGGGACCTTAGACAGGTGAACAATCTGCTCACTTTCAGGAAAACACTCAAGAACACACTTTTCAAATAGTGGATTCAGGAGCTCTGACTGCACTCCTTACTCTGCCCCATCTCTTCTTTGTTGTCTCTGTGTGCATGTGCGCCCTGATGCCTGTGGGCTGCCGGCGTACGTTAAAAATAAATAAATGTTGTTGACATGCGTGAGGTGCATGGTGGTGACTAGGTCGGTGAAGGCCTTGATGTGGGCAGTGTTGGGTTTGAGTGGTCTGTAGTTGGGATGGTAGGTGACTGTGTCCATTGAAGTGGTAGGAGAGGACTTTGAAGGAGCCAATGTTGTCGACATCAAGTCTTGTGCAAGGCCACAATGTCTTGTGGAGGACTGCAAGGCTTCCGCTTGTCATGTTTGGCCGGTCTCTGTGCTGGATGCTGTAGCAGTCGGGGAAAAGGACATCTAGGATGTGGGTGGAGGTGGGTGTCAGCCAGGTCTTGGTGATGAAGATGACGCCATGGTTGTGTGTCGTGATGAGGTCGGTGAGGTCTGCTGCATGGGTGATAGCTGAGCGGACGTTGGTGAGCATCACCTTCCTTGTTGGTGGTGAAGGGGTGCTGATTGGCCTAAGGCTGATGTGGGCCAGGCTGCTGCATTGTGTAGTCTATGCCTTGGGGGATGGGCAATGGTGTTGGCGTTGTGCGGTGATAGTGGGAATGGCCTGTGGAACGGAGGGAGAAAACTCATGCCAGCGCATATTTAACTGTTGTCTGAGCAGGGGTTCGGGCACAGAGTCCTCTTGATCTGAACAGCTCCAAACAGCAATTGCCCTTTTCTTCACCGGCACTTTTCTTTGTCTTCTGCCTTGAAAAATATTTCCTATGGCGAAATCCATGATGAAGCACCTGGAGATGGCCCCAGTGGTGGTAACAATGCGCAGTTTAATTTAACATATAATGACATAACATACAATGTAATAGCAGTCATTGGCTCTGATTGTTCTAGGCAACACCCTGCAGTGATTTAAGTTGACACCTTGTAACAGGGGGCTTTTTGGGGCAGTGGGAAAGATGGCAGCCCCACAAGCCAACTGGAGAGCTCATTTTAAGTGATCTCTTGAACTTCAGTGTTCTCCAATGTGCTAATGGTAATTACTTATTTATTTTAAAATTGTTTTTCATGACCATTCCCCTTGAATTTCTAAACAAGCAAAGATTTCTAATCTTCATTAACGTGCAGAACAAGTTGTAGTTTTTTCCCCAGTACTGCATATTTTCAAATAATGCCTACTTATTGTTTTTGTATTGCTGATGGTATTGTGGATTCAATTACTGTGACAAATGCTTTAATGTGTAACATTTGCACTCCTTATTTGTTCCATGTCTGCAGAGTGCATTTATTATCATGGTTTTGTATTCAATAAACTTTTTTTCACCTGTTGTCTAGTTACATCGCGGAAGCCAAGGGAAGATGAAAAAGATGGGCAGGCATACAAATTTGTGTCACGATTTGAAATGGAGACTGACATTAAAACTGGCAGATATTTAGAGCACGGAGAGTATGAAGGCAATCTTTATGGCACCAAAATTGACTCTATCCATGAAGTTGTTCACACTGGAAGAACATGTATTTTGGATGTGAATCCTCAGGTATGTTTTAGACTTATTCTAAATGTAGGCAGTGCTAATATTGTAGCAAATACATAATGTGAACCTAAAAAAGAAAAATGTCTTCCAAGTAATTTCGAATACATAACTATAGGAATCCCTTTCAAATTTACCAAAGAAAAAACATCAGCAGGCATGTGCTGTCCTCTGTGTGGTCTGTGTGATGTGAAACACCCTTAAACACCCTTAAAAATGATGCATATAAGATGCTCTAGTTTGATGATTAGTTTTGTCAGCGTAGTTATCTTTTTTTCTCTTGTGGGAAGCTGGAGAAGGCAGTCTACATAAGATTCTTGTCATCCCCTTGGGTTGGTTTGCAGGCCACTCTTCTGGCAGACCTTCACACCAAGTTCCACTTTCAATTCTATATTAATTAAATGGTGTATCTCATTTGTCTTCTGTTGGCTTTTCCTTGCTATACACCCCAGTTTTCTTTCTCTACCTTTCTCTTAGTCAAGATCTCATCCTTCTGTTCCTCTGTTTTTTCCTAGATTTTGGACTGCTTTCTTGGCAAGAAGATTTCCCTTTGTCTGCCTTTTCGCTTTCCCTCTTTACTTGGCCACTTGTCCTTTCTTTTTTTGGCCTCGCCTGGGTCATAGCCTCTACCTTCTCCCACACATCTTGGCAAACCTCTGTGGCCTGATCCTAGGCTCACCTGTTTCTCATTCTTTCTGCTTCCATTCCACTCAGCTATTTATGGCCATATCTGCACTGTGAATTTCTTCTGAGGCTACGCCTTTCCATTATGCCCACATTCCTCTCTGGACTTTTTCTTCTGGTTTCCTCTTCTCTCCCCCGATGGGTCTCCCTCTTTACCGTTTGCCCCTGCGGTCCCTCCTCCAGCTTCCCTTTTTTTTACTGGTTTGTTACCTTTCCAGTTTTCCCACCTTTGCATCCTATCATTTCCACAGTAGTTACCCATCACTCATTGTTTTTACCTCCTGCCTTTCCCTAGTTTCTCCTCTCCTTTGGGCCTACTCATTGGCATAAAAACTTCTGGACTTCTCTCCTACATTCTCTGAGGGTGTTATTCTCTGCTTCCTTGTGGTCTAGCAACCTTCTATTTCCCTTAACTTTATCCTTCTTGCCCTTCCCTTCTCAACTTGGCTCCTCCACCCCGCTCTTTTTTCCCTCATTTTCCACTCCTTTTTTGATGTTGAGGCCCCAGTGCTGTCCCGCAAGACTTTCTTTATGCATCCCCTTTTCTTATTCCTCTCGTTACCTATGATTTTTCATTGCTCTGCCCTGCTTTTCCACCCCCTATCCCCCACCATCTAATTTTCTCATATTAGTAATGGAACCCCACCCTTCTTGGGCCTCCTCCAATTTCCTTTTTACTGTCCGCCTGCCACCCTCTGCTGCCATTTCACTTTTTATAGGGCCAGTTCTTGTCTAATGGTCGCCCCTGTACAGGTTAAGATTCCAGGTGTGCCTTGCTGCAGGTTCCTCTTTGGTGTGCCTTCCCTTCCAGGCTACTCTCACTGCCAAGGCTCACCTGTCCCCTGAAGATTGTTGGGATGTTTTCTTGTCCAACGGCTTCCTTTTGCTTGTGGCTCCTTTGCTTGTCCCAAGCCCTTCCAGATCTATCATTGCTGCACCAGGTGGCTTTTAGCAGGAGGATTGCTAGATATCCAGTCCGCTGCAAAACTGGGTGTGAATGCAGCCACCACCCCCTCCAAGAGCCCATTTCACCAGCTCTTATATTAGTCCTTTTTTTTTTTACTTGGACTCCCAGACCATCCCCATCAACTGGCTTGACATCAACTTCCCGGATTGCGGTATTACTAGCAGAACTGGGATTTCCTGGGCTGAACGGATCCAGCACAGCGAGGCAAATGGTTACAGTGCAGACATAATTACGAAATCCTGAAAGCACCACTAGGAGTTCTTGGATCCATTTTTGCTCCTTCTCCATCACAAATATTGGTGTCACCCAACACTTGTTACAGTATCCTATGTGGAGCCTCCAATGTCCTCTTGCCAAAGTTTTTTACCCTACACCATTACCATCAGAACTACTTAGTCTGTTTATGCCCCGCTCAAGACCTCTAAACGTTTTAAGCCTTGGTGAGATGACGCTGTCTGACATGCTGATTTCTTTTTGCTTGGGGCATGTCAAAGACACCTGTATTTCTTGTCCTGGTCATGTACTCAGACCATCAGGTGGCTGAGCTTCTAGAATGCTTAGAGTACTTAACCAGGACGAGTGGATGGTGTCATTCCCAGTACTGGCCGTCAGTGATCTTTGCTTCACTGCTTGTTCAACTAAGTCAGGGATAGCCTGCAAATCCTCCTCATCGTCTTTGCCAGGTGCTCCTTCTCTGACCTACTTTCAGGTGACGTCTGCTTTTCTTCCTGAGTGTAGGGAATCGTGTATACTGTAGTTGGCAAAGAGCCAGCTTATCCTTCAGCTTCAGAAAATGTCATGAGTCCTAAAATGACTGCAAAATTGCCAGTTTATGCACAGGAGTGCAGAGACCAGTTTTATCCTTTCCAGAGCGGCATCATGTGGAGGAACCGGAAGCTGAGATGGCTGCATTGCACAGTTCATTGAAGGCACAAATCGGGAAGGCATCTGACCCTGCAAACTAAGAGGACAATCTCTAACACAAAGGGGCCATGCTCTATTTAAGCAAGTATTTAAGTTTATTTCAGGATTTGAAATAAAATCCGTAAAATGTTGTTATACAACGTGCAAATCATACATGATAAAAGTAAAAATTTCATAAATACAATGAATAATTTCAAGTCATCGACATAGTTTGTGAAATTCTTAAAAGCTCAAATTATATAAATAGAAATGTGTTTTATTTTGCTAGAATACTTAGCTCTAATTACTTCATGTAAAAGGTTTACAAGCATATGTTCTATTTCTAATATGGATTTTATGAGCTACAAAATGTTCATATTGCCCAAGTTGCTTCTTTCTCATTATCCTAAAGCAAATAGATGAATGCCAGTTTACATTGTTGAATGTTTCTAACCCTTAGAATCTGAAGCAAAAAACACTGTCCCAAATAAACAAGACCTGAAAAGTACTGTCCATAACAGGACAAAATGGGCAAGAGGTTATAGTAATTACTCTCTCCCCATTTTACCATAAATTGTGTCAAGTAAGGCAATTAATACAACAGCGATCCCTCAACAATATACTATAATTTAGATATAGTTATGGACCACTTCCTCTGGAAATTGCTAATAAAGCACAATTTTGTGGTTTCCTAATCTCAATTTCTTCCCAAGTATTTTTAAGACTTACCTCAATGTTGCGTAGCATTTTCACAATAAATTATTTTTGTAATTGCAGACCAGGAACGATACTAGTTGTAAGGTGGACCATAGTTGGCATTTTTCGTGTGAGTTGCAGCCAATGAATTTTTGGGCCTTAATCTGATTCATGCAGATTACGTAAAATGAAAATTGGTAAACTTGGTTGTTTATTAGCAATTGTTCTAAGGAAGAGAGATATTGGTTCGAGCTTGGCTTTGTCATCAAAGTAACATAAATATAATTACGCATAGCAAAGATGGGAGCAACATTGTGCTCCGCCATACTCCATTCGAAATTCCTTCTCATACCTTATAGTAAAAACTGCTCCTAACCATCCTGCGGTAAAAGAGGTGGGGAAGAAGCACAGTGGGCAATGAGTACGGGATGAAAACAGAGGCTCGGGGATGCTTCCTTAACTCCAAATGCTGCTTCCACATGTCTTCCCACATAAACTATGCACTGGATTCCAACAATGGGCACTTTCAGAATACAGCGCTGTTATGGAAAAATTCTTGCACCTGTAAAACTTGCTCGCAGGGCTTCAAAAATCAGATCTATCATGTAAATGACCCAGGAATAAAATCCGACAAAATTAAGGACTTTATATCTCTTAGGAGAGGAGCCTTATTACTCTACAAATAGTAAAACTTTATCAAATATTGTCAATGCAGAAATTTGTTGAAAACAAAACCATGACTATCCTGAGTCTTTAGAAGCAGAAATCCTGTAATGCTTAATTGTTTCTGGGGCTCTTTTCACCATCTTCTTTCTCTAAAAGCACATTGATCGCTGATGCTGTTAATAATTTAGAAACTATCAATAAAGAAATTGATGAGTTTAAGAACTTCAAACTATGGACAAATGGACAAAAACTTAAAGGAAATTTCGCAATACACTAGGGAAAGAATATCCTTACCTACTCCCGAACTACAGGCCACCTTCCTTTAATTACAGTCAACCATCTAGATTTCAGGAGGGACCCCAGCCTAAGTGTGTGAATTTTTCTGATACCTCAAGCTCTTCCAACGAGGAACTAGAGCAAACACCCAATCCAGATCGACGGGGCACTTAGAGTAGGCCTTTTCAAGTGGATTGTGTCCTCCAACGTATTCCTCATCTTAGATGTATTCCATCCATCTTTGCTGCTCTTCCGAAAAATTTTCGGCAGAGGGCGCCGTGCCTCGATGTCGTTGAGTCAATGGTCCCTCGAAGGCCCTCGTCGAGGGTGACGTCATCGGGTATATAAGTAGCACGCGCTGCGCCCATTGGCCTCCGTTACGTTTTTCCGCAGTATACGTTGCTTCGGAGATTCGGCGCGCCTTGAGTTATGTGAAGAATAGTAAATAAACGCATATGTCCTCGTCATCGACGCTGACTACGATCCGAGATCGGGTTTCAAAAAGTGCAAGTCGTGCGGTTCAAAAATGTTGATCACAGACCTGCACCGAGTGTGTTTGTGGTGCCTCGGAGAAGGCCACGACATGGAGGCCTGTACGAAGTGTCAGTTGATGATGGGGAAGGCCTTGCGAGAAAGGAGGGGAAAACTACAGGTAGGTCGCAAACCCGACCGGAAAGCCTCTAGCGTCGAGTTGAGATCCCTTGAGGAGAAATCTCCTTGATGCGAAAGGCATCAGTCCAGGTCCCGAAGCGATTCCCATCGCTCGTCTTTGACGAAAAAATCGAAGAAACGACGCCACAGGTCCCCCTCCACCTCGTCCTAAGACGAGTCCCCAAAAAGGATGAGATGAACCACGAAACATTTGTCCTCCGAAGAGTGGGAAGGATTCAGGGTCAAAATGATGGAGGTGTTTGAAAACCGAAGCCTCGGTCCGCGCCTTCTTTGGAAGCCGGCCGGGAGCATCATCGCTCCGACACTCGCGCGCCTTCGAGCCCGGGTGATCGAAAAAGGAAGGATAGAGAACCTTCCAGGGTGCGAGTGTCGACCTCGAGGAGTCGAGTCGACCGCTCGAGGTCACCAACGCCATCCGAGACGCAGGCTCAGTCGACGACCACTATTTCGTCGACGCCTTTGTCGACGTCGACTACGAAGCCCTCGGCGCCGAAGGCTCCAGCCAGGCCAGCCAGAAAAAGGGAAAGACACGGTTACAAGACCTGTAATACCCTCAGAGCCCTGTGATACACCTCTTCCTCCTCCTCTCCCAGAGAAGGTTTTCAAGCCTCTCCCTAGGAAGGAGTTTTTCAAATCTCTGACCTCAATTTTTGAGGAACAGGAAATATCTGATGAGGAGAATGTACCTTTTGGGCTAGAATATGGCACCCCAAATGCCCCAGAATGCCTGATTTCAGAAGAAAGCAGAATGAGGGACTTGGTGGAATCATTACACAATGCAAGTGGCATTGACACATCTCCTGAAAATGACTTTGTCAGACCAGAACCAGGAGAGCATGCCAGTCCATCATACGTCAGTTAATGACGAAGGTAGTAGATTACTTAGGATGGGCTAGACCATCAGCCCAATTTATCCAAGATGATTTGACAGATATATTGGACCATGGTCCCACCGAAGACCCAGTACTACCCTTTCATGTAGCCCTGCAGAATAGGGTGGCCAAGAATTGGGAAACTCCGGATTCTATTCCTCCAGTAAATAAATCCCACACCTCAAAATACTGCCCTGCCAGTAGCGACCCCGGCTATCTGTCCAAGCATCCCACTCCCGAGAGTCTGGTCATACAGGCAGCCACAGCTTCTAACAAACTTGCATACCCTTCTATCCCTCCAGACAGTGACAATAAGCGTGTGGATGGCTGGGCACGGAAGGTATTTTCAGCTGGAAGTATGGCTTTAAAATCTGCCAACTCCACATGTGCCTTGGCAAAGTTTTCGTACTCTGTGGGAGTGCATCGCAATGGCGGCAGAGCGCATACCAGAAGGGGAGGAAATGGAAGGGTTCCTAGCCATCGTTAGAGATGGAAAGGAAGCCATGCAGGTATCCCTTCCATCTGGATTGGACACTGCGGATAGTGTAAGCAGGTCCATGGGCACTAGCGCAGATTTGCGTGGTTACGGAAGTCGGGCTTTGCACCGGACGTACAGAACCGCCTTCTGAACATGCCCTTTAACGGGTCTCACCTTTTTGGCAGCAAGGCTAACGAGAGCCTTGAGAGGTTGCAGACCTCAAAAGCAGCTGCCAAATCTTTAGGGGCTGCTATTAAGCAACCTCAGCCGTTTCGAGCGCCAGGACAATCGTGGAGGGTACGTTCCTATCGTTACTACTCCTCATATGGAAAGGCGAGAGGAATGGCCAGTCAAAGGGGCCAGAGAAAGGCCACTCGCGGTGGAGGAGCAAAACATGCAAAGCCAGCTCTAGCTGCCATTTGTGATGGCAAATCAGTGGCCGCAACAACCGCCACAAAACCACTTTGAGGACTTACATCACAAAACACCTGTAGGAGGCAGGCTGTCACAGCATCTGCAAGAATGGCGAGCCATTACTTCAGATGTTTGGGCTCTAGAAATAATAGTCCAAGGTTATTGCCTTCCTTTTCTAACGCAACCTCAAAGCAATCCACCAGGGAGACGCCCTTTGAAGTTTTCAGACCCGCTCCTTCAGCAGGAAGTTCTAACCCTGCTGGAGAAAGGTGCTATAGAACCAGTACCTGCAGCGGAGAAGAACAAGGGATGGTACTCCACGTATTTTCTGAATCCCAAAAAGGACGGAGGACTGAGACCCATCTTGGAATTAAGAAACTTGTACAAGTTCCTCAGGAAGGACAAGTTCAAGATGGTTACCCTTTCCAAGATCCTTCAGGCCCTTCAACTTCAGGACTGGTTGGTGTCATTGGACCTCCAGGATGCTTATCATGTGCTGATTCATCTCAAGCACAGAAAATACCTGAGGTTCGTAGTTGGCGACTCACACTATCAGTTTCAAGTCCTGCCATTCGGATTGACCTCCGCCCCGAGGGTCTTCACCAAGTTAATGATAGTGGTGGCAGCGCACCTCAGGAGAGGGGGGATTCACGTCTACCCCTACCTGGACGATTGGTTGATCAGGGCACGTTCTGCCGAACAGTCACCTGCCACTTCCTCCACAGACTGGGCTTCTCCCTAAATTTCAAGAAGCCTGAAATGACACCTTCCCAACAGCTCCAGTACATAGGAGCTGTATTAGACACATCCTTGGGAAAGAGCTTGCCTCCCAAGTCGAGGTCTCAAGACATTCTTCAGATGGTTTCCAAATTCCAAAATGCCCAGAATCTCCAGGCCTACGACTTCTTCAGGTTGCTTGGCCTCATGGCATTGTGCATCTTCCTGGTGCCAGAGGCACGTTTAAGGATGAGATCCCTTCAATGGGCTCTAAAGACTCAGTGGTCCCAGTTCTCAGGTCAAATGACGGATCTTCTCCAGATTCCGAACAAGGTTCGACAAGCTCTTCTATGGTGGACTTGTACAGAGAACATCGTAAAAGGAGAACTTTTTTGGCAACCATGGCCAGAGATCACAGTAGTGACGGACGCCTCACTCATTCGGTGGGGAGCTCATGCCAACGATCTGACAATCAGCGGTTGTTGGTCTCCATCAGAGTCCAAACTATACATCAACCCTTTAGAGCTGAGAGCAATCAGACTAGCACTGAAAGCTTTCCTGCCATCTGTCAGGGGAAAAAATGTCCTGATAATGACGGACAACACAGTGGCCATGCATTATCTAAATAAAAGAGGTGGTGTTAGGGTCACTACCTCTGTGCAGAGGGGCAATACAGCTCTGGTATTGGGCAATTCAGGAAGGAATCTCTTTAACGGCAGTTCATCTAGCCGGGGAGGAGAATATGAAGGCAGATGTTCTGAGCAGGCACAGCACGGTGCCCCACGAATGGGAACTGGCTCCGGAAGTCATCCAAGAGATCTTCGCCCTTTGGGGAACCCCTCAAGTAGACCTATTTGCGACCGGAATCAACCGGAAGTGCGAAAGGTATTGCTCAAGGGAATTTCCCCCGAGAGGAGCCCTGGGAGACGTTCGTGGTGGAGGGGAATTTCCCACTATTGTATGCGTTTCCTCCGATTCCTGTCATTCCTCCGGTCATGAGGAGACTGAGACGGTTCGGGAACCGCATGATCCTAATTGCCCCGGATTGGGACAGGAGAACGTGGTACTCGGACCTTCTAGACATGTCCATCTGTCCCCCACTACGTCTTTCTCAGAGAGATGACCTTCTCTCACAAATGGAGGGTCAGGTTCTCCATCCAGAGGTCAAAACTCTCAACCTTCACGCTTGGTATCTGAAAGGCTGAGATACAGGGATGGGGACCTTCCAGATGACGTCATGGAGGTGTTGCTTTCGGCAAGAAGGCCAGCAATAAAATCTCTATACCATTGACGTTGGAGGAAGTTTTGCAACTGGTGCAGAGAAAAGAATGTCAATCCTTTTCTATGTTCTATTCCGGAAGTACTGTCCTTCCTCTTGTCCCTAGCGCATGGAGGTCTAAATGTTGGTACCATTAAAGGTTATCTTGCAGCGCTTTCCATCTTCAAGCGCTCCTCGGAAGAATGCAAGTATTTTAAAATTCCTTTGGTAGTGCAATTCTTAAAGGGACTCACTAACGTGTTTCCTCCTTACCCATTCCAAGTACCAATTTGGGATCTTAATCTGGCTGTAAAATTCTTAATGTGTGCTCCTTTTGAGCCTTTGCACACTTGTCCATTAAGATTACTGACATGGAAAACTGCTTTCCTAGTTGCTTTAACGTCTGCAAGAAGAGTGAGCGAATTGAAGGCCCTGTCTTCTGGACCACCCTATACTGTGTTCCATAAGGACAGAGGTGTGTTGAGGGTTAAACCCTCATTATTACCTAAAGGAGTATCCGATTTTCATTTAAGTCAGAAGATTGTTTTACCCGCATTCTATCCTCCACCTCATCCTGAGGAGTCAAGATTACACAGGTTGGATCAAAGAAGAGCTTTAAGCGTTTACATCTCTAGGCTTTCCAAGCTTAGAGTGGACAACCAACTGTTTATCGGCTACACCGGAAGGAGATTGGGTCAATCGGTGACAAAACAGACAATATCACTCTGGATTGTGCTTTGCTATACTATATTCAGCCATCTAAGGGCATTGAAAAATCTAACCCCTCCTCCAGAGAAATTATCCATACTGCTTTGCGAGTCTATCTAAGATGAGGAATACGTTGGAGGACACAATCCACTCGAAGAACAAGTTACTTGCCAACTGGTAACGTTCTTTCAATTGGATGTTCCCCCAACGTATTCCACAGCGCCCTCCCAGCCTACCCCTCTGTAGATTTTTCTGGGTTATTACCAACTCAACTCTCGCAAGGCTGATACCTGTCTGCCGGCACAATCTACATAGTACAAAATCAAAGGTGAAAAGGGAAAAACAGAACTGAGGCCAACTGGCGCCGCGCATGCTACTTATATACCCGATGACGTCACCCTCGACGGAGGCCTTCGAGGGACCATCGACTCGAAGACTTCAACGCACGGCGCCCTCTGCCGAAAAATTTTCCGATGAGCAGCAAAGCTGGATGGAATACATCTAAAATGAGGAATCCGTTGGAGGAACATCCAATCAAAAGAACCTTACCAGTTGGTAAGTAACTTGTTCTTTTAGGCCAAGGATCGAGTGGCAGCCGCCCCCCTCGAGGGGGTAGCAGAATCATCCAACCAGGGAAAAGCATAACACTTTCAATACCCGACAATGGAATTATCTGCTTTGAACGTACCTATCTTTAACTTGTCCACAACTGTGTTAACCCAAACACAATTGAATATTTTATCCAGGGAACTAAGTTTTGTTCCCACACAAGAGGTGGGTTCTGACCAAACAGAGCTTGAATTGCGGGCTTTCTTTAGAAAGGTTCAGCTTGCAGGAAATTTCATGGATAAAGAAGGTACGGAAGAGAAAGCTCAGACAACTTTTAAACCTCCTTCCACGTTCACTCCATCTGATCAGGAAACACCGCCTGAGGCTATTACTTTTGATAGAATGATCTTGAGGGATTTGACTAAAATCAAAACTCCCAACACTAATTTTACCCCAGAAAACATGAGCATAGGGCTTTGCGTCAACAAAGAATTATCAGTCCATTGTCGTCATACCGGCAGACAAGGGGGAGGTGTAGTTGTGATGGACACAGATTTTTATAAGGTCATGGTCTGAACTCTTCTTTCCAACCAAGATCATTATCAACTCACCAGGACAGACCCCTTCAATTTTGTGTCATATCCAGGAACTGTGTACTGAGGGGATCGAGTCAGGCTTCGTTACACAGAAGGAAGTTCTGTTTCTCACCCCCTGCATGTCAGGATCCCAGTTATATACGCCCTACCGAAGATCCATAAACACCGTTCTAATCCACTGGGCCGGCCTATTGTCACGCTTGGTGGGTCTGTACTTGAACCCTTTGGGAAGGATTTGGATGTTTTCCTACAACCACTGGTTCTGGAGTCTTGTTCAAACCTTAAGGACACCACCTCTACCATTAGTTCTCTTGGGGGTGTGGAATTTTGCGATGAACATTAGCCGTTTGTCACTTGTGACATTTCAGCATTATATTCGAATATCCCGCAAGAAGACGCTCATACAATTACGGAGAGCAGATTGAATACACATTTGCTACAACATGGGGTCTGTTATATTTAAGGTAGAGGGTTACTCATAAAGGATACTCGGGTAGGTCGCAGGATTCTTAAGGGGTACTTTAATCGGCTTACAATGTTCATCAGGTACATCAAGGAGATAGGCAAGTACAGAAGGAAGCACACTAGCTCCCACCACCCAGGCTACGTTTTCCAACTGCGCTGGGTGGAATCACCTTAACATTCAACATTCTAGTCATTCTCTTAACATTCCATTCATGACATCATGCCTAGCATTCAAACCCCATGCATTCAGGAAACTGGGACCAAGCAGGGAAAGTCAGTCACAACATACCTCCTTCCGTTACACCACAGACATGCACACTTCGCAACCAGACAACACAGCACATACATAGTCAGAACAGGGTGCCAACTGACTTCATTGTTAGATTACTTAGAATTGCTCTGTCTGAATTTTTTCACATTTGAAAAAGACATCTATATTCAACGTAAGGTGACTGCAATGGCTGCGGCCCTTTGCTCCCATTTTGTCCAACTTGTTTATGACCAATTTCAAGGAGAATCCCATCTACTCTAATAATCCATTCCGAAGGGATTGTGTTCTCCGACGTATTCCTTATCTTTGATAATTCGTCTCCAGCTTGCTGGCTTCGGAAATGTTTTCTCTGTAGAGGGTGCTGCGCGTCGACGTCCGCTGAGTCGATGTCCCTCGACAGCCACCGTATCGGCGCCGACGTCACCATGCCCGTAAATAGCCACGCGCGGCGTCCCTTGCTCAGTTCCGTTTTTCCACGCTTCGTGGGGCCTTTGAATATCGTTGCTCAGTTCAGTCAGATAAACCGTCTACATTTACTCGAATATACCAACTCGTTCTCGATGGCATCTTCATCGGAACCGACAACGCTGCGATCCGGCTTAAAAAAATGTTGAGACTGTGGTAAAAAAATGTCGATAACAGATCCACACAGGATCTGCTTGTGGTGCTTGGGAGCAGAGCACCATTGTTCGGAGTGTGAGGACTGCATGTCCATGACGGCGAAAGCCTTGAAGGAGCGCAAGGGGAAGCTCAAGAGAGGTAAGTCAGTCAAAACCTCCTCGAAAGTTTCTTCGGCTGAGTCGAGGCATTCGTCTCCTCGCCGTCGAAAGCATTCCCATTCTAGATCTCGAAGTAGCTCCCACCATTCGTCGAGATCGAGACACTCAAAGAAGAAACGTCGAAGATCCCCTTCCTCGTCATCTTCTGTTTCCCCAGAAAGGGTCTCCTGCCCCACAAAACACAGCTCTCAGGCTGAGTGGGAGGAATTCAGGAAGAAAATGCTAAGCGTCTTCGAGAAAGCGGCCTCGACCCCCTCGAAGACAGCTGAGGGTGATACCCCGGGTGAAAAACCCAAAAAATCGAATCGCTGTACCCGGCGATCGATTCCACCCGAGAGCGCTACGGGCCATCGGGTAAGAAGGCACCTTCTCGAAGATCCCTTCGACGCATGGATCGGTGCCATCGACGCCGTTGTCGAAGGGTTCTTCGACTCATCGGTCGATCGACTCGACGCCATCGTCGACGCCGACATCAACGCCGTGGAAAGAGAAAACCACGGCTACTTCACAGCCAACGGTGATACCAAGAGCATCCGGCACGACGCCGAGACTGTCGTCAACATCCTCGAGCAGGATCCTGATCGAGGCCTCTTCCAGTTTTCTCGACGCGGTTCTCGGCGCCTTCGAAGCCTGTCACATCGGCGTCAACGACATCGACGTTTTCTCGCCCAATAATGACGAGTCTGCCTTAGAAATGGGTTTTACACCATTTCCGAGGTCAGAGTACCCCGGATTATCTTCAATTTATGAAGAAGGGGAAGATTCTGACCAGGAAACCTTTGGGTTGCAGAGGACCACACTACCTGTGTCAGAGGATTTCACCTCTGAGGAAAGAAGGTTGAAAGACCTACAGTAGTCATTACATGAGGCAAGTGGGCTGGACACTTCCCCAGAAGTGGAATTTGTTAAACCAGACCCGGGGGAACATGCCGAAACCCCTTATAGAACCCTGATGGCAAGGATTATTGAAATTATGGGTTGGTCTGCGTCTTTGCCTGTTTTTCAACAGGATGACCTGACAGACCTATTAGACAAAGGTCCACAGGAGGATCCTGTGGTCCCCTTCCATGCAGCCTTACAAAGAAAGATTTCATCTAATTGGGAAACTCCTGAAGTTATCCCTGCAGTCAATAAAAGATTGTCAGGCAAGTATAGGGTAGCTGCGGCTGACCCTGAATACTTATCAAAACACCCGACTCCAGAGAGCCTGGTGGTCCAAGCGGCAACTTCATCAAGCAGCAGGTCCGCTTACCCTACTGTCCTACAGGATAGAGATGACAAGAGGTACGATTCTATGTCAAAAAAAGTATTTTCTGCTCGTAGTATGGCGTTGAAGTCCATCAACGCCACCTGTACACTCGCCAGGTTCAGTCACACACTGTGGGAGTGTGCTTCATCAGCGGCTGACTGCATACCCAAAGGAGAGGAAAGGGATGCCTTCCTTAACATTATTAAAGATGGCAAAGATGCCATGTGCGAGTCACTTCAAACTGGCATCGATTCCGCTGACAGTATCAGCAGGGCCATGGCGGCAAGTACGACAATCCGCAGGCATGCGTGGTTGCGAAAGTCTGGCTTTGCTCCAGATGTACAGGCCAGACTTTTGAATATGCCCTTTGACGGCTCTTCTTTATTCGTTAAAAAGGCTGATGACAGTCTGGAAAAGTTGCAGACATCTAAAGCAGCGGCAAAATCGTTAGGAGCTGCAAACCGCCAAACTCCTTTTCGCCCCTCAGGAACCTCTGGAAGAGGAAAGTCCTTTCGCTATTATTCCGCATTCGGGAAAGGCAGAGGACAGCCGGCTCAAAGAGGCCAAAGGAGACCCACCCGAGGTGGACCGGTCAAAAGTACTAAAGCCGCAGCAGGTGCCTCTTTACCCTCGGCATCTGCATCAGCCGCCCCCAAATCACCCTGAGGTCTTTCCATACAAAACACCTGTAGGGGGCAGGTTAACTCACCATCTGACGGAATGGCAGGCTATAACGTCAGATGCTCGGGCATTGGAGACAGTTGCCCAGGGTTACTGCCTACCCTTTCTACACATCCCTCAGAGTCATCCACCGGGGCACAGTTCTCTGAAAGTTCCAGATCCGCTCCTCTTGCAGGAAATTATAGACCTGCTAGAGAAAGGTGCCATAGAACCGGTACCTGTAGCGGACAGGAACAAGGGCTGGTACTCCCCCCTACTTTCTCATACCAAAGAAGGACGGAGGACTGAGACCCATTCTGGACTTACGAGAATTGAACAAGTTCCTCAGGAAGGACAAATTCAAGATGGTAACTCTCTCTCAGATCCTTCAGGCCCTCCAGCTCCAGGACTGGCTGGTATCTCTGGACCTTCAGATGCTTATTTCCATGTGCCAATCCATCTCAAACACAGGAAATGCCTGAGGTTCGCAATTGGCGACTCTCATTATCAATTTCGAGTTTTGCCATTTGGGCTGACCTCCGCCCCGAGGGTCTTCACCAAGCTAATTTCGGTAGTGGCTGCGAGTCTAAGGAGGGAAGGGATCCACGTCTACCCCTACCTGGACGATTGGCTGATCAGGGCTGTATCTTCGGAACAAGCTCAGATCCAGCTAGATTATGTCTGCCACTTCCTTCACAAACTGGGCTTCTCCCTCAATTTAAATAAGTCACAGATGATACCATCACAGAGACTCCAGTTCATTGGAGCGGTCCTGGACACTTCCCTGGGAAAAGCCTCGCCACCAGAGGTGAGGGCTCAAGATATTCTGCAGATGGTCAACAAGTTCCAAAATGCCCAACGTCTCCCAGCCTTCGACTTTTTGAGGTTGCTAGGCCTCATGGCATCCTGCATCTTCCTTGTGCCAGAGGCTCGCCTGAGAATGAGATCTCTTCAGTGGGCACTGAGAACTCAGTGGTCACAATTCTCAGGGAGGATGACAGATCTCCTCTGGATTCCAGACAAGGTAGCCCACGACCTTCAATGGTGGGCCTATCCAGAGAACATCTTGAAAGGAGAACTGTTTTGGCAACCATGGCCGGAGATAACAGTAGTCACAGACGCCTCACTCACGGGGTGGGGAGCCCATGCCAACGACTTGACCATCAGCGGTCGTTGGTCTCCATCGGAGTCCAGACTACACATCAACCTATTGGAGCTGAGAGCGATCAGACTAGCGCTGAAAGCTTTCCTGCCATCAGTACAGGGGAGAAATGTCCTGATAATGACGGACAACACAGTGGCTATGCACTACCTCAACAAAAGGAGGCGTAGGGTCACTGCCACTGTGCAGAGAGGCAATGCAGCTCTGGTTTTGTGCAGTTCAGGAAGGAATCTCTCTATCGGCAGTCCACCTAGCCGGAGAGAAGAACTTGACAGCGGACGCTCTGAGCAGGCAGAACAAAGTCTCCCACGAGTGGGAGCTAGCTCAGGAAGTCCTTCAAGAGATCATCGCCCTTTGGAGAACCCCTCAGGTGGATCTGTTCGCCACAAGCACCAACAGGAAGTGCGATCTATTCTGTTCAAGGGAATTTCCCCCGAGAGGAGCTCTAGGAGACTCGTTCGTAGTGGACTGGGAGTTCCCACTCCTTTACACGTTTCCACCAGTCCCTGTTATTCCTCAAATGATCAGGAGGTTGAGAAGGTTCTGGAAAACCATGATCCTAATTGCCCCGGATTGGGCCAGGAGAACGTGGTACCCGGACCTTCTAGATATGTCCATCTGTCCTCCAATCCGTCTTCCACTCAAAGAGAATCTTCTCTCGCAGAAGGGAGGTCAGGTTCTCCATCCAGACATCAGAACCCTCAACCTTCACGCTTGACTTCTGAAAGGGTGAGGTACAAGAATTGGGATCTCCCGGATGACATCATGGAGGTGTTGCTTTCGGCCAGAAGGCCAGCAACAAAGTCTTTATACCGCTGCCGTTGGAGCAAATTTTGCAGCTGGTGTAGAGAAGGGAATATTGACCCTTTTTCATGTGGTACACCAACAGTGTTATCGTTTCTACTCAAGTTGGCACTGTAAAAGGCTATCCCGCAGCGCTTTCAATCTTTAAGCGCACTGCGGAGGAACCATCGTATTTCAAACTACCTCTAGTAATACAATTTCTCAAGGGATTAACTAATGTTTATCCTCCAAGACCATTCCAAGTTCCCTTATGGGACTTAAATTTAGTCTTAAACTTCCTAATGGGTACTCCATTCGAACCACTCCACTCTTGTTCGCTGAGATTTCTCACGCTTAAAACTGTCCTATTGGTAGCACTAACATCTGCTAAGAGGGTGAGCGAGCTACGAGCTCTCTTGTAAACCCCCCCATACAATTTTCCATAAGGACAAAGTTGTCCTACAGGTGAAGCCTAATTTCCTCCCAAAGGTGGTTTCTGAATTTCATATTACTCCACACAAAACTTTATAACCTGGATTCCTCCGCTAGTCAAGAGACCAGATTTGGAAAAGCCATATTACATGCGGTTCATTCCTAAAGGGGATACATGACATTATTACTCCCACCTCCAATTACATGCCACTGCTATGGGAGTCTATCAAAGATAGATAAGGAATACGTCGGAGGACACAATCCCTTCGAAGAACAAGTTACTTCTTACCTTGTAACGTTCTTTCGATGGGATGTTCCTTCGACATACTCCTCATCGCCCTCCCATCCATCCCCGCAGTAATACTTCCCTTTGTGGTTGCAGTTTACGCTCCTTCAAGGTCAATAACCAATTCAGGCATGACTTATCTTATGCTACAAAACAGAACTGAGCAACGGACGCCGCGCGTGGCTATTTATGGGCATGGTGACGTCGGCGCCGATACGGTGGCTGTCGAGGGACATCGACTCGGCGGACGTCGACGCGCAGCGCCCTCTACAGAGAAAAAATGTCCGAGGCCAGCAAGCTTGAGACGAATTATCAAAGATAAGGAATACGTCGGAGGAACATTACAAGGTAAAAAGTAACTTGTTCATCTCTTCCATCCATTGTTGTAGAAGTATATTGATGATCGTTTCTTCATTTGGAATGTTTCTGTTCAAGGTCTTGATCAGTTTGATGTGGTTGTTCTTCCATTCCTTTGGACATTATGGACAAACACCATCAGGGTAGAATCTATACATGCCTCTACAGGTAGCCATCAGATCACAATACTCTTCTCCTATACAGAAGCCAGCCTTCCCGGGCTTTCCAGAATAATTTGCCATTCAGCCCATTTCTCTGCCTCAAGATGTTTGAGACAGAAACAAAAAGTCTAATTTCTCATCTTTTTGATCGAGGTTATCCTAGTAAAATGTTAAAAAGATTGGCGAAATATGCTTTCGAATGGATTGTGTCCTCCCACGTATTCCTTATCTTAGATATATATCCTTACCTTCAGTTCCGCCTCGGAAAATATTTCCTCTCTCCAGCAGAGGGCGCTCCACTCGAGGCGTCGATGTCCCTCGGCGGCCTCCGTCGAGCACCGACGTCATCAGTTGTATAAAGGCCTTGAGCGCGCCCGTTGGCTTCAGTTCCGTTTTTCCGTTAGCTTCGCTTCGGATCGAGATAAACAGCCCTTCAGTTATAGCGAATTATGTTGTCTTCTTCGAACCCGTCCACTCCGAAAACGGGTTTTAGGAAATTCCAAAGGTGTGGAAGAAAAATGGCCCTGACCGACCCTCATTGTAACTGCATCTGGTGCCTTGTTTCTGAATAACGAATAGACGACTGCGGTTCTTGTCAGTCAATGACCCATAAGGCCTTGAAAGAAAGACGAGGTAAACTGGCGGTGGGGGAGGAATCCTCAAAGTTTTCTTCGAGAGGGAAGAAAGATTCGGCTGAGTCTTCGGTGAAACGCCATAAAAAATCCAGATCGAGGAGTAGATCGAAGAAGTCCTCTTCTTCTTCGCCCAAAAAAGCGAAGAAAAGACAGCACCGATCTCCCTCTTCCTCGACTACATCGGAGGAAGTTATTACATGTCCAACAAAGCATGACTCCCCTAAAAAGTGTGAAGCATTTAGAGCATCGATGATGAAAAGTTTTGAGAATGCGGCTCAGACCTCCTCAAAAATGTCTGTTGAAGATCATGCCTCTACGCACAAAAAAAGTGACGGGGGAAGGTCTAAAACCTAGGAAATCCGACAAGAAATTGTCGAGAGTGTCTTCTAGGGATTCTTCCCAAACACCTAAAAAGAAAACCTTACAGTGCATAAACAGGAGGCAGACCTTAAGAAAAAGACTTTAGACGTTGATACGTCATTAAGAACCTCGACGAAAACCTCTATGAAGCCTCCATCGAAGGCTGTCGAGTATAAGGGGTCGACGACCCAGCTGAAAAACGTTACGTCGAGTACACTATCGACGACCTCGAAGACTCCTTCGGCGTCAATGGTCTCGAAGATACTTTCGACGACATTCGTAACGCCTTCGAAAACATCGAAGAATGCCTCGACAACATCGAAGGTAACGGCCCGACGCTTACAGGAGTGAAACCTATTCCTGAGAAAGTATTTCACCCAGAAAGCAGGCATGATTTTTTCCAAACTATGTCATCAATATATGGAGAAATGTCTTCAGGAAATGAGGAGGATGAAGAAGATGATGAACCTGAAGTTTCATCAGCAGGGGTAAAATATGGTGGAAGTGAGGTCCCTGAGGAATTAATTGATCCTCACTCAAAAATGCAAGACCTGTATGAATGTTTACAATCTGCAAGTGGACTAGATACGTCCCCTGAATACAAGTTTGATAAACCAGATCCAGCAGAAAATGCTGATTTGGGTTATAGAAAACTTATGAACAAAGTAACAGATTTTATGGGATGGGGTAGGAACTCACCTGTATACCAGGATAATGATATGACCAATATTTTGTCAGGAGGTCCTCAACCAGATCCCATACTTCCCTTTCATATTGCCTTTCAAAGGAGAGTAAATGCTGCTTGGGAAAAACCTGAATCCATTCCAGCAGTGAATAAAAGATATGTGGCAAAATACAGACCTTGTATCTCTGATCCAGAGTAAGCATCCATCACCTGAGAGCCTGGTAGTTCAGGCAGCCACATCAACAAAAAATGCTGCCTACCCTACAATTCCCCCTGATAGGGATAACAAAAAGATCAATGCATGGTCGAAAAAGGTTTTTACATCAGGGAGTATGGCTCTAAAATCCACAAATGTATCTTGCACTCTGGCGAGATTCACTTATACTCTGTGGGACTGCATGTCAGCGGCAGCTCAACACATCCCAGAAGGAGAGTAATGTGATGGTTTCCTGTCCATAATAAAGGATGGCAAGGAGGCTTCAGGGGAATGCCTTCAAGCAGGTTTGGACTCAGCTGACCGTATCAGCAGGTCCATGCCTTCTAGCGCAGTGCTACGCAGATTTGGGTGGCTAAGGAAGTCAGGTTTCGCACCAGATGTTCAATCTAGACTTCTTAATATGCCATTTGACGGCTCGAGGTTGTTTGGCAGCAAGGCAGATGAGTTTGGAGATGCTGCAGACCTCCAAGGCAGCGGCAAAGTCACTGTGTCGCTATAAGACAACCTCAGCAACGCCCCTACACAGGCTCATCTTCCTGGAGGGGTCATCCCTTTCGTTTTTACTCCTCATTTGGGAGAGGAAGGGGGCAGGCCAGTCAAAGAGGGAAAAGGAAATTTCCTCGGGGGCGAGGAAGAGGTGCTAGATCTGCCTCAGCAGCGGCATCTGTCCCTTCACCAACTGCTGGAGCTGCCGCAAAACTACTCTGAGGTTTTGACTCACAAGACCACAGTGGGAGGCCGGATCTCACAGCATCTCAAAGAATGGCGCGGCATTACTTCAGATGCTTGGGCGCTGGAAACAGTATCCCAAGGTTCTCCAGCATGGGGTCTGGCATGGATTCACATGCTCATGAATATTCCCCGTCGTCAGGCTGGGAATCCTCGGTAAAGAAAAAATCAGTATCCGTTTTGTTTCTGATCTGTCTTTTGTAGTAGTAACCAATCACTGATCTCTGCGTCATACTGACCACAGCCAATGACTGCCCTCTACCTAAGCCCCGCCTCTGGCAGCCATCTTCAGATTTTTACCGCACGTTCAAGTGTTGGGATCCTCGTGCTATTGCTCTCGAGCGTTAGTGCTATTTTTCATGTTTTTTCTCAAAAAATGTCTCTTTTTTTCGGTCAAAAGAGCCTAAAGCTCCATCGTTTCTTCATCCGATCAACGGGGACCCGTGTCGGATTCGTCTACGCCCCTCAAGGGTGAGGATTTCGTCGAGCCAAGCTTTTGGAGGACTCCAGAAGTTTCTCAGGCCCATCTCGGACATGGCCCAGGAGAAGGGAAGCTCGACGCCCCGAAAGCTGTTCAGGGTCTGCCCTGGATACCAGCTTCAGAATGTCTTTAAGGAGGACGAACACTCCCTTTGCCTTTACTGCCTACATGAGGACAAGACGCACGTGGAGAAGGACTGTGCGTTTTGCGGCAATATGTCGGAGCGGACCATGAAGGACCGCCATCAACGTCTCGCCAACTGGCTGGAAGGAAAGAGCCCGTCAGGCGAGAAGAAGTAGTCGTCCGAGTGGTCTTCTAAGACCTTTGAGGGCGCCCCGGCGACGGGGGTCCAACAGAAGGCCAAGCACCGCGAGTCCGCTGGCACCGGGAGCGCCGAACGGTCGGGCTCTACGGGCGCCAGGCAGGGCGCATCCTCCCCGGCGCCATCAACCACGAGCCAACGCTCTGGCTCGGGTAAGAGGAAGGCCGAGCACCCGGCGAAGCTCCTGGAGAGACCCCGGTCGAGCTCGAAGGCCCCATCGGAGGGGGAGCGAGGCGGTGACCCTCCCCCCAAGGAGAAGGCGGTGAGTGCACCTAAGGTGGTGAAAGCCTTAATCCATCCGGCCAAGGCCTCTATCGAGACAGTCGCGGCGGCCCTGGCTCAGCCTGTGGAGGCTACACCAGTGGTGGCGACCTCGGGCCCAGAGTCTCCCTGCCACCGCAGAGGGAGTCCTCTTTCATGCCCATCGACAGGACCCCGTGAAACCTCCGACGGAGAAGAAAAAGGGGGCGCAGGAGGTCGTCGTGGATTCGGCCTCAACCTCTGAGGAGGAGCTGTAACGCTCACCTGATTCTCGCAGAGGCGCCGGTCTTGACTGGGCGACTACTGTATCTTCAAAGGTGATGTGTAGCACCCGGTTGGCTCTTTGGGCTGGACCTCTGTGCACTGTATGCCTGACGTGTAGAGTAAGATGTCTGCAGATAGAAAATATGGGGTTAATAAACTGGGGTTATTGGGGTGTCCCTATCTCTTTCCTCTTCTCCTCTCCTGTAGACCCCCAAAGGTTAACGCTCTCACCTTAGGTAAGTGAATGCCGAGCTCTCCATCTGCCTCGAGGCAGGGTGCTGTAACCAGTTTCTTCACTGGATAGGTAGCGCAGGCCTCTTGACTTCAGAGGACTGCTGTCCGTCGTTTACTGCACGAACGGTAAGTTTCGAGTCATTCAAATGTCTTTAAAGTCTTTAGTAATGATGTCTCTTGTTTTGCAGGGTTCCGGCGATGGCGGATGACGGGCTGAAGTGAGTTGAAGATGGAGCCCGTGTGATGAATAGAAGCGCCTGGAAGCACGTAAGTAAGCGCTTGTTGCCTGCTTCACTGTGCGCTCTAACTGTCTTTTTATTTTGCAGGTACGAGTTCGGAGCGGCTGCAGGGTGCCGGAATACCCACTGGATTAGATGTGGAAAGGAGTAATGGCACGTGAGTATTAAAGTTCCCCAATGTCTTTAAACGCACCTTGTTTTGTCTTTCAGATGCGGGATGCAGCGCCGAAGGCCTCCGGAGCGTGGGAAGAGTTGGTAAACTTTTGTCTTTCAGATGCCGGAATGCTAACCTGTTCTTTCTTGTCTTTATAGGTGTTGCTGAAGACTGGATTCAGGATGGTAAGCCTTTGCCTTTCAGATGCCGGAATGCTAACCTGTTCTTTCTTGTCTTTATAGGTGTTGCTGAAGACTGGATTCAGGATGGTAAGCCTTTTTCCTTAGGCCCAGGACCGGATGCAGAAGACACGATGAGCGTTCTGCTGCAGAGGTTGCAGAATAACGCAAAGCAAGATTCATCCACCGGGTGTGGTTTAAATAGCCTCCTGTAGTGCTTAGGTGTCTCCTTCCACAGCCACGCCTAAGTAAGAAATGAGTTCCTGGTAAGAAAAGAGTTCCTGCCTTCCAGAAGAGTTCCAGTGTTCTGAATCTAGGGAGTGGCTCCAGCCCCACCCAACAGGAAAAGTAGTTCCAAACAGAAGAGGATCAGAGGCTCAACTGGCAGGCAAGTAAGCAGCATGGTCTGCTGAAGGTAAGTCCACCCAAGCATCATGAGCCCGGCGCTTCCAGCGCTGGGACTGGGCATATTTATGAGCCTGGTGCCACTGGCGCCAGGACTGGGTCCAAAAGGTCCCAATTGGGACTGGTTGGCACTCGGAACCTGGGTTATGGATCTGCTTCCAAGGGAGTTGGGAAAACCCTGACCTTTTGGAAGCAGAGATCATGACAGTACCCCCCCTCAAGGCCCCTCCCAAACTGGGCTTCTCCGGGGGTTTTGGCTTGTCAGGAAATGTTCGGTGAAATCTTTTGATTAGGCGAGGAGCGTGGACATATTCAGCAGGTTCCCAGGATCTCTCTTGGGGGCCGTAGCCTTTCCAGTCAATTAGGTAGAATAGTTTAGATTTGGAGATCTTGGAGTCCAGAATGCTTTTGACTTCAAACTCGAGTTCTCCATCGACTAGGATAGGTTTTGGAGATTTGGTTAGTCGGGTTTGAGGTTGCACGGGTTTTAATAGAGAGACGTGGAAGACCGGATGTATCTTCATGTGCGGGGGCAAGTCCAACTTGACCGCTACTGGGTTTACTATGGTAGTGATGGAATAGGGACCAAGGTATCTTGGGTTGAATGTGCGTGGCCCTTTTAGAGATAGATATTTGGTGGATAACCAGACTTGATCCCCTACTTGATAGTGAGGGGCTTCCTTCCGATGTTGATCTGCTCCTTTCTTGTATTGTTCTTTAGCCCTTTGAAGGTGAGAAACAGCTTCCTTAAAGGCTTGGGTGATTGTAGAATGCAGGTAGTCTACTGCTGGTGTTTCAAGATCTTGGAGGGGATCCAACTCCGAGGTTCGAGGGTGACTGCCGTACAAAAGAAAAAACGGGGTTTTCCCAGTTCCCGAATGGACAGAGTTATTGTAGGCATACTCGGCTATCCAAAGGATATCTTTCCAAGTTTTTTCAGTTTGTTGCAGCATGCAGCGTAAATACTGTTCCAGAGTTTGATTGGTCCTCTCGGTTTGTCCGTCGGTCTGAGGGTGGTGACTGGTCGATAGTCTCACATCAATTTGAGCCGACCGACAGCAACTTCGCCAAAAATGAGAAATAAATTGACTACCTCGATCCGAAATTAGAACCGAAGGAAAACCGTGCAGTCGGACGATGTTTTCGAGAAATTCTCGGGCCAGAGTTGCTGCTGTTGGCAAGCCTTTGAGCGGAATGAAATGCGCCATCTTGGAGAATAAGTCCACGATTACTAGAATCGTATTGTATCCGGAGCATGGAGGTAGATCGGTTATGAAGTCCATAGAAAGCGTATGCCAAGGGCGAGGTGGGATGTCAATAGGGCGTAAGAGGCCTGCTGGTCTTTCCTTTTGACTCTTGTTTTGGGCGCATACTCCACAGGACATTATAAAGTCTCCGATATCTTTTTTCCAAGACGGCCACCAGAAGTAGCGCTTGATCTTTTCTGAGGTCTTGGCTATACCGGGATGTCCTTCCATTAAAGAATCGTGATAACAAGAGATTACTTTTTTCTGTAAATCTGTGCTGGGTAGGTATAATCGTTCTTGGAAATACAATAAGTTGTCCTTTACTGCAAAGTCCTTTCCCTGCAGATGCCAATTCTGTATGTCTGCTGGACTTACAAGTTGCCTGGCTTTATCCTTAACTTCCTCTATGGATTCTGTGGCGATTACACCCAGAATTCTTTGTTCGGGAATGATTGGTACAGGTTTAGGGTTGACCAAGTGTTCTTCCACTCCCATCCGAGAAAGGGCATCGGCTTTACCGTTCTTTGTACCAGGTCGATAGGTAATTATGAAGTCAAACTCGGCAAAGAATAATGCCCAACGGAGTTGTCTAGAGGATTGGGCTTTTGCGGTCTTCAAATATTGCAGGTTTCGGTGATCCGTAATCACAGTAACGGTGTGTCGGGCCCCCAGCAGATAATGCCGCCAAGCCTTAAAGGCAGACTTGATAGCCAGAAGTTCCTTGTCAGTAATCGTGTAATTGATTTCAGGAGGCGAGAATTTGCGGGACCAAAATGCCACGGGATGCAACTGATTGGTTACCGGGTCCTTTTGTGATAGAACTGCCCCCATGGCAAGGCTTGAAGCATCAGTTTCCACGATGTAGGGGAGTTCGGGGCGAGGGTGTTTTAAGATTGGTGCAGAGATAAATTTAGTCTTCAAATCCTGGAAAGCTTGTTCCGCCTCGGTAGACCATTCAAAACGTTTGTTTTTCTTTAACAAGGCAGTGATGGGCTGGACTATTCGAGAGAATTCGGGGATAAACCTGCGGTAAAAGTTAGCAAAGCCTAACATGCTTTGCACACCTTTTACGGAGGATGGTGATGGCCATTTGAGAACTGCATCGACCTTCTTTGAATCCATACGCACTCCGCCAGGTGATAATATGAATCCCAAGAATTCAACTTCAGTCACGTTGAAAACACATTTTTCCAACTTAGCGAAAAGTTTGTGTTGACGCAATCTTTCGAGGACCATTTTCACGTGTTTCCGATGTTCAGATTCCGATGAAGAATAAACGAGGATGTCGTCAATGTAAACAACAACACATACATCGATGAGCTCTCTGAGGACATCGTTCATAAAATATTGAAAGGCGGCCGTGGCATTGCAAAGTCCGAAGGGCATGACCTGATATTCAAATAGCCCATACTTGGTGCGGAAGGCCGTCTTCCATTCATCGCCCTCTTTTACTCGTACCAAGTGGTAAGCTCCTCTAAGATCCAGCTTTGTATATATGCATGCTTTTCTGACTTGGTCCAGGAGTTCAGGGATCAAAGGTAACGGATATCTATTCTTAACGGTGATCTGGTTCAGGGAGCGATAATCGATACAAGTTCTAAGGTCTCCTTCCTTTTTTGGAACGAAGAACAAAGCTGAAGAAGCAGGGGACTTGGAAGGACGAATAAACCCATTTGCCAGGTATTGATCCAGGTATTGTCGAAGGTGAAGGTTCTCAGGCTCGGTGAGGGCATAAATTCTACTACAAGGAGGAGTAGATCCAGGTATCAGGTCTATCTGGCAGTCATAAGACCTATGAGGAGGTAGAGAGTTAGCCTGATCCTTCCGGAAAACATCTTGGTATTCTAGGTATTCGGGAGGTAACTGGGGAGTCTCTGAAGAAATTGCGGCCAGTGCAACACCAGGTGGAGGGTGACAAGTAGAGACACATTCTGGAAACTGGACCGTTCTTGCTCGCCAATCGATCAGAGGATTGTGTTTCTCTAACCAAGGTATTCCTAGAATAATCTGAAACTGAGGGGCCTTGATCACATCGAACACGATCTTCTCATGGTGTCCATCTTGACTTACTAGCGTCACCTCTTGAGTGGTATGCGTTACTGGCCCGGAGGCTATCTCCGTACCATCCACCGTAGTAATGACGTCCTTTACAGCCTTGGGACAAAGAGTTAGATTCATCCTCAAAACCATTTCATGATCCACATAATTGCCGATGGCACCGCTGTCGACGTAAGCTTCAATTCCATGTAATCGATCCGGATTATCAGGGCTAATGAGGACCATAGGTATCACGAAATGCGAGGTCACGGAACTGGTTTTCACGCTCGGCAAGAGGACCTCTATTCTTGTCGGGCGAGGTCGTTTCCCTGCTCAGAGTTTGTAACTTTGGTAACTGCAGCTCCTACTGCCTTCTTGGCAGGTTTCACCGGACAGTCTCGAAGAAAGTGCCCTGAGTTTCTGCAATATAGGCATAATTGCAACTGTTTCCTCCTTTCCCGCTCCCTTTGTGTTAGAGGACCTTTCAGACCCCCTATTTGCATGGGTTCCCCGGAGTCTACTCCTTTGGAAGGAGTTGGCGGTTTGGAAAATACTCGAGCATCAAACTTGGAACGATCGGCCTTCCTGTTCTGCAGCCTGTGATCTATTTGAACGACCAAGTCTATATAATCCGAACAGTCTTGTGGGGGATTCACTACTTGGGCTAAAACGTCTTTGAGCTCTCCACGTAGACCTCTATAAAACAGCGTAATCCTTTTGTCCTCAGGCCATTGAGTTTCCACTATTAGTCTATTGAAAGATGCAATATAAGCCAAAAGGTCTTGATTGCCCTGTCGCAACGAAAGAAGCTCATTGTCCAAGGCCTGCCCCTGTGAATGTCTTGCGAACAGTTTTTCCATACTAAGCTGAAAGGCTTGAAAATCATGGAGAACCGGATCATCTTGATTAACTAGAGGGATCGACCAGTCTGCCGCATTGCCACTAAGGTACGAAAGTACAAAAGCTACTTTTGCTTGATCAGTTGGAAAGGCTGCTGGCCGGCATAAGAAGTGCAACCGGCACTGATTGATAAATACTGCAAACCTCTTTGGGTCACCAGAAAATCGTTCGGGCGGAGCCAGAGGTACATTCCCAGGTAGGTTGATCTGCACTGGATTCATAGAGGATGTTGAAGGAAGATTTGCCCCTGATGCGGGTAACGGGGTCTGTCCGGCTTGTGACTGTAGCACTTGTCTAGCAAGATTGTCTGTTCTCTCCTTGGAAATAATTAGTTCCCTTCTTAGAGCATTCGTTTCCTGACGAGCTGCATGCACTTCTGCCCTTAGTTCCCCAAGTAACCGGGCTAGGGGGTCAGTATCCGAGGTTTCCATAGCGCCTGGGCGAGAGTTTTGCGGTAGGCTTTGCGTACTGTAACGCTCACCTGATTCTCGCAGAGGCGCCGGTCTTGACTGGGCGACTACTGTATCTTCAAAGGTGATGTGTAGCACCCGGTTGGCTCTTTGGGCTGGACCTCTGTGCACTGTATGCCTGACGTGTAGAGTAAGATGTCTGCAGATAGAAAATATGGGGTTAATAAACTGGGGTTATTGGGGTGTCCCTATCTCTTTCCTCTTCTCCTCTCCTGTAGACCCCCAAAGGTTAACGCTCTCACCTTAGGTAAGTGAATGCCGAGCTCTGCATCTGCCTCGAGGCAGGGTGCTGTAACCAGTTTCTTCACTGGATAGGTAGCGCAGGCCTCTTGACTTCAGAGGACTGCTGTCCGTCGTTTACTGCACGAACGGTAAGTTTCGAGTCATTCAAATGTCTTTAAAGTCTTTAGTAATGATGTCTCTTGTTTTGCAGGGTTCCGGCGATGGCGGATGACGGGCTGAAGTGAGTTGAAGATGGAGCCCGTGTGATGAATAGAAGCGCCTGGAAGCACGTAAGTAAGCGCTTGTTGCCTGCTTCACTATGCGCTCTAACTGTCTTTTTATTTTGCAGGTACAAGTTCGGAGCGGCTGCAGGGTGCCGGAATACCCACTGGATTAGATGTGGAAAGGAGTAATGGCACGTGAGTATTAAAGTTCCCCAATGTCTTTAAACGCACCTTGTTTTGTCTTTCAGATGCGGGATGCAGCGCCGAAGGCCTCCGGAGCGTGGGAAGAGTTGGTAAACCTTTGTCTTTCAGATGCCGGAATGCTAACCTGTTCTTTCTTGTCTTTATAGGTGTTGCTGAAGACTGGATTCAGGATGGTAAGCCTTTGCCTTTCAGATGCCGGAATGCTAACCTGTTCTTTCTTGTCTTTATAGGTGTTGCTGAAGACTGGATTCAGGATGGTAAGCCTTTTTCCTTAGGCCCAGGACCGGATGCAGAAGACACGATGAGCGTTCTGCTGCAGAGGTTGCAGAATAACGCAAAGCAAGATTCATCCACCGGGTGTGGTTTAAATAGCCTCCTGTAGTGCTTAGGTGTCTCCTTCCACAGCCACGCCTAAGTAAGAAAAGAGTTCCTGCCTTCCAGAAGAGTTCCAGTGTTCTGAATCTAGGGAGTGGCTCCAGCCCCACCCAACAGGAAAAGTAGTTCCAAACAGAAGAGGATCAGAGGCTCAACTGGCAGGCAAGTAAGCAGCATGGTCTGCTGAAGGTAAGTCCACCCAAGCATCATGAGCCCGGCGCTTCCAGCGCTGGGACTGGGCATATTTATGAGCCTGGTGCCACTGGCGCCAGGACTGGGTCCAAAAGGTCCCAATTGGGACTGGTTGGCACTCGGAACCTGGGTTATGGATCTGCTTCCAAGGGAGTTGGGAAAACCCTGACCTTTTGGAAGCAGAGATCATGACAGAGCTGGTCGAAGTCTTAAGCCACGGCGTTGGCGTGGAAGAAGACCAGCCCGTCGGGAGGGACCCCGACGTAGGAGACGACAAAAACGTCGAGGGTGCCGACGGGGCTCCTGACCGCCCGTCGGACTCCCCTCAACCAGTGCCGCAAGACAACTCGGCGGCCATTTTGTTGGCTATACAGTCCTTATGCTCAGAGATAAGGACGAGACTGCCGTTACCACCAACGGAGGAACCGCTCCCGATGGGGGACCCAGAGCCAGGCCCTTCTGGGAGCCCTCCCCCTAAGAGAAGGATTCATCCTCCACCTCCTTTTCAGCCATCGCGCCCTGTTCAGCCCTCCTCCCCGTCCACGACACGTGGGGATGATACGGGGACTGACACGGCCGCGACGGGTACAGACGAGGAGGTTTACGACGAGGATCTCCCGTCGTCACCTCCCACCCGGGTTTCCCCGCCCGACGAGATTGAATCGTTTCACTCCATGATCACCAGGGCATCCGAGCTTTTCCAGCTCTGCCCGGAAGAGAAGAAGGAAGGTTTCCTTTATCAACGGCGCGTGGCCAAGAGGAAGACGGTCCTCGCTGTACCTCTACTGGACGATATTTGGGATGAGGGCCTCGCCCTCCTCAAGAACCCATCCACGATGCCGGCTAGAAGGGATCGGTGCGAGAAGAAGTACCGGGTCCCGGACGCGGCCCCCTTGTGCCTTCGGGCACAGCCAACCCCGGACTCGGTCGCCTCCGCGGCGGCCAGGAAGAAAGCGGGGGGGGCGCGGCCTCTACGTCAACCTCCCCGCCGGACGGCGAGGGAAAGAAATTAGACACGATGGGACGCAGAGTCATCTCGTCGGCAGCAACGACGATTAAGGCGGCCAACGCCTTGGCTATCGTAGCCCGCTACGACAGGGAGTTGTGGTACAAACTGGCCCCCCTGCTGGACTTCCTACCAGACGACAAGAGGGCGGAAGCCCTAGAGATCTTGCAGGAAGGAGAAGTGGCGTCGGACCACGCCATTACGATTGCGACGGACATCGCTGACACTGGATTTCGCCAGTTGGGCAACGGCGTGTGCCTTAGGCGGCGTGGATGGCTCAAGGCTACTGACTTCCGTCAGGACGTGCAGACCAGAGTCTTGGACATGCCGTTCGACGGAAACAACCTGTTTGGGAAAACAGTGGACGATTCCCTTCAAGCCATCAAGGCGGACACGGAGACGGCCCGGGCTCTTGGGGTTCTCCAGCAACGGCGGCCGCCCTTTCGGAGCGGCGGAGGCAAACAGGGTGCCTCCAAAGGTTCCAACGGCGGATTTTCCACCTACCGTCAGGCGGCCCGTTCTTCGTCACAGGAAGCTTACAGGGGACGAGGCAAGTCAGGCGGACCCCGCCGTCGTCGCCAAGGAGGACAAGGCGGCAAAGCCTCGTCGAAGCAAGACTGAACCGGCCGTGGGGTTGGGCCCCCACCGAAGCACCCCGGTGGGAGGCCGGCTGGCGAGCTTCGTCAGCGTGTGAGAGTCCATCTCCACCGACCGTTGGGTGCTGGACGCCCTAGCTCAGGGTCACGCGCTCGAGTTTCAAAAGAGGTGCCCGCGCGTCACCCCTGTGGCCAGGAAAGAACATCACGTCCCTCAACTTCTCTTGGAGGTAAAGGCGATGCTCAAGAAGGGCGCCATCAAGCTCGTCCCAAAGAGGCTTCGGGGCTCCGGAGTTTACTCAAGATACTTCCTCGTCAAGAAGAAGACGGGAGGATGGCGTCCCATCCTGGACCTACGACGACTGAACAAATTCATCAAGGCACAGAAGTTCCGAATGGTCACCCTCCAACACGTCCTGGGTCAACTGGAGGAGGGCGATTTCCTGTCGTCGTTGGATTTGGAGGATGCCTACTTCCATATTCCCATCCTAAAGGGACACCGAAAGTTTCTCAGGTTCGTGGTCCAAGGGCGTCACTACCAGTTCAGAGCCCTTCCCTTCGGATTGAGGTCGGCACCCAGGGTGTTCACCAAGTGCCTCGCACCGGTGGCGGCGCAGCTGCGCCGAGAGGGGATCCACGTCTACCCCTACCTGGACGACTGGCTCATCCGAGCAAAGACGAAGGAGCTCGCCGTGGAGCACACGGCAAGGACCGTCCAACTACTCACGGACCTGGGATTCTCCATAAACTACGCAAAGTCCCACCTGGTGCCCGCGCAAGACGCACTGTTTCTGGGAGCGAAGCTCGACACAGTGTCGCTTCTGGCCTCTCCGTCGGAGGAAAGGACGAGGGCCATCTTGGGCAAGGTGCAGCGGATGCTTGTTGCGGACGCGGCCAGGGTGAGGTCCATCAAGTCCCTCCTCGGAATGATGTCTTCTTGCATTTATCTCATCCGCCTGTGCAGGCTCCGGATGCGCCCGTTGCAGGAGTTCCTGGACGCACGCTGGATCCAGACGACGGGCAGGTTCGAGGAGAGGATCACACTCGACGAGAGTTTCCGACGAGCGATCCGGTGGTGGGGCACCCGCGCGCACCTGACGGCGGGCATGGACTTCCAGACCCCCGGCCACCAGGAGACAGTGACCACGGATGCCTCCCTGGAGGGGTGGGGAGCGCACACCGAAAATCTGCACGCGAGAGGCCTTTGGCTTCCGACGGAGTAGTCCCTCCATATCAACGTCCTGGAACTCCGTGCCGTGTTTTGGGCCCTCGGGTCCTTTCTTCCGTCCCTGAAGGGCAAGGTGGTGAGGATCTTCACCGACAACACCACCACCATGTTCTACATCAGGAAGCAGGGCGGAACCAGGTCCCCAGCCCTGTCCAAGGAGGCGCAGGATCTGTGGCATTGGGCCGTCGCCCAAGGGATATTTCTGGTGCCGTTTCATCTGGCAGGGATAAAAAACACCATCGCCGACTCGCTCAGCAGAGAGCTGCGCTCGTGCCACGAGTGGGAACTACGGCAAGATCTAGCGGACCGCCTCTTCCGACGGTGGGGCACACCCCAGATCGATCTGTTCGCGACGGCGACGAACTCCAAGTGCCGGAGGTTCGCCAGCAAGTTTCCCCAGCCGAGGAGCATGGGCGATGCTTTCTCGTTCCCCTGGGAGGGCCTGTTTCTATACGCGTTCCCTCCATTGCCATTGCTGATCCGGCTCATCAACTCAATAGGTCACGGTGCAGGACGATCCTCGTCGCACCTGCGTGGCCGAGGCAGATATGGTTCCCGGACCTTCTGGACTTGTCAGCGTCCCCGTCAATCAAGCTGCCAATGGACGCAGATCTTCTCTCCAGGGAAGGAGGCGCCATCCTCCATCACGACCTGAAGTCGCTGAACTTGCAGGCCTGGCTCCTGCAGCGTTAGAGTTTGGAGGATACGACATACCGGCCGACTGCAGAGAGATTCTTGCAAAGGCCAGGGCGTCCTCAACTCTTAAATGCTATGGACACAAATGGAAGAGGTTCTCTGTCTGGTGCCACGCACAGAAGATTAACCCTCTACGGATTACGGCTCCCCAGGTACTGCCGTACCTTCTGACGCTGGCCAAGGCTGGACTGGCTCACGCGTCCATCAAGATTCATCTTGGTGCGATCTCCCGATACACCAGAACCACGGGGCGGACGTCTTTGTGGTCTCATCGTCTGGTGAAAGAATTCATGAAGGGACTGTTCAGATCGTTCCCGCCGGTGAAGGCTCCGGCCCCGGCGTGGGAGCTCAACGTGGTGCTGACCAAGCTCATGGGACCTCCGTTCGAGCCTCTGCACTCGGCTCCGTTGAAGTTCTTGTCGTGGAAAACAGCGTTTCTTGGCGCCATCACCTCCGCACGAAGGGTGGGAGAGATCCAGGCCCTTTCCTGCAAGCCCCCGTACTTGACTTTTCACGACACGAGGGTAGTGCTCAGGACGCACCCCTCCTTCATGCCCAAGGTACCGTCGGACTTCCACCTCAACGAACCCTTGGTGTTGCCTGTTTTCTTCCCATCGCCTTCGTCGCCGGCCGAAAGGACTTTGCACTCGCTGGATGTGGCTAGAGCGCTGAAGTTTTACGTGGACCGCACGAAGTGTCTTCGGAAGACGTCACAACTTTTTGTGAACTTTGGACCTGTCAATCAGGGGAAGGCTCCCTCAAAGGCCTCCATTTCCAGATGGCTCTCCGGCTGTATCATGTACTGTCATCGGTTGGCAAACCGACCGCTGCCTGGCCGTCCGAGAGCCCATTCCACCAGAGCGATCGCAGCTACCACGGCGTTCCTATCTGGTGTGCCCTTGCTGGACATCTGCAGAGCTGCTACGTGGAGGTCGACGCACACCTTCACGAAATTCTACTGCGTCGATCGGGATACCAGGGAGGAGTCCAGGGTCGGCCAAGCAGTGCTGCGCAATCTGTTCCCCTAAGGTGAGCCTGGTGAGGAGGTAAGAATTGCTTAATGTTGAGTTTGATGTAATGCTTAATGTTGAGCCTTTGCCACCTCCCGTGGTTGTGCATGTGTGTACTGCTATGTATTCTTTATTCATGAGCATGTGAATCCATGCCAGACCCCATGCTGGAGAAGGAACAAGTTACTTACCTGTAACTGTTGTTCTCCAGCATGGGTCTGGCATGGATTCACATGCGAACTCTCCCGCCTACCCCTCTGCGGCTCTTCACTTGGTCATACTGCCACTTCACGTGCTACCAAATCTGAAGATGGCTGCCAGAGGTGGGGCTTAGGTAGAGGGCAGTCATTGGCTGTGGTCAGTATGACGCAGAGATCAGTGATTGGTTACTACTACGAAAGACAGATCAGAAACGAAACTGATACTGATTTTTTCTTTCCGAGGATTCCCAGCCTGACGACGGGGAATATTCATGAGCATGTGAATCCATGCCAGACCCATGCTGGAGAACAACAGTTACAGGTAAGTAACTTGTTCCTTACTGCCTTCTCTTTCTAAAGAACCTCAGAATCATCCACCGGAATACAACTCTACCAAAAATCCAGACCCGCTCCTGTTGCAGGAAATTTTAACCCCGCTACAGAAAGGTGCAATAGAACATGTCATGCCCTCTCTGTTGGAGCTTCGGTCCTAGGAACCTTGGCTGGTTCCGAGGTGGCCGTGTCCCCTTCAAGGGGATCTGTGGTTGGAATTCCACCGTGTGCAATGGGCAGTGTGGCTATTGCTCAGTCTAGGTTGATATCTCAGCGGTTCTCAGATCCTGTAGTTGAGTACATAATGGATGCTCTTAGACCCTCCACTCTGACGGTGTTCGGCAGGCATTGGAGCCATTTCCGAGACTGGTATGGGCGGTCTGGGATCCCTCCCCTGCGTTCTGGCCTCTCTGCTATCCTTCGATTCCTCCAGAAGGGCTTTTGACAGGGGCCTGGCAGTTTTTTTTCCAGGCTTCGCTCTCAGTGGGCCTCCATGAAATTCCTTTTGGGGGACTCTGATGGTCACTTGGATGGGGAGGTGTTGGTGGGGAAGTTGCTCCAGGGTTTTTCTTCTTCCTGTCCTTGTGCTGATAAAGGGCTTCCCCCTTGGGATCTCCCTCTTGTATTACGGTTCCTTCAAGGGCCTCCTTTTGAGCCCTTTTTTCCGAGATTGATATCAAACATCTTACACTGAAATCTGCTTTTCTTATTGCCCTCGCTTCTGCCCGTAGGCTTGGAGATTGGGGCTCATATGTCACCCTCCATTCCTGAGGGCGCTGCCAGACTCGGTGGTGATGAGGTGTGGTCCAAAGTTCCTCCCTTAGGTTGTATCTCGGTTTTCACACCTCTCAGGATCTGGTTCTCCCTGACTTCTTTCATGATCCGAGAATGCATGAGGAGGTGGCTTGGCTTAGCATTATGTCCGGCGGGACGTGTTGGAGTATTTGGCTAGGTTTGCTTTTTTTCAACCAATCTGATAGTCTTCTGATTGCTTGTGGTCCGGCTGGGGCTGGGCATAACGCATCTGTGGTTTCCATTTTCCGGTGGTTCCGGGTTGTGATCTTCAGGGCCTATGTGGCTTCTGGCCTGCCTGTGCCTGCGCGCGATCAGGGGCGGTCCGCCAGGGGTTTGGCGGCTTCCTGGGCCGATGCAAGGAGGGTTTTTATCTGCAAGAGATTTGTATGGCTGCCGCCTTTTCTGGTCTAGGCATTTTCATCAACCGCTATGGGTTGAGTTTCTCCCACTCGGGGGGAGCAGGGATTGGTTCCTTCGTGGTTGGAGTTTTATCTGTGGGAATGTGAATTAAGAGTTATTGTGGGTGTGTTTGCTGCACTGTTTTTAGCTCTGTGTCTCATTGGGACCTTTTCCCTGTTGCTGCTTTGGTATACCTCATGAAGTAAGTACTGGGACGAGGAAGAGTGGACGTGGAGGTAATGCTCTGATTACTTACCAATAATCTTCATTACTCCTAGTCCTCTTCCTCGTCACAGTACTGACAACCCTCCTCACCCTCCCCGCGGGGAATGTCCATGCTCCAGCTTGGTAATATGAAACTGAGTGACGTGGATGTGGGGGAGGAGTTATAGGAATTTAAAGAAATAGATGAAGGTCCTGTGTCGGAGGCAGGGTCCTGTAGCGGAGAGGAAAAAGGGTTAGTATTCCCCATATTTCCTCATTCCAAACAAGGACGGAGGACTGAGACCCATCTTGGACTTGAGAAATTTGAAAAAGTTCATCAGGAAGGACAAGTTCAAGATGGTCACTCTTTCTCAGATCCTTCAGGCTCTCCAAATTCAAGACTCGTTGGTATCATTGGACCTTCAGGATGCTTCTTTCATGTGCCAATCCATCTCGAGCACTGAAAGTACCTGAGGTTCGCGATTGGCAATTCTCACTATCAGTTTCGAGTTCTGCCATACGGGTTAACCTCCGCCCGAAGAGTTTTCACCAAGTTGATGGCGGTAGTGGCAGCGAGTCTCAGAAGAGGGGGGATTCATGTTTACCCCTATTTGGACGACTGGATGATCAGGGCACTTTCCCCAGAACAAGCCCGGGACCATCTATCCAAGACTTGCCACTTCCTTCACCAACTAGGGTTTTCTCTGAATTTAAAAAAGTCAAACATGATACCATCACAGAAACTCCAGTTTATAGGAGCAGTCTTGGAAACTTGTTCGGGCAAAGCCTCGCCTCCCAAAGAGAGAGCTTACCACATTCTGCAGATGGTAACAAAATTCCAGAATGCCCAGTATCTACCGGCCTTCAACTTTCTCAGGTTGCTCGGTCTCATGGCATCCTGCATTTTTCTGGTGCCAGAGGCCAGATTGAGAATGAGATCTCTTCAATGGGCTCTCAGGACTCAATGGTCCCAATTCTCAGGGGAAATGTCGGATCTTTTACAAGTTCCAACCATGGTGGCACAGGATCTACAATGGTGGACTTGCAGACAGCACGTCCTCAGAGGGGAATCTTTTTGGCAACCATGGCCGAGGATAACAGTAGTGACGGATGCCTCCCTTACGGGAGGCGGGGCTCACACCAACGAGTTGACGATCAGCGGTCGTTGGTCTCCATCGGAGTCCAAACTACATATCAACCTATTGGAGCTGAGGGCAATCAGACTAGCACTGAAGGCCTTCCTGCCAGCTGTACGGGGAAAGAATGTCCTGATAATGACGGACAACACAGTGGCCATGTACTACCTCAACAAGAGAGGTCGTCTAGGGTCACTACCACTGTGCAGAGAGGAAATGCAGCTCTGGTTCTGGGCAATACAAGAAGGGATCTCTCTATCTGCCATTCACCTAGCAGGAGAGCAAAACGTAGCGGCGGAAGCTCTGAGCAGGCAGAGCACAGTCGCCCATGAGTTGGAGTTAGCTCAGGAAGTTCTTCTGGAGATCTTCACCCTTTGGGGAACCCCTCAAATGGATCTGTTCGCGACCAGTGTCAACATGAAATGCGAACTGTATTGCTCAAGGGAATTTCCCCCGAGAGGAGCTCTAGGATACACATTCTTAGTGGACTGGGAGTTTCCACTGCTATACGCGTTTCCTCCAGTCCCTGTGATCCCTCAAGTAATCAGGAGGTTGCAGAAGTTCAGGAAAACCATGATCATAATTGCCCCGGATTGGGCCAGGAGAAGGTGGTACCCAGACCTTCTGGACATGTCCATCAGCCCTCCAATACGTCTTCCAAAAAGAGAGGATCTTCTCTCGCAAGAGGGAGGTCACGTTCTCCATCCAGAGGTCAACATACTTAACCTTCACGCATGGCTTCTGAGAGGTTGAGATACAGGGATTGGGACCTTCCGGATGATGTTATGGAGATTTTGCTTTCGGCCAGAAGGCCAGTAACGAAATCTCTGTACCGGTGTCGTTGGAACACGTTCAGAAACTGGTGCAGGGATAAGAATGTGGATCCTTTTCAATGTGATATTGAATGGTATTATCTTTTCTGTTAAATTTGGCTAATCTGGGGCTCCAGGTTAGTACGATAAAAGGATACGTAGCAGCGCTATCTATCTTCAAGCGCTCATCAGAAGAAAAATCCTATTTTAAGATACCTTGAATAATACAATTTCTAAAAGGTTTAATCAATGTTTTTCCACCAATACCTTTTCAAGTTCCTGTGTGGGATTTAAATTTGGTACTGAAATTTCTGACATGTGCACCCTTTGAGCCTTTACATTCTTGTCAATTAAGGCTTCTTACTCTGGAAACTATACTTCTAATTGCATTGACATCAGCCCGCAGAGTAAGTGAGTTGCAGGCACTTTCTAGTGGTCACCCGCATGCCATCTTTCATAAAGATAAAGTTGTCCTTAGAGTCAAGCCCTCTTTTTTGCCAAAAATAGTTCGACTTTCACCTGTCACAGAAAATAATTCTACCTACTTTCTACCCTCCTCCTCACACAAGTAAGGAGGAGGAAAGACTACATAGGCTACATCCTAGAAGGGCTCTTAGCTTTTATATCTCAAGATTGTCAAAAATACATCAGTGTGACCAACTGTTTGTGGGATACACTGGTCATAAATTAGGACTACCTGTAACTAAACAAACATTATCAAGATGGATAATCTTAGCCATAACAGAGTGTTATCGGCTAGCTGGAAAAGATCCCCCTGAGGGTTTAAGAGCTCATTCAACTAGGGGCATGGCAACTTCAACAGCACTTAAAAGGGTGGTTCCTGTACAAGATATTTGTGCAGCAGCCATATGGTCATACATGCATACTTTCATAAAACATGCTTTGGACTCAACTACCTCTCAAGGAGGTCTATTTGCCAAATCTGTGCTACATTCAGTACATGACTAAAAAGATATCTTTACTCCGCCGCCAATAGAAAACTGCTTTGGGAATCTATCTAAAATGAGGAAAACGTGGGAGGACACAATCCATTTGAAGAACAAGTAACTTACCAACTGTAACGTTCTTTCGATTGGATGTTCCTCCCACGTATTCCTCATCGACCCTCCCAACCTACCCCACAGTACAGTTTACGTGGTTTACACTCTGATTTCTTTTGAGGCTGGGGTCAAAAGAGGCACACCTTTAACCATAGTCATGGGCTCTGATACACAAAAAAACAGAACTAAAGCCAACGGGCACGCTCGAGGCCTTTATACAACTGATGACGTTGGTGCTCGACGGAGGCCGCCGAGGGACATAGACGTTGTCGCCTTGAGTGGAGCGCCCTCTGCTGGAGAGAGGAAAAAATTTCCGAGGCGGAACTGAAGGTAACGATATATATCGAAGATGAGGAATACGTGGGAGGAACATCCAATCGAAAGAATGTTACAGTTGGTAAGTAACTTGTTCTTCTATGTAGACAGAGAAACTTTGACTTTCAACATTCGACCAGATGGTACCACCAAATTGGACTGTCACCACCTTTTCTAGTAAAACTGCTCAAATTAAAAAAACTGATCTGAAAGCATTGGAATCTGGTTGAGAGCATAGGGTGCATGTCACAATTGCCATTATTCACTCTCAAACGAGGGAAGAACATTTGTGAATGCACCATGAAGTAGACTCAGACAACTGAATTAAAGATTGGGCCTATCAACCTTTATTCAACAAAACAAGGTTGAAAAAAGGCCTATCTTGCCCTATGCCAAAGTGGGACTTCCCTACCTCAATGAAACTAATGGTGGTCGGGAAGTCCAAAGTAAATGTGTCTGTGTCCAAAACCTATGCTTGCCCTCACCCTCAAAATAGTAAGTGTTCAAATAACAGCTGTAAAGGTTTACTTTCCCCAAGGATCAAGATAGTTCACCTTGCAAAAAGGGCTTCCCTTCCCCAAGCTTTCAAGTCTTTCATCAATTCCAAAAACACAATTCCTTGGGTTACTTCTTTCTGGTTTGGTTATTTTTAAAGTTCAGTTCCTTAATATCGGTTCACACGATTTCCGTTATATTTAATCACAAGCTTCTTTGCAAGTATTTAAAATGGCTTTTCCATAGGTGGTTGTCCTCGGTCCAGGCGTAGATGACGGACCACGTGGTCTACCCATTACAGGTCACGCAACCAGCACACCTTATTTGCTGCTCCTTCATATGCACGTTGCAACTGTTTCAGCTCTACAGTGCTTGATTTATTCTCAATTCACATCCTCATGACGCCTTACAATTGCCTGTTTTGCCACTATTCACTTGCTGCATTTTCATATAATCTTATGGCTCTTGCTAATGCTTGTTCTCTCTAGCTACACAGTTCCTTTTATATCATGTGATTGCGCAAAACTGCTTTAATTCAGAACGGTATTCAACCATGCAAGCTTTCATTGAAGTTGGCATTCAAAAGACTTGTTTCCATTAAAATCGGTATTCAACATGTTTTTTTCATTTAGATCGGCTGCTGTCCCAGTGTCCCCCCTCCCTAGGTTGACTCACCGGTCGGTGCTTACGGTGTTCCAGCTAGGCTTCCGGCTGCCACAAGCTCGCTCTCTTGCTCTCTCTCTCTCTCATATATCATCTCGCTCGCTCGCTCTCTCTCTCATATATCATCTCGCTCTGTCTCTCTCGCTCTCTCTCTCTCATATATATCATCTCGCTCTGTCTCCCCAGCTGGTCTCTGTGGTTTTGCTCCCACCACCGATGCACCTCTGGAAGCTCGGTCCTCACTTTACAGGTTCACCCGGTCTTGCTGGTTCCATATTCTCCCACAGGCTTCCAGCTTCCTTTAGCCTTGCTACCCACTGCATACACTCAGCATCTTTCTGAGGTTCTCAAGCACTCTGTCTGCCACGCCGCCTTCCAGGAGAGGTCAGCTCTCGTCCAGCAGTCCATAGACCTGCTTCCACAGCTGACTCAATTTTCTTCATTCTTCCTGCTTTTAAACCTCCCGCCAGGTTTATTGGCCCAAAAGGACTAGACCGCTCATTGCTGGTTTGGGAGTTCTGCACTGCTCTTGTTTGCGCTCGGTAACTGATCTGGTTTGGACTTTTGTCACCTTTTATTTGACTTCGTCTGGGACTGGCAGCAGGTGGGTCTCGCCTATGCAGTGTTTGACGTCACTAAAGTAAAGGCACTCTCAACTTCCTTGGACTTTAACAGCAGTGGGAGGGAATTCTTCTACCACAAAAGAGCCCTCGAATCTTGGTTTATGCCAGGATCTAACACAATTCTCCACATAAACAGAATCACCAGGGTATAGGGCAGAGGTTTGGAGCAGAGTCTGTAAGTCGCGCTGTTGATCTTAATCATTCTTTCAGCCCACGTGCCGGGCTGAAAGCTGTTGAGATATAAAAGACACAATTGCCATCATAGCAGCCAGGTACTCATGTATTTCAGATCCAAGGACAACTGCTGTACTGTGGGCCTCATTTGCGCTCTAGTGCATGGAGCAAGAGGCGTGTGCATATGGCATCCCGTCACCAGCTCATAAGGAGTCAGGTGATGGTCTGAGCTGTGCTGATTGCGTAGTGCAAATAATGCTAAGGGTAGGCAATTGAGCCATCCTTTTTTCAGGGTAATATTTTAATTTGACTATTCTCTCTTTGAGAAGGCCGTTGAGGTGCTCACAAAGGCAATTTGCCTGTGGGTGATAAGCGGAAGAAAATGTATGCTTAATACCCAGTAGGATTGATGTGCTAAAACCATTCATTCACAAAATGCGGTCCAGTGTCAGCCTGAAGGACTTTGCGCACTCCCCACCTTGGGAAGACCTCTCGTATGAGGAATTTTGCAGCACATGTGGCTTCGGGATGTGTGCACGGACTGGCTTTGATCCATCGGGAGAAGGGGCATACCACTACCAACATGTATCTGTAGCCATTACAACTTTGAAGCATATCCATGTAATCGATATGCAAATGTTGGAATGGTCCAGTAGGACGGAGTATTGTTCCTCTCACTACAACACAGTGTGTGACCTGCTGTACATTTCTGGCAGACTACGCAGTTCACAATAATTGCAGCTGCACATTTCTGGCAGACCGCATAGTTCACAATAATTGCAGCAACATGCTCTGCGAGGTTGGATGAGAACCAATCTTCTGAAATTAGAGCTGCAAGACGTGTGTGGTGTGTGCAGGATGGTGAAGCTGCTCTAGTGCTACTTTAAGTAATGCGAGGGGCATGACTAGTTTGCGTTGACCGGATTGAGAAGAATTCATTTTTATAAATCAATCGATGTAATAAAGCATTAGGGCTTTGGATGGGATGCTGCACAATATCGTAGATGGGTTCAGAACCAATGGGAACTCTGCCTCGACAATATTATTTATGGCGCGTAAATCCTGAATAAATCCCAACGACCAACCCCGTAGATTTATTTCACTGGGTACACTGCCATATTACATGGGGATTCTGATGGCACTAGTAATCCTTGCTGCACTAATACAGAAATTGTCTCATAATTGCCCTCATCTGCTTCTTTTGACATAGGATATTATTTTACTCCTGGCAAAATTGCTCCTGGCTTCAATTTGATTTTGACTGCACATTCTCCTTTAATCAGGCCAATGTCGTAAGGACAGCTGGTCCACAGTGTGCTTGGTACTTCTCCAGCATGGGGTCTGGCATGGATTCACATGCTCATGAATATTCCCCGTCGTCAGGCTGGGAATCCTCGGTAAAGAAAAATCAGTATCAGTTTCGTTTCTGATCTGTCTTTCGTAGTAGTAACCAATCACTGATCTCTGCGTCATACTGACCACAGCCAATGACTGCCATCTCCCTAAGCCCCGCCTCTGGCAGCCATCTTCAGATTTTTACCGCACGTTCAAGTGTTGGGATCCTCGTGCTATTGCTCTCGAGCTTTAGTGCTTTTTTCGCGCTTTTTCTTAGGAACATTTTCTCTTTTTCGGTCAAAAGAGCCCCAAGCTCCACCGTTTCTTTATCCGAGCAACGGGGACCCGTGTCGGATTCTTCTACGCCCCTCAAGGGTGAAGATTTCGTCGAGCCACGCTTTTGGAGGACTCCAGAAGTTTCTCAGGCCCATCTCGATCATGGCCCAGGAGATGGGAAGCTCGACGCCCAGAAAGCTGTTCAGTGTCTGCCCTGGATGCCAGCTTCAGAATGTCTTTAAGGACGACGAACACTCCCTTTGCCTCTACTTCCTGCATGAGGACAAGACGCACGTAGAGAAGGACTGTGCGTTTTGCGGCAATATGTCGGAGCGGACCATGAAGGACCGCCATCTGCGTCTCGCCAACTGGCTGGAAGGGAAGAGCCCGTCAGGCGAGAAGAAGAAGAAGTCCGAGCGGTTGAGGGGGCCCCGGCGACGGGGTCCAACAGAAGGCCAAGCACCGCGAGTCCGCTGGCACCGGGAGCGCCGAACGGTCGGGCTCTACTGGCGCCAGGCAGGGCGCATCCTCCCCGGCACCATCAACCACGAGCCAACGCTCTGGCTCGGGTAAGAGGAAGGCCGAGCACCCGGCAAAGCTCCTGGAGAGACCCCGGTCGAGCTCGAAGGCCCCATCAGAGGGGGAGCGAGGCGGTGACCCTCCCCCCAAGGAGAAGGCGGTGAGCGCACCCAAGGTGGTGAAAGCCTTAATCCACCCGGCCAAGGCCTCTATCGAGACAGTCGCAGTGGCCCTGGCTCAGCCTGTGGAGGCTACACCAGTGGTGGCGACCTCGGGGCCCAGAGTCTCCCTGCCACCGCAGAGGGAGTCCTCTTTCATGCCCATCGACAGGACCCCCGTGAAACCTGCGACGGAGAAGAAAATGGGGGGGCAGGAGGTCGTCGTGGATTCGGCCTCAACCTCTGAGGAGCTGATCGAAGTCTTAAGCCACGGCGTTGGCGTGGAAGAAGACCAGCCCGTCAGGAGGGACCCCGACGTAGGAGACGACGAGAACGTCGAGGGTGCCGACGGGGCTCCTGACCGCTCGTCGGACTCCCCTCAACCAGTACCGCAAGACAACTCGGCGGCCATTTTGTTGGCTATACAGTTCTTATGCTCAGAGATAAGGACGAGATTGCCGTTACCACCAACGGAGGAACCTCTCCCGACGGGGGACACGGAGCCAGGCCCTTCTGGGAGCCCTCCTCCTAAGAGAAGGATTCATCCGCCACCTCCTTTTCAACCATCGCGCCCTGCTCAGCCCTCCTCCCCGTCCACGACCCGTGGGGATGATACGGGGACTGACACGGCCGCGCCGGGCACAGACGACGAGGTTTACGACAAGGATCTCCCGTCGTCACCTCCTCCCCGGGCTTCCCCGCCCGATGAGATTGGATCGTTTCATGCCATGATCGCCAGGGCATCCGAGCTTTTCCATCTCTGCCCGGAAGAGAAGAAGAAGGAAGGTTTCCTTTATCAACGGCGTGAGACCAAGAGGAAGACGGTCCTTGCTGTACCTCTACTGGACGATATCTGGGATGAGGGTCTCGCCCTCCTCAAGAACCCATCCACAACGCCTGCGAGAAGGGATCGGTACGAGAAGAAGTACCGGGTCCTGGACGCGGCCCCATTGTACCTTCGGGCACAGCCGACCCCGGACTCGATCGTCTCCGCGGCGGCCAGGAAGAAAGAGGGGGGCCTCTGCCTCTACGTCAACCTCCCCGCCGGACGGCGAGGGAAAGAAATTGGACACGATGGGACGCAGTCATCTCATCGGCAGCGACGACGATTAAGGCTGCCAACGCCTTGGCTATCGTAGCCCGCTACGACAGGGAGTTGTGGTACAAAATCGCCCCCCTGCTGGACTTCTTACCAGACGACAAGAGGGCGGAGGCCCTAGAGATCTTGCAGGAAGGAGAAGTGGCGTCGGACCACGCCATTACGATAGCGATGGACATCACTGACACTGGATTTCGCCAGTTGGGCAACGGCGTGTGCCTTAGACGGCGTGGATGGCTCAAGGCAACTGACTTCCGTCAGGACGTGCAGACCAGAGTCTTGGACATGCCGTTCAACGGGAGCAACCTGTTTGGGAAAACAGTAGACGATTCCCTACAAGCCATCAAGACGAACATGGAGACGGCCCGGGCTCTTGGTGTTCTCCAGCAACGACGGCCGCCCTTTCGGAGCGGCAGAGGCAAGCAGGGTGCCTCCAAAGGTTCCGGCGGCGGATTTTCCACCTATCGTCAAGCGGCCCGTTCGTCGTCACAGAAAGCCTACAGGGGACGAGACAAGTCGGGCGGGCGGATCCCGCCGTCGTCGCCAAGGAGGACAAGGCGGCAAAGCCTCGTCGAAGCAGGACTGAACCGGCCGTGGGGTCGAAGCACCCCGGTTGGAGGCCGGCTGGCAAGCTTCATCAGCGTGTGGGAGTCCATCTCCACCGACCGTTGGGTGCTGGACGCCCTGGCCCAGGGTCACGCGCTCGAGTTTCTAAAGAAGTGCCCGCGCGTCCCCCCCCCTGGCCAGGAAGGAACATCACGTCCCTCAACTTCTCTTGGAGGTAAAGGCGATGCTCAAGAAAGGCGCCATCGAGCTCGTCCCAAAGAGGCTTCGGGGCTCCGGAGTTTACTCAAGATACTTCCTCATGAAGAAGAAGACAGGAGGATGGCGTCCCATCCTGGACCCACGACGACTGAACAAATTCATCAAGGCACAGAAGTTCCGGATGGTCACCCTCCAGCACGTCCTGGGTCAACTGGAGGAAGGCGATTTCCTGTCGTCGTCGGATTTGGAGGATGCCTACTTCCATATCCCCATCCTAAAGGGACACCGAAGGTTTCTCAGATTCGTGGTCCAAGGGCGTCCCTACCAGTTCAGAGCCCTTCCCTTCGGATTGAGGTCGGCACCCAGGGTGTTCACCAAGTGCCTCGCACCGGTGGCGGCGCGGCTGCGCCGGAGGGGATCCACGTCTACCCCTACCTGGACGACTGGCTCATCCGAGCAAAGACAAAGGAGCTCGCCGCGGAGCACATGGCGAGGACCGTCCAACTACTCACGGACCTGGGATTCTCCATACACTATGCCAAGTCCCACCTGGAGCCCGCGCAAGACGCACTGTTTCTGGAAGCGAAGCTCGATACAGTGGCGCTTCTGGCCTCTCCGTCGGAGGAAAGGACGAGGGCCATCTTGGGCAAGGTGCAGCGGATGCTGGTTGCGGACGCGGCCTGGGTGAGGTCCATCAAGTCCCTCCTCGGAATGATGTCTTCTTGCATTTATCTCATCCGCCTGTGCAGGCTTCGGATGCGCCCGTTACAGGAGTTCCTGGACGCTCGCTGGATCCAGGCGACGGGCAGCTTCGAGGACAGGATCACACTCGACGAGAGCTTCCGACGAGCGATCCGGTGGTGGGGCACCCGCGCGCATCTGACGGCGGGCATGGACTTCCAGACCCCGGGCCACCAGAAGACAGTGACCACGGATGCCTCCCTGGAAGGGTGGGGAGCGCACACCGAAAATCTGCACGCGAGGGGCCTTTGGCTGCCGACGGAGAAGTCCCTCCATATGAACGTCCTGGAACTCCGTGCAGTGTTTTGGGCCCTCAGGTCCTTTCTTCCGTCCCTCAAGGGCAAGGTGGTGAGGATCTTCACTGACAACACCACCACCATGTTCTACATCAGGAAGCAGGCCGGTACCAGATTCCCAGCCCTGTCCAAGGAGGCGCAGGATCTGTGGCATTGGGCCGTCGCCCAAGGGATGTTTCTGGTGCCGTTTCATCTGGCAGGAATAAAAAACACCATCGCCGACTCGCTCAGCAGAGAGCTGCGCTCGTGCCACGAGTGGGAACTACGACAGGATCTAGGGGACCGCCTCTTCCGACGGTGGGGCACACCCCAGATCGATCTGTTGGCGACGGCGACGAACTCCAAGTGCCGGAGGTTCGCCAGCAGGTTTCCCCAGCCGAGGAGCATGGGCGATGCTTTCTCGTTCCCCTTGGAGGGCCTGTTCCTATATGCGTTCCCTCCTTTGCCGCTGCTGATCCGGCTCATCAACCAGCTCAAGAGGTCACGGTGCAGGATGATCCTCGTCGCACCTGCGTGGCCGAGACAGATATGGTTCCCGGACCTTCTGGACTTGTCAGCGTCGCCGTCAATCAAGCTGCCACTGGACGCGGATCTTCTCTCCAGGGAAGGAGGCGCCATCCTCCATCACGACCCGAAGTCGCTGAACTTGCAGGCCTGGCTCCTGCAGCGTTAGAGTTTGGAGGCTACGACATACCGACCGACTGCAGAGAGGTTCTTGCAAAGGCCAGGGCGTCCTCAACTCTTAAATGCTACGGACACAAATGGAAGAGGTTCTCTGTCTGGTGCCACGCACAGAAGATTAACCCTCTACGGATTACGGCTCCTCAAGTACTGCCGTACCTGCTGACGCTGGCCAAGGCTGGACTGGCGCACGCTTCCATCAAGATTAATCTTGCTGCGATCTCCCGATACACCAGAACCACGGGACGGACGTCTTTGTGGTCTCATCGTCTGGTGAAAGAATTCATGAAGGGACTGTTCAGCTCGTTCCCGCTGGTGAAGGCCCCGGCATGGGAGCTCAATGTGGTGCTGACCAAGCTCATGGGACCTCCGTTCGAGCCCCTGCACTCAGCTCCGTTGAAATTCTTGTCGTGGAAAACAGCGTTTCTTGTGGCCATCACCTCCGCACGACGGGTGGGAGAGATCCAGGCCCTTTCCTGCAAGCCCCTGTACTTGACTTTTCACGACATGAGGGTAGTGCTCAGGACGCACCCCTCCTTCATGCCCAAGGTGCCGTCGGACTTCCACCTCAACAAACCCTTGGTGTTGCCTGTTTTCTTCCCGTCGCCTTCGTCGCCGGCTGAAAGGACTTTGCACTCGCTGGATGTGGCTAGAGCGCTGAAGTTCTACGTGGACCGCACGAAGAGTTTTCGGAAGACGTCACAACTTTTTGTGAACTTTGGACCTGTCAATCAGGGGAAGGCTCTCTCGAAGGCTTCCATTTCCAGATGGCTCTCAGGCTGTATCATGTACTGTCATCGGTTGGCAAACCGACCGCTGCCTGGCCGTCCGAGAGCCCATTCCACCAGAGCGATCGCAGCTACCACGGCGTTCCTATCTGGTGTGCCCTTGCTGGACATCTGCAGGGCTGCTACTTGGAGGTTGACGCACACCTTCACGAAATTCTACTGCGTCGATCGGGATTCCAGGGAGGAGTCCAGGGTCGGCCAAGCAGTGCTGCGCAACCTGTTCGCCTAAGGTGAGCCTGGTGAGGAGGTAAGAATTGCTTAATGTTGAGTTTTGGATGTAATGCTTAATGTTGAGCCTTTGCCACCTCCCGTGGTTGTGCATGTGTGTACTGCTATGTATTCTTTTATTCATGAGCATGTGAGGAACAAGTTACTTACCTGTAACTGTTGTTCTCCAGCATGGGTCTGGCATGGATTCACATGCGAACCCTACCGCCTACCCCTCTGCGGCTCTTCACTTGGTCATACTGCCACTTCTCGTGCTACCAAATCTGAAGATGGCTGCCAGAGGCGGGGCTTAGGGAGATGACAGTCATTGGCTGTGGTCAGTATGACGCAGAGATCAGTGATTGGTTACTACTACGAAAGACAGATCAGAAACGAAACTGATTTTTCTTTACCGAGGATTCCCAGCCTGACGACGGGTAATATTCATGAGCATGTGAATCCATGCCAGACCGATGCTGGAGAACAACAGTTACAGGTAAGTAACTTGTTCCTTGTGCCAAATCTTCTTGGAAAATTGTGTCTTTTTTTATCAATGCCATCCTCTGTGGCACCTCCCTGTTCTCAATCTTAACCCAATATGTGAGGCTGATGAAAAATACTACCTCATCATCTGAATTCTCGTATATGAATAGTTCAATTGTCAAATCAGTCACTCTGTGTCATTCATCAAGAGCTGTTGCTGCTCGCCACGCTGTTCCTTCGTCATCGGTCCTGTGACTAAACACTCCTCCTCTCTTACTATGAGTTTCTAGCTCCAATGGCAACACATGTCCTTCCTCCTCATCCATGGGGACTTCTGGCCTGAGTAACAATTCTGCAGGGAGTTGCAGTACCTTGCCCCTTATCTCAGGAAGCCATGCTAGAAAAAGGTTCACTCCATATTGAAATAAGTCGTGGGGTCTATGGACACTTCTCGCTGTGCTTTCTGTCCTGAGAATGGGGATATAAATTCTTGTACGTTAATGTAATGAATCCCTGGGGTGGAGTACACTATCCCCTGGTCGGTAAAGGTGATGGTCATATTAAGCTTACTCATCATATCCACCCTCTCACCACCCAATTATGTTGACTGGTGTCTGGCAGGAGTATAATAGTGGCATGGAAAGGTCATATTCTCCTTTAGTGATAGGCAGATCGTTGGTGAACGGAGCCAAATTTGCAGCCTCAGAAAAGCCTTGTGCATTCATGGAAACACCTGACATTGGATATCTCCCCTCCCTAACACAGGACCTGGTCGGCCCCGTATCTACAAGGAAGGATAATGTTGTATCACTTATCGTTACTCTCTGGTTCCTCCTGTGGGTCAGGTGTAATGGATATGATTGAACACATCAAGTCAGTCTGTGGGCTGTCTCTGGGTATAAACTCATCCCTGTACCAGTGAAAGGATTCCCTCCCGCTACACTCACACTCCCTGTTCTGGGTGTAGGTGCCTGTGCTTCTGCATTTGCACTTAAGTTGCCATGGTATTCTGTTGTACTGGAATTCTTTGGTTGTATCTGTGTTTGCTGGGTCTGTATGGGTGCTTGCTGTGTTGGCATTGGTAGCATTTGTACTTGCATCAGTGCTTGTTGTGGTGGCTGTATTTGTTTCACCTGTGTCTGATGCTGTGTGTAATCGTGGGCATAACATTTTGGTGGATCTGCACTGTATGGTGGCAGGTATGCCATCCCTCAGCCCCCCTTGGGTCCCGACAATTCTATTGCATCCTTCCCCTGCTTCTGCACATTTGTGCAATGTGTCCCATTTTCCCACACATCCAGCATTGATGAGGTGGCCCTCCAAATCTGGGCTGTCCCCCATTAAATCCTCTTCCTTGTGGATCATCAAATCCAACTCCTCTTCCCCTCTGTGTAACCCCCCATCCTCCTCGCCCAATAATTGTACTCTCCTCTTACTGCAAAATTCCCTCCAGCCGTTGGCTGGGCCTGCTGTCTTGTGTTACCACTCTCTCCCCACTTGTCAATATGGCTCCTTTCACTGACCACTTTTTCTGAACTAACTTTGCTTCCTCTACCTTTCTCTCAAGCTTCTTTCTAGCTTTCTCGTGTAATAGTCAACAACGGTGAATGATAGTCAATTGAATCCCTGGCCATGGCTTCACTTCCTTCACTTCCATTCCTACTAATATTTTCAATTGCCTCTTGTGAGAAACCTGACGGTGTCTCACCCACTGGTCCCCGGGGATCTGTCATCCAGGTGGCCAGGACACGGCCATCGCTTTTGGATACAGTTCCTGAGGTGGACCAGTGCGGGAGGATCACCTGGATGAGGGATCTTCGGGGAGTGGAAGGGGCACACTGCAGGGTGAGATGCGGTATCCCCTTCGCTATAACCCCTTTTCCGCACCCTACCAGGTAGGATACCTAGGAACTCAACCCCCGGACCCTCTGTCCCGACACAAACTCCTTCTCACGGACAGTTTACCATGAGTGTCAACGGACTAATACCAGAGCCATATACCTGACATGTCCCAACACCACGGTCAGGCAATTGTGGAACATTACACACACCTGACTTCATCGCCCTTCCCCACACGGGTAAAAGGCAGAGCACAAAAGCACACTCTAAGCGAGGCAAGACACACGAGGAAATAGCAGTTCCAAGATGGCAATTTAATACAAGGAGAAAGACGGCGAAAACGGAGTGTTGCAAGGCGGGAAGTACCCTTGACCTTTAAGGACAGTTTCTTTCGTGAGCCTTGGAAATTGAGAAACCTAAAACCAGAAATTAAGACTGATCAAACCTGTACAGTGTGTCAGAGGTACCCGGGGCTCTCGCACGTCGACAACCAAGGTTGGGAGGAGTGATTGCCGCTGTGGTACTGTCCTTGGCTCCTACAACAAAGCAGCATCAGGAAAGACAGCACAGCCAGTGAGTCGCAGAGACTGATCTCAAACCAGCTTGTCTATTGAAGCAAGGTTGCAAGTGGCAACATTCTATAAAGTGAACAGTGTGTGAGGCGTTTGTAAGGAGTGACACGAATAATAGGAAACCAAAAGCAGTAGCCAAGCTTTGTAATTGAACTTGGGGAGGCTAAGAAAAGATACCATACACAGAGTGGTCCGACGCCGCGTGGGCGCTCATTCGAAAGTCTGATAGGTATCCAACTGATGCGGGTGTGAGAAAAAGAAATATTAAGATCAAAGTGGTCATGAATGGGACAAGCCAAACCCCATGCACATTCGAAAGTCTTTGATAGTTTAATGTACATCACAATTGGTCCAAGCCCGGCTAAGGGAGACTAATTAAATGAGTGAAAGGGATCTGAGCCCTGAAGAGGGGTGATCCAACATTGACATTTTTAGTTTGAAAGGCATCAGAGCCCGGCTGAGGGGGATCCAGGACGAACAACCAAATTGAATAGTGGCAAAAAGGAAAAGAATGTTTGCGTGTTGTTTTTGTATACATCATGCCCTCTGAGTCAAGAGACTTCCAAGTACCAAAGAGACTTGGACATAAGAGGTCCTGAACTGTGGAAATAGAACTGTATCCTTTAGTCGCAGAAGCCAGAGTGTGTGCTTTGCTCAAGTGAACCGCCTTGCCGCCGGCTTAAAACGTGAGGACAGGAGGCCAACAGCCCAATCATCCTGACTTTTCATTTTGTGAACACTTTTTTCTTTTTCGTGAACTTCACCCCGCACTCTTTTTGTAAATTAGTAGTAGGGATTGGCAATAGTTTATTTTTAGTATAGGCCCTTTTATGTTGACAAGACTCCACTAGGACTGCATTCTTTATTATTTGATGGTCGTAGCTTGCTCCCATCTTTAGATTTAGGTTTAGATAGGCGTTTATCACACCCTTGTGAAAGTTCAATAAACACCCTTGAACTGTGGTCACTTGTTTTTCTTACTATTGCCATAATGCGTTCCTTACAGTCTGCAACGGCTTCTGTAATCCCTGGCACAATATATGATAGAAAATGGCTTTAGTTTTATCCCACGACTCTAGAGTCTCAAGAATCCATCGTTCTTGAATCTCCTGAATACAAGCAACAGGATCTTCGTCGTCACACATTTTGTGCGTCATGGTCACACTTATGTCTGATGTGTCAAGATACCGCATTCTGTGTGCCCTCTATACTGCTAACCTACAATTATTAAATGGTGTGCCGTCAGGAGCTGTGTTCTGCGCGGTTACCCCAGGATACCCTGCTTGCTTCCAAATGTCATCAGCTCTCATCCCAATCGTGGCAGCGAGCAAGATTTTTAGGTCGCCCACTGCTAATGTCATTACCAATGTCATCCTTTCTAGCTCATAAATCCATTTCCCCGCCCCTGATGTGATCCCTTGTAACTTACACCTCAAATTATCCTTGTCCATTTGTGGCCAGGGTATGTATTGTGACCGCCCTCCCCCTTCTCTAGCAATGGGAATTGTCAATTTTGCGTTATATCCAGATTCAGTTGTGCCCTTTGTTCTTGTGAAGGTACCAGTCATGCTCACTTTTTTCGGTCCTGGTAATGTCCCCACCCTATTTGCGTAAGGGGTTATGTTTTCTAAGCTATGCAATCGTTCTTTTTAGTGCTTGGGTAATTGTATAGGTTCAGGCTTTTCCCCCTCTAATTATTTCACATCAGACCACTCTGTCTCTTTGTCTGTGCTTACGCCTATGAGTGGGCTTTTGCGCTGCTCCCTCCTCTTTCTCATTTTCAGTTTTATGCCGATCTTCATCTGGACATATCGTTCAACAATTGACACCACTTCCTTCATTTTCTCTGTACTCAAAATCTAGTCGTCTTGGTGGGTTTCCCTCGTATATTCCCTTCAATGCCCTCTCCAATAAACTTGCTTCTCCTCTCTGGGGAGATCCCGCTGCACTCCTTTTCATGTTACTAATGACACTACTATCCCTTCTGCTTCTATATAGGTTACCAATCCTCCTTCGTATGCCTACTCCCTAATCTTTGTCGGGGACAGTATGATTTTCCATTATCTCTTCCATTTCCCTAAATCGTCTTTCCAAACTCCTTTTTCTCTCCCCAAATTACGTGCTCTTTAACAAGTCTTTGAACTTCCTTTCGCCGTCTCTCTCGGCTCCCCTTTGTCTTTCTCTTTATTCTATTTCCTTTGCGCTCTTCTCCTCTGCATCCCTTTGTTTCTCTTTCTTCCTTTTGCTTCCCTGCTCTCTCCCTGTTTCTCTCTTGTTCTCCTTTTCTCTTTCCTCTAATTCCTTTCTCATCTCCTCCTGTCATCTCTTGGCCTTCCCTTTGTTTGCCCTGTACTTCCTTTCCCTTTCTTCCACTTGTTCAAATGTTTCCCCATGCTCTTTCCTCCTCTTCCCCTCTATTTCTAGCTTCCCCTTCTTTGTCTTTACTTTAAATAGCTGAGCTCCCACCTGCTCATTCGGAATGATCACTGTCTCTTCCCTGTCATTCTTCCTGGTTTTCTGTCTTTGCATCCCCTCTTCAAGCTCTGTTGGCTTCACCTGTAATTCGCCACACACGTTATACTCGCGCATGGACACTGGCTTTTGATTATTTAACTTAACTCTGGTTCGAGCATCTTCATTACTGTATGCAGGTGGTCCATATGTGGGATTAGTGTACCCTGCCACTGATTTTAATTCTTTCAATGGATAGAATACCTGTCCCTCGCTTGGCAAATTGATGTTCTGGGGAGGAGGAGCCAGGGTGCTGTGCTCTCCCTTTCATGCTGGCTATGTCTTCACTCCCTAGGGGTTGATCTTCACCTCATCCCGAACATTCTCCATAATTCTAAAATAGCAAATCTCATCTGCAGTTTCTTTCCCTTATACGCAGCATATGAATATTTGGTTATGTGTTGCAGCACGGATTCCAAAAGAGTGCCAAGGTAAAAAGATTGTATCATCTGTGGCCCGAAACCCACTGCGCATGGTGTTACTTAATTTTATCCTTGTACCTCGGCAGGGAATTACGTAGGTGCATAAGGGAAGTGTCTCCTCCCACGATGGGACGTCCTACTCTTGACTGCCGATACTTACCATCCTTCGAAAAACCTTTCAAATCTACTACCCCTTCACCCCTTCTTCACACGCTGTTAACAACAATATTCCCTTCAATTTCAACACTTTCTACACCTCTTTCCAAGACTCTTCGGCTTCAAGACCACCACTTTGAGCGTGCACCACAAATGCCACCCCTTCTCAGGACTCCACCCTTTGAGTCCAAACCGAAACACCACGTGCTCTACGATGTAAACCAACTGTCCACAAAGTCTCGTTATTACAACTGAAACCACTTCTTTTCCTCCTGCGTTTATCCCCCACTGTCAATGAACAAGACTTTTCCCATCAGTTCCATAAAATCTCCTTACAACCTTCGGCTGGTGCCAGAAATCTCTATACATATGGCTATGGGTGCACCCTAAATATTACACAACATATCAACAAACCCCTATAACCGCCTTCCTGCCTCACTCTGACAAGGGATTCTCTCTTCTCTTAAAACTGCCCCTCGAGGCACGGCACCTCATTCCTTGCTCTTGTCCCAGGTTATCTTTCACTTTTTTTTCAATAACTTGATACCCCGTCTCTGGGTTTAAGGCACCACCTTCCATAACCCTGGCTACAGGTAACCTCTCATAAATAAATACTTTATCAATTTTCCCCAATGTTATGCAAACAAATCCCTCATCTTCGTTTGTCAATTCAGTGTAATTATACTTACATCTGTGGATCAGCCGTGGCCTACGGAATCGACCCTCCCTCAACTGGCCACTCCGCCTTTGCCCTGCAGGGCATCCCATAGCAATCAGGCTGGATTTTCACCAAGGGGGCTCCTGACGTTCATCTCAGTTCACTTGTGATTCTCCGGTCTACACATGTCACTCTGCAGTCCTCAGGCTCTTAGCGGGAGGTCATCAATATGAAACAGGGACAAAAATTGTCTCAGCGCTCTCATCTGTCTTGAGCTTGACAGCGACTTAAAAGCACAAAACACCTCATAACCGATGTCATATTCCACACTTTGCTACAAAAACCTCTGGGAAGGTGGGATTGGGTTAGGGGAATCTATGTATATTTTCCATAATGGCTAGTCTTTTCATTGGTTACACTCTATCTGATAGCTCCACCTGAACCACCTCTAAAATACATGATATCATTATATCAGTGAATACATGTCATCTCTACACTATTGGATTGGCTGGTGCAACATTTATAGAATAGCATTATTGGAGGACGGGGATTGGTTGGCAGTGGTTTCGCCCACCTTGACTATTTGGCAGTTCATCAGCACATGAGCAACAATATTGGTAGGGGGAGCAACATCAAGATGCCGCTTTCCCCAATTATAATACATCTCTGATTTCCTAGGCCACGAGCCAGGACCTTAGCTTTGAACTTGACTTTGTCTTCTATCTTTATTCTAAGAACTTGAGGGGGAGTGAAGGCCTCAGTCCGTCTGTGTCTGGAGTTAATGAATCGCCCCTTTTCTCCAACTAGAAGTCGCATGTGAGAGGGACCACATTTTGAATTATTTTGCTTGACTTTTTTTTTAACTTTGTTTTTATTAAGCATTGCACCATACAATAGAACTGCCAGGACTCTCCTGGCCAAAAACATCTTAATACATTAAGTAGATGGAAAATGCCGTTTTTCATCCCCTTCCCACTCCCCCCGAACATAAATTAACCAGGCTCCAACGGGCCATAGGTCTAAGAGGCAAAGAGTCGGAACTAGACATTTAATCAATTTTCCAGGGTGAGTAACGCAGTGGGGTCCAGCCCTATATCAATGATGCAGAGCTATAAAAAAGCAAGTAGTGAACAGAGGAGGCTTAGATACAATTGCTCAAACAATACCACAGGGTCATAGTCTCATGGCTTCACATTCATCATTCAGAAGAACGATAGTCCAGTCTTGCAAAAAAGAAGGCATTGAATTGTTGGTTATAGCTGACAGTTTCTCATACATAAAAATGGCTGATAACTTATTGAGCCACTCTGCCCTGGAGGGAGCAGAGGTGCCCTTCCACTTCTGGGCCAGAGCCAGTCTCCCCGCTCTCAACATTGCCAATACCACTTTCGGGAAAGTATACAGCTCAGAGTCTGGCATGGGGGTACTTAGGAGGATCTCCAGAGGGAGAAGGGACGGGCTCGTACCCACAATATCTTTGATCCAGCTGAGCAGTTCGGCCCAGTATACCTGAAACACCGGGCAGTCCCACCACATGTGGTACCAAGTACCTTGCTGCAAACCCTTCCTGGGGCACAGTGGGACACTTTGGCAGGGGGATGGTGCCAAGAATGAAGGATCTTGCAGCTGTCTTCCATAGCCGAGGTGTATAAAGTCCCCGAAAAAATTGATTTAAAGATCGCCCTCTGTTGGTTCTTCAAGGGTCAAACCCAACCTCTCCTCTCGTATCCGTTTAAACAGCTACCTGCCCTCTAAGTTAGCTGTGATGAAAACTTTATAAATCTTAGAGATGGAACCCTTTCTGGTCGTGGATTCCACCAGAATCTTTTCAAAGTGGGTCAAAACTCTATAAAGACACCCTGGCGGAAGAGCTGAGCAGCTCTCTCCAACCCCTTGTCCGACCATGCCTGGGTATTGCGGAAACCCCTAGCTCTGAGATTAAACGGGGGCCCCAAAGAGAAGACCAGTGGGAAGTCCAAGAAGAGAGTTGTTATCTTTATTCGGCTTCCAGGTAGCCCACAGGACAGCCAGTGTTGGGTGGGACCTGAGGTGCGAAGGGAGAGTTCTCGGGGATGCCCAAAGGAGATCCCTAACTTTTTTCGGGTGGGTATGCACGTCCTCTACATAAGTCCAATAAGTCCCAAGGTCATCTCTCATGTGTTCTAACATCACCCTTAGCTGGGATGCCCTGTGGTGTACCCTAAAATCAGGAAGAACAAAGCCTCCATGCATTCAGGAGTTTTAAGGTAGAGAATTTAACTCTTGCCCTTTTTCCATTCCAAATGAAGCGAAGGACTCGAGTTTGTAGCTGCTCGTAAAAGGCTTCCGGTATAATGCAGGGAAGGGCCGAAAAGAGGTAGAGCAAACGGGGCAGAATATTCATTTTAACCGTGACCATACGCCGAACCACAAAAGAGTGAGGGGTGCCCAGCGTACAAGGTCACTACTGATCTTTGCCATAATTGGGGGAAAGTTGGCGTCGAATAGTTTACCTAGATCTCTAGGGATAGTGGTGCCCAAATAAGTGGAGGCCTCCCGTTCTATTCGCATTCCCTGCACCTCAGATTCATTGCTGACTGCACGATCTATAGCTCCCATCGGCATTATACAGGATTTGGTTACATTGACCTTGAGCCCTGAGAAGGAACCAAAGAGGCCCATAAGCTCAAGTAATCTGGGAAGGGAACCTTGAAGGTTAGTCAAATGAGCCAGGATATCATCTACAAACAAGGATAGTTTGAATTCACAGTCCCCACAGCGAACACCCGAGATCCATCGCCAAGGCGTATAAGAGGGGGGGATAGAGGGCATCCCTGGCGGGTGCCCCTGGAAAGCTGCAAAGATGCAGAAGTAGGGCCGTTAACCGGAACCCTTGCCAAGGGGCCATTGTATAGAGCAGAGACCCAGCCACAGAACTTGACTCCTAGGCCCATTTTTTGGAGCACCTTCCCCATGTAAGGCCATTCAACACTGTCGAAGGCTTTTTCTGAATCAAGGGAATGGAGATAGGCCTCTAAATTTCGACTCGAAGCTTTGTGCATGAGGTCCAGAGTTTTCCTCACATTATCCGACTCTTGACGACCAGGGATAAACCCAACCTGGTCCCCATGCACCAAGGACGAGAGGAGTTTCGCCAACCTATCGGCTAGGAGCTTTCCCAAGATCTTAACGTCTGTGTTGAGAAGGAAGATGGGATGGTAATACTGGCATTGGGAAGGATCTTTACCCTCTTTGGGCAGAACCACAATAAGGGTAGACATCATGGATATTGGCAGGGATCCTGTTTCAAGGGCAGAATATAAACATCTTGGCCATGAATGGGGCTAGAGTAGATCGGTAAATTTTATAGAAGCGAACCGTGAAACCGTCATCCCCCGATGTAGTGCCGCTTTTCAAGGAGGAGATCATGTCAATTACTTCCTGGGAGGTTATGCAGAATTCCAGGGGACCAGCACACTCTGGAGAGAGACGAGGGATGGGGAGGGAGTCCAAGAATCGGTGCGGATGTGGACCTCCCCTGTGCATTCTGAGGAATACAGGCACTCATAGTACTGTTGAAACTGCTCTGCTATAGAACTATCATTTAGAATCTGTTCCCCCTCGGGGTAGAAGATGGAATTAATACTTCTACTGTTCCTGAGTTCCCTCAGCTTCCAAGTTAGAATCCTATCCGCCTTTTCCCCCTTCTCCATGTACTTCTGCTTTAAGAAAGCCAATTTCCTTTATGTCCGACCCACCAAGAGGGTTGCAAGTTTAGATCTAAGACTCTGTAATTCCGCCCAGTGTCCTGGGAACATCTGCGTCTTTAATTTCCCCCCTGGTTTAATAGTGGCAATCTTCTCTCTCAGCTTTTTCTCCTCATAATCCCTATCCCTCTTCTTCCTCAAGCCCATCCCCATTAGGGTACCTCTGATTATGGCTTTGAAGGCATCCAGACTCCCTTGACAGCCACCTCACCATTGTCGTTGATGACAAAATATTATTTGATGGCAGCCAAAAGGGATTGCCTCAACTCTTTATCCTGCAGCAAAGTGTTGTTGCATGTCCTCCGGGACCCAGGAGAGGAGAGGGGGGGGAAGAACGCCCAAGTTAATTTTGACCATGTCATGATCGGACCAGGGAATAGCCTCTACCCCATACTCAGTGACGTGCTCTTGGAGCGAGGAATCAACCAGAATATAGTCAATCCTAGAGAACGCTGAGTGAGGTTTTGAGAACAATGTGAAATATGGGTCCTGATCTTGTCTGGGAGTGTGTGAGTCCAATAGGCCCAATTCCTCATTAATTTGAAGAAACGTGGCTGCCAGCTTTGTCTGATGATGCAGATCAGAACATGGATTGGCTGACTTCCTATCTCTGTCTGGACAGTGAACCATATTGAAATCCCCACCCACCAATAGAGTCCCTTCTGTGAATCCCATAATTACCTCCCTCATTCCTTCCCAAAAAAGATCTTGCGCCTCATTTGGGGCGTATATGCACACCAGGGTAAACAGCCTATCTCTAATTTCCCCTTTAACCAAAATATATCGTCCCTCCGGGTTGAGTCTATGTGCGTTGGGAGAAAAGTGGGCTCTCGGAGAAACTAGAAGTGCAACCCTGCGTTTCGTTGCTATGTAGGGGGAATGAAACATATGTTGTATGGGTTTAGCCATAAAATGTGGTTCTTTCCCCTTGACCCAGTGTGTTTCCTGCAAGAATAGAAAGTGTAGCTTGAGTCTAGAGAATTCTCTTACCACCATTGACCTCTTAGTGGGAGAGTTTAACCCTTGCACATTCAGCGACCCCACAGTCAGGGGTTGAAAGGAATCCCCCATTAAAGAAGTGGAAATATCTCTTAGCTCCTACTGAGGAGCCCCTTGTGTCTGTTCCATCACCCCGCCTCTGCGTCAGAAATTCACTCATCGAGAGTCCCACGGAGCCAATACCTCTTAGGAGATCTGGCAAGTCTGAAAAACAACTCCAAAGAACTGGTTCTAACAATGTCTCCCACCCCCACCCCCTCCCTTCCCCTGGACGCCTGGATCCCAAGTGACTTCAACTTGCCGCTAAGCTCCGGGCTCACATGCTCAACATTATCAACAAGAGCCCCACCCCCCCCCCACCTTCCCTCCTGAAACAGATTGCTATCAAAGCATAAACATAGCCTTAGTGAACCAAAGACCAATGGATATGTGGCCCCTCGCATGGGCTTCATCGGATCCACCCAAACAGCTTCTGAGGACTCCAATCTCCTTTCACATGTGGGCGACCCCCGGCCGCGATGAGAGAATTCTTAGAGATTAGATGCATTTGGCGATGCCAGGGTGATTCTCCTGAACTTCCTGTGGCCACGGACTTTGCATTTCTCTGTGGATGACTTGGAGTTCGGAGGGCCAGAAGGCGCCCTTTCTCGATCCGCATCCGCAAGCTCCCTTTCTGATCCCCAAGAGTTCCTGGGACACCCTGTGAATATCGTCCTCCGTCACCAAGGCATATTTATAACCATCAAGTTCAAAGGAAAGAGAAAACTGGTATCCCCATCGATATCTCACTCCCTTTGAATGAAGCATTTTCGTGAAAGGGGTGCGCAAAGCCTATGCCTCGCTAAGGTGAAGGCCGACAGGTCCTGATAGATCGAAATTTGTGCACCCTCCCAATTGACAGGGACTCTTACGTGCCAGTTCTAGGATCTTACTTTTCTCCAAAAAATAGTGAAACTGCACAAGGACAGATCTGGGGCCCCAGACAGAAGCACCAGCCCTGTGCGCTCGGTCGATGGTAGGTTTGTTAACGTTGGTGTGGTCGAAAAGAGATGTGACAACTGCGTTGATAGCTTTAATGATGTCAGATTGGGTTTCACCTTCTCGTTCCGGAAAGCCCAGGAAACATAGGTTACAGCGGCGCTCCGTTTTCTAGATCGAGCTTTAGAGTGCACTTCTCTTCCCTTCTTTCCAACTCCGCCAAACGCATGTCAAACTGGGTCTCAAGTAAATCAATGGATGCTGTATTAGTCTCCAGGGCTTGCACCCTGTCGGCAATGGAATCAACTTTCTTGTCACAGGTGTCTGGCCGTACAGCAATGTCCACTTTAAAGCCACAGATTTCCTCCAACATGGCTGCCATGCCCTTAGGGACTGAGATGGCGTCGATAGGCTCTAGATGGGTTGGAGCCGCCATGACAGGGGTTGGAGGGAGGCAAGTTGAGGTGTGCCGGAACTTCTGGAGAGAATCAGCCCAGCTCATAAGGGCTTTGGGAGGCTGGGGAGCAGTCCAGGCCTCCAGCAGGGTTTCGCTGAGAGAAGGCAGAACGGGGACCCAGGCTAGTGCTGCGAAAGGCGTGACCAGGAGCTCAAGGGAGGGGCAATGCAAGTAACAGGGCCAAGGGTGTGTGGGGGGGCAATGGACCAGGCAACTCCAGGGGCCCCTTCGTCGATATGTTGTACGCCAAGCGGCTGTTTTCCACCGGGGTCAGCGGGCCGGGGGGGGGTAGGGGCACAGCACACACCTCCCCCAAGTTCGGGGGCTCTCGGGGAGTTACAGCAAATGTCTTGGAGTTCATCAGCAGGAGTCGGGGCAGGCGCGTGGGAGGGGCCCCCAGAAAGACCAGTAAGCCAGTCCAAGGGGTGCAGAGCTGGGGATCCACGCTGAGAGGGTTACCACATCACACCCGGACCCCACCGCAGGCACCCTCCTCCCATCCAGCAGCACCACAAGAGCGGGGATCATATCCCCAGTACAGGCGCCAGACAGGTGGCTGGGCACTGGGCCCCCCTCCCATAGAGGGCAAAAAGGAAGACTGGAGGGATCCCTCTGGATGTTGGGAGGAAGGGGTGGGGGCCCCCCAGCACCAACCTTACGCTTGCAGGGGGCTCCCCAGCCCCTAGATGTGGCTCTCCTGTGCCTCCGCGGGTGAAGTCCTCGTGGCCAAGGGTCTGGAATTTCAGAGGCCACCCGCACCCGCCTCACGGGTTGGGGGTGACGCGGTTGTCGTGGGGGACCACAGACTTCATCCTGGCCAGACAGCAAGATATTCAGGCTCTGGCAGTGGATTGAGGGCCAAGGTGGAAACGGCCCAGGAATGCAGAGCTGCACACGCAGCAGCCGCTCCTCTGGTGTGCAGCCAACCCGGCTAATGTGCAGCCAACCCGGCTAATAGACACAGAAAGAAGTCTTGCTGGCAAACGGAGGACAGGATTCACTTCTTCAGGCCTGATGGCTGGGTGGCAGCCAGCGTCACAGTCCCGCTCCGCTCGGGCTCATGCGGCATTCGCCTCTCCCAGGCCGCGGGGTGAAGGCAGCGGGGTAATGGAGATGCTCGCAGATCTTCACATCATGCAGTAGGGGGTGGTCGGGCCCCAGCGATATTTGTCAGATGAGGCCCGCCAGCAGAGCGACGGTCGCAGCCCCCTCCCAAACCCTGGAGGTCGCTCAGCAGCCATGGAGCCATGGGCCGGAGCCGACTCGCGTACACCCACGCTGGATCGTTGAAGCTCAAATCTCAGGCTTCACACCACCCCCGAGGACCAGGGTGTTTCTCTTCTGGTGCTTGGGGGGTTCACTCAGCCCCTGGGTGGGGGAGATGGCACCTCTCCTGGGAGTTTAGGGGGACGGGGGGCTCAAGTCCCTTTCCACAGACCCGGGGGAGGAGACCAACACAGATGGATCAGAGCATCTCAGCGCCCCCTGGTGGTCTCCATTCTGCTTGACTTTTACTATGATTTTAGCATATTTAATGCAGGTGTCTCTACCCTTCTTGTCTGCTAGAAACTTATTCAAGCCATTTTCCTTTCAATATTAAGCCTTAATTAATGAGCACCTGGTCTTTAAGAAGTGTTTTTTTCTTTACTTAATCTAAGAGAAATATGTCTTGTGCTTGGGAATTATCTTCCATTATCCTCTGTGCCAGTCCAAGCCTCCCTTTTCTTCCATAACCATGGCAGGTGTTATGCAGCTACTGTCTGTTTTGCCCTGATCTGTGCTTTAGCTATCCAGCCAATCTATTCTGCCTTTAGCTTTGGTGCCTCTTCGATGTTTTCCCATTCACTTGAACTTGGCTGTGCCGTCTATTTTATCCAAAATGTTTGCTAGTCACTGTTGTGCTTTTGCGTTAAGCAAGCATTCTGTGTATTATCATGCGTCTTGCGTTTCAGCATATATATTGGGTATATGTTTTCTAGTGTCTATTGAATGCAAGAACATTCTTCACGTCTAAATGCAGTTTGAGCTAGTGTCCATGTAACTTCATTTGTGAATACTTATCTGCTTCGTGTCTAAAGCATGTTCATGTCTGCTAGAGCTTGCAGACTCATCTCTTCTTCGATCGTTCCGGGGTTAGGCCGGTAGGGTTCTCTAAGTGAGTACCGCCTCTGGTGCTTGTGGTATGGCAGCAGAGAGGGGACAGACTCCATGAACGATGTTTTTATTCCTATGGTACAGAGGCGGGTGAGAGGCTGACGCTATAGATGATCCATTAATCTGTCTCTCAACAGGAACATCTCTCTGAGCCATGCCTTCAGATAGATCCTTCAGTTACAGGCCAAGCTGGCCATTGTTCACAAAGGCATATAGGTCATACTCTGAAAGCAGACTCATTTCTTTGTGTAGATGCCTTCATGTAAGGATTAGGGTCTCCAACTAAACCAGTAGATGGTCACACAGGCATCTGGGCAGAAAAAAACATTATATACATGTCAGCATTTTAGAACGTTAAGCTATCAAATGGGGCCTCAAGTCCTGTTTGTTTGACCTGGGGAAAAGACTAACTATGCAGAATAACCACACCATGCTGCTGCATTATGTAAACAATTAGGCAGGCAAACGGTCTGCCCTCTTGTCCTAGTAGGCACAGCGACAATAGCTGTGGTGACACAAACAAAAAAATCTCAATCCAATTGGTGCACCTACAGTCTCAAATGACCCGGCAGATCGGTTAAGTAGAGAGTCAGTGTTTTCTTGTGACTGGAAAAGTCAGATGTCTATTGCAGTGCTACCTCCACATGTGAGGCACATCAGATTTCCACCGGTTTTCAACACAAAACGGTTCCAAATGTGGCAGTTTATGAGCAGATTTTGGGAAGCATGTTTGCTGAGGGAAGTTTTTCATTTGTTCGGCCGGGTCACTTCCTCTGTGCCTCAGGTTGTGGATAGATCGAGAATGATCAGACATGAGGTTGTTCATAAACCCTGGCATGAGCATGATAAATGTGAAATTTGGCAACCATAAAGTATGGGGATAGGTGGATACCACACAAATCCTTTCCAAAGTGTATCTTTCAATGGTTTCTGTGACATTTATCAAACAGTAATCAAAACACTATGGTATTGCTCTATGCACTAGAATACAAATTCCAGATCCAAATTCCAAAGTTGCCCTCAGAAAAACCATGTGCTTACGCGTGGCTCAGATGAGCTGAAAATTACATAATGTCTTTAAATCATCTCCATGTGATTATTTTTCTCAATGCTCATAATTCAAACAATATACTTCAATATATGAAATAAAACAAATTTGAGTGAAGCAGTGTTTGTACATAGGTCTATCTTGGCCAATGCATTTCGGACTGCGTCCGTCACCAGGGCTAGATCCTTTGTTAAATAAGCCAAAACCATAAACCGTAAAATGATAAAGAGTCAAAAAAGGGGGGAAAAACACAAAACCATGTCAGTGAATTATAGTAGTTTCATAATTTCAAAAACACTATTTCGAAGGGATTGTGTCCTCCGACGTATTCCTTATCTTTGATATTTGTATCTCCAGCTTGCTGGCCTCGGAAAACATTTTTCCCAGTAGAGGGCGCTGTGCGTCGACGTCCGTCGAGTAGGTGCTCCTCGACGGCCACCGTATCGACGCCGACGTCGTCATGCCTATAAATGGCCAGCCGCAGCGTCCGTTGCTCAGTTCCGTTTTTCCGCGCTTCGTGTGCCTCGGGATACCGTTGCTCAGTTCATCAGTCGATATATATTCATATTTCCTCGAGAAAACCGACTTGTACTCGATGGCTTCCTCCTCCGACCCGACGACTCCTCGGTCCGGTTTCAAAAAATGCCGAGACTGTGGGAAGAAAATGTCGTTGACGGATCCTCACAGGATCTGTTTGTGGTGTCTGGGAATCGAACACCAGTGTTCGGAGTGTGAGGAATGCCTATCCATGACGGCGAAAGCCTTGAAGGAGCGTAAGGGGAAGCTCGAGAGAGGTAAGTCCATTTTAACTTCCTCCAAAGTTTCCACGGTAGAGTCGAGACATTCGTCTCCTCACCGTCGAAAGCATTCTCGGTCTAGGTCTCGAAGTGGCTCCCACCACTCGTCGAGGTCTAGACACTCGAAAAAAAGACGAAGAAGATCCCCTTTATCGTCGTCTTCTAGTTCCCCTGAAAGAGTAAATTGCCCCACTAATCACAGCTCTCAGGCTGAGTGGGAGGAATTCAGAAAAAAGATGCTAAGCGTCTTCGAGAAAGCGGCCTCGTCCCCCTCGAAGTCAGCTGAGGGTGATACCCCGGGTGAAAAGCCCAAAAAATCTAAACGCTGCGAGTCGAAGCACCCGGCGAAAGAGTCGACCCGAAAGCGCCATGAGCCATCGGGAAGTAAAGCATCTTCGACGCCATCGTCGAAAGCCCCTTCGAAACATAGATCGACGCCGTTATCGAGGGGTTCTTCGACGCATCCGTCGATCGAGGCGTCGGATTCCAATCCTCTCGAGTTCTTCGAGGCCTCTTCCAGTTTCTCGACGCCTTTGTCGGCGCCTTCGAGGATTTTTAAATTGGCGTCGACGACATCGACCTTTTCAAGGCCACTGATGATGGCTCTCTCTGCCTTAGAGATGGGTTTTATACCATTTCACAGACCAGAGCATCCCCCCTTAACTTCAATTTTTGAAGAAAGGGAAAATTCTGATCAAGAAAGGCCTTTTGGGCTGCAGAGGACCACATTACCTGAACCAAAGACTTTTGCCTCTGAGGAAAGAAGGTTGAAAGACCTTCAGGATGCATTACAGGAAGCAAGTGGCCTAGACACTTCCCCAGAAGTGGAATTTGTCAAACCAGACCCAGGGGAACATGCTGATACCCCTTATAGAACCCTAATGTCTAGAATTATGGAGTTCATGGGTTGGTCTGCGCCTTCACCTGTTTTTCAACAGGATGACCTCACAGATATTCTGGATAAAGGTCCACAGGAGGATCCTTTCATTCTGCTTTACAAAGAAAGATTTTGACTAACTGGGAAACTCCTGAAGTTGTCCCTGCGGTTAACAAGAAGTTGTCAGCGAAATATAGGGTATCTGCTGCTGACCCTGAATACCTATCTAAGCACCCTACTCCAGAGAGTCTTGTGGTCCAGGCTGCAACTTCATCAGGCAGTACTTCTGCTTACCCTAATGCTCTTCAGGATAGGGATGATCAAAAAAAGAAAGTCTTCTCAGCCTGTAGCATGGCTTTAAAATCTATTAATGCAACTCGTACGCTCGCTAGGTTCAGCCACACCCTTTGGGAGTGTGCTTCATCGGCAGCTGACTGCATCCCGGAAGGAGAAGAAAGGGACGCATTTTTAAATATCATCAGAGATGGTAAAGATGCAATGTGTGAGTCCCTTCAAACTGGCATCGATTCTGCTGACAGTATCAGCAGGGCCATGGCGGCAAGCACCACAATCCGCAGGCATGCGTGGTTGAGAAAGTCCGGCTTTGTTTCTGACGTACAGGCCAGACTTTTAAATATGCCCTTTGACGGTTCTTCCCTATTTGGTAAAAAGGCGGATGACAGTTTGGAAAAACTACAAACATCTAAAGCAGCAGCTAAGTCACTAGGTGCTGCTATCCGACAAACTAATTTTCGTCCCTCAGGATCATCTTGGAGAGGAAGGTCCTTTCGCTATTATTCCTCATATGGAAGAGGCAGAGGACGACCGACTCAGAGGCCAAGGAAAATTTACCCGTGGTGGACGGGGTAAAGGAAAGAAAGCCGCATCAGCAGGAGCAGGAGCCGCTTTACCTTCGGCAACTGCATCAGCCGCTCCCAAACCACTCTGAGGTCTCCCATCACAAGACACCTGTAGGGGGCAGGTTAACTCACCATCTGACGGAATGGCAGGCTATTATGTCAGATGCTTGGGCATTGGAGACAGTTGCCCAAGGTTACTGCCTGCCTTTTCTACGCATCCCTCCGAGACATCCACCGGGGAACAGCCCTCTGAAAGTGCCGGATCCGCTCCTCTTGCAGGAAGTTGTAGACCTGCTAGAGAAAGGTGCCATAGAACCGGTACCTGTAGCGGACAGGAACAAGGGCTGGTACTCCCCCTACTTTCTCATACCAAAGAAAGACGGAGGACTGAGACCCATCCTGGACTTACGAGAATTGAACAAGTTCCTCAGGAAGGACAAGTTCAAGATGGTAACCCTCTCTCAGATCCTTCAGGCCCTCCAGCTTCAGGACTGGTTGGTATCTCTGAACCTTCAGGATGCTTATTTCAATGTGCCTATCCATCCCAAGCACAGGAAGTACCTGAGGTTCGCAATTGGCAACTCTCATTATCAATTTCGAGTTCTGCCATTTGGGCTGACCTCCGCCCCGAGGGTCTTCACCAAGCTAATGTCGGTTGTAGCTGCAAGTCTAAGGAGGGAAGGGATTCATATCTACCCCTACCTGGACGATTGGTTGATCAGAGCAGTTTCTTCGGAACAAGCTCGGATCCAACTAGATTATGTCTGCCACTCCCTTCACAGGCTGGGCTTCTCCCTCAATTTAAAGAAGTCACAGATGATACCATCACAGAGACTCCAATTCATTGGAGCAGTCCTGGACACGTCCCTGAGAAAAGCCTCGCCACCAGAGGTGAGGGCTCAAGATATTCAGCAGATGGTCACCAGATGGTCACCAGATTTCAAAATGCCCAACGTCTCCCAGCCTACGACTTTTTGAGGTTGCTAGGCCTCATGGCATCCTGCATATTCCTTGTGCCAGAGGCCCGCCTGAGAATGAGATCCCTTCAGTGGGCACTGAGGACTCAGTGGTCACAATTCTCAGGGAGGATGACAGATCTCCTCCGGATTCCGGACAAGGTAGCCCACGATCTTATATGGTAGGCCTCTCCAGATAACCTCTTGAAAGGAGAACTGTTTTGGCAGCCATGGCCGTAGATGACAGTAGTCACAGACGCCTCACTCACAGGGCGGGGAGCCCATGCCAACGACTTGACCATCAGCGGTCGTTGGTCTCCATCGGAATCCAGACTACACATCAACCCGTTGTAGCTGAGAGCCATCAGACTGGCACTGAAGTCTTTTCTGCCGTCTGTACGGGGAAGAAACGTCCTGATAATGACAGACAATACAGTGGCCATGCACTACCTCAACAAAAGAGGAGGCGTAGGGTCACTGCCACTGTGCAGAGAGGCGATGCAGCTCTGGTTTTGGGCAATACAGGAAGGAATCTCTCTATCGGCAATTCACCTAGCCGGAGAGAAGAACTTGACAGCGGACGCTCTGAGCAGGCAGAACACAGTCTCCCACGAATGGGAGATAGCTCTGGAAGTCCTTCAAGAGATCTTCGCCCTTTGGGGAACCCCCCTCAAGTGGATCTGTTTGCCACCAGTATCAACAGGAAGTGCAACAGATTTTGCTCAAGGAAATTTCCCCCGAGAGGAGCTCTAGGAGACGCGTTCGTAGTGGACTGGGAGTTCCCACTTCTGTACGCGTTTCCTCCGGTCCCTGTCATTCCTCAAATGATCAGGAGGTTGAGAAGGTTTCGGAAGACCATGATCCTAATTGCCGCGGATTGGGCCAGGAGAACGTGGTACTCGGACCTTCTGGACATGTCCATCTGTCCTCCTATTCGTCTACCGTACAGAGAGGATCTTCTCTCGCAGAAGGGAGGTCAGGTTCTCCATCCAGCCATCAAGACCCTCAACCTTCACGCTTGGTATCTGAAAGGTTGAGGTACAAGGATTGGGACCTTCCAGATGACGTCATGGAGGTGTTGCTTTCGGCCAGAAGACCAGCAACTAAGACTCTATACCGCTGCCGTTGGAATAAATTTTGCAGCTGGTGCAGAGAAAAGAATATCAAACCCTTTTCATGTGGTACACCTGCGGTGTTATCCTTCTTACTTTATTTGGCAAATTCGGGCCTTCAAATTGGCACTATTAAGGGCTATCTTGCAGCGCTATCAATCTTTAAGCGCACTGCAGAGGAGCCATCGTATTTCAAAATTCCATTGGTAATACAATACCTGAAAGGTCTAACTAATGTTTACCCTCCAAGACCATTCCAAGTTCCCTTATGGGACTTAAATCTAGTTTTAAACTTCCTAAAAGGTGCCCCTTTTGAACCACTCCACTCTTGTTCATTGAAGTTTCTTACCCTCAAAACTGTTTTATTGGTAGCATTAACATCTGCTAGAAAGGTTAGCGAGATACAAGCCCTTTCTTTTAAACCTCCTCATACAACTTTTCACAAGGACAAAGTAGTGCTACAGGTGAAGCCTAACTTCCTCCCAAAGGTAGTTTCGGAGTTTCACATTACTCAGAAGATTACTCTACCTTCATTCTATCCTCCTCCCCATCCGGGGAAAGATGAATAGAGACTACACAGGCTGGACCCTAAGCGAGCCTTGAGTTTTTACATCAGTAGACTTGCTAAAATTAGACAAGCAGACCAACTCTTTGTAGGTTACGCAGGACATAAGTTGGGATTACCAATAACCAAACAAACCATCTCCAGATGGATTATTTTAGCCATTCTGGAATGCTACAAATTGGCAGGGAAAGAGCCCCCCCAAAATCTAAGGGCTCATTCCACCAGAGGTATTGCAACATCCTCAGCTCTTCAAAGAGGGGTACCAATTAGAGACATATGTGCGGCTGCCACATGGTCGTCCGCACATACCTTTACCAAATTTTATAGCCTGGATTCCTCCTCTAGTCAAGAGACTAGATTTGGCAAAGCTGTGTTACACGCTGTTCATTCTTAAAGGGTAATATGGCATCTCTTACTCCCGCCTCCAATCACATACCACTGCTATGGTAGTCTATCAAAGATAAGGAATACGTCAGAGGACACAATCCCTTCGAAGAACAAGTTACTTCTTACCTTGTAACGTTCTTTCGATGGGATGTTCCTCCGACGTATTCCTTATCGCCCCTCCCATCCATCCCTGCAGTAACATTTCCCTTGTGGTTGCAGCTTACGCTCCTTCAAGGGTAGTAACCATTCATACAATAACTACTTTACTCTAAAAAACGGAACTGAGCAACAGACGCTGCGCGTGGCCATTTATAGGCATGATGATGACGTCGGCGTCGATACGGTGGCCGTCGAGGAGCACCTACTCGACGGACGTCGACGCACAGCGCCCTCTACTGGGAATTTTTTTTTCCGAGGCCTGCAAGCTGGAGATACAAATATCAAAGATAAGGAATAAGTTGGAGGCACATCCCATCGAAAGAAAGTTACAAGGTAAGAAGTAACTTGTTCATTTGTCTGATAATGCTTTACTACCTGAATGTAACTCTTCCCAAGAGTCAACTTCAAGGAAATAATAAGCAAGATCTTTGTATTACCATGTGTAAACAATGAGAGCAACATTAGTGTTGTAATTCCCAAGAAAGAAGTATATATCTTAAAACTTCACCTGTGCTTCACAAGGGCTGGCAAATTTTCTGTTCCCTGTAAAATACAAAATGATTCAGCAGGGTTTTGTGGGCATGTTTCAAACATACTGGAGTCTCCAATTATATTGTGTGCCATTCTGCATCTCTCACCTGCTTATTGAAGATCTCGGAGCAGCCCTTACCGCTCGAGACCCACTTGTGCATCTTTATGGTTCTGTAGAGTAAGGCGCATGTGATGCCATTTGTGTCTAGCGCAATGAAGTCACATGCAAGGTTATCGCCCTTGATGGTATTAACTGTGTGTCATCACATTGCTTGAAGGCTGCTCCTCTGGAAGACGACCAGTGCGTTGCTGTAGACGCTGTTTTCATGGGCCTGTATTGCATGTGAAAATATCCCCATATCGCGGGAAAGGAAAATGTGTGGGGGCTAAAGTCATTGTTGTACTGATGCAAGTAAAGTTGTCACCAAAGCAGGGCATATATTATGGAGCCTTGTACAGATGTAATTAATGCACTCTTGCAAGCCACCAGATGTGGGGCATGTTACCCTTATTTCATGCAGCCTTGTATAGATCTAGTGTAAGGTACTGTCATGCATGCTTACCACAAGACTTCTGGGGCTGATGATTGATTACCCTCCGCATCTATAGCTCATACTAGCAGTTGGATACATCCTCAGGAAAGCCATATTATGGGTCTATAGTAAGTTCATGAATTAGTGTTTGTTCATACTGGGTATGTACAACGTTAAGGAATGGTTCTTAACACAATTTTTCAGCAGTAATTATTAGCATATTGTTTTTTGCTTAAACGTACGAGTGACCAGTTAGTGTTTGTTAATCGTATCATTCATGCTAATGATTTTTCTTTTTACAGAAAACATAGAAAGTTTCCTTCTTCATTTATCCCGTTAGGTGCCACAGAGGCTAATCGTTCAATCCAGAATGTTTCTCTTTGGTCAAGTCTTAATGTTATGTCGTCATGTTATCCTCTTCTTGTCACCACCTCCACAATATGGAAGTGGATCTGTTAGATGTCATGTCTCTTCTCTATCCAATGTCAGGCTACTGGTGAGTTGGTGTTCCATGTCTGAATGCATGATCTGTGTTCAGTCCATTGTAACCTGCACGGTTGCGTTTACTGACCAATATAATATATCCCACATCAGCATTTTATTGTATATACGTTTTTCGTATTGCAAGTGGCAAAACTTCGTTTTTGATTTTCTCCCCTGATCTCGGGTGATTTATTACATTGCCCTTAGTTAGAGCAGTGCAGGCATGGGAACATCCCTGTTCTGTTGCACAAGGACATTTTTTAAAAAATCGGCCTAGTCTTAACTAGATTGTCTTTCAAGTTGTGGAGTAGATGTTGTACGTGTGAATCACGTGTCTGTGTTCTTCAATTCTTTTGAATTATAAATTTGATTTTCCTACTTTGTATTGAATACTTTGAAACATTCATCAACCATGGTGCTTGTTTGTCTTTGGTTTGTTCCAAAAGAATATCTGTTTGTTGGATGTGATGTCTGTTAGACGTTCCATGGATGTACTGATATTGCGGCATTGGGAATACACACAACAAATCTTCATGCCATCCCCCAGAGCTATGAGACAGTGGGCATCCTGGCGACCATCCTCTTTGCAATACTGGGGGTATGCCCCTTCAGAGCGGCTTCTACCCACTCCCGCACCTAGGCCTTCTTCTGAGGATACGTTTTTTTGGCACATTTCAGACGCTTGTGCAATGAAGGCATACTTTAAGGATTTATTGAAGGACATTAACCTAGGCCACCAGAACTTCCCCCTGCTCCGGCAATCCCTATGCAGGTCCTGGTAGTCCCACCTCCTCCACTGCCTCCACTTTCACCTGTGCTAAAGACTCCAGTTGCGCAGTCAACCCTGCCTTCTGGGCCTGAGGTGCCACGTGCAGCAGATCGGGATTCTATTTCCGCCGCACTGGATGAGGATCAAGCACCAACAATCTGTCCCACTCTTGGAGCCTTTCACGATCGGGTTGTGGATATGACGGTGTTGCTAGACATCCCAATACCTGAGCCTCCGGCTCCACAAGAAGGTGTACTTTCTGGAAGTTTTACTCTGTAGACACAGGAGGGCATTGGCCTTTTCATTCAAAAAGATGTCCTGGCTGAAGACTGCAAGGTCTGGGAAATACCTCATTCCGGGCAACACCTAAACAAGAAAATTGACGCTCGCTACAAATTACACACAGCTGTAGACATATCCTTGACTGCATGTCCACTCCCCTCATCGACGGTGGTGTCATCAGCTATGCTCCAGTCTAAGCAGTCCTCTACATCCTCCACTGCAGCGTCTCCGATCCTTTCCAAGAAGGACAAGCTTCTTGACGCCATTGGGGAAAAAAGTATTTTCCAATTTGGCTTTTCAGCTGCGTCGGGCTAATACCGAGCTCATCCTGGCGGCTGCAAATGTCACGTTTTGGAAGGAACTTGCCGAGTTTCAGCAATGTATTCCTCCTGATAGGCTCGAAGACATTAAGGGCGTCATATCCGATGGCAGAATTCTGGCGCAGGACCTGCTGGAGACCGCAGCCCATCATGTTGGCACTTCCGTTGTCGGTCCTTGCCAAAACCCCAGCTAAGGCAGCTTATATTCAGAGGTTTTGAGGACCACTGGGCATATGCTACCCCTGGTGGCCCTCGCTGCAAGTAGCAAAGGCAAGGTGGCCAGTTTTTCTCTCGGTCAACAACCTCCTCTTCAGCAATGTGTTGTCTCCCTGCCGATAAACCATGTAAATGATGTTTTTCATCGGTCGCACGACACTCTGGTGGGAGTCGCATTTTGTCTCAACTGGAGGTGTGGCAGACCATCACAGAAGACTGATGGGTTTTGTCCATTGCCCAGGCGGTCTTTCTTTCCCCTCCCCTGTACCACGCCCTCTCACCCTCCTCTTCAGCAGACTGGGTCACCCTCCCTCAGAGCCAAGGTACAGAAACCTTTAGACCTCTGTTAGGCAGAAACCTGTGCAGTTCCCTTAGGGAAGACTGCAAAAGATTTAGGACTACAGGTGTTAGCAGTTAACCCACTTGGTAGCAGTCTGTACCACCCAGATTTACCTGGTAGCTGTGGCTGAGCAGTCAGACTTCTCTCAAGAAGAGTTAGGCATTATGCAAAGTATACACAATAGGCACTCAGACACACCAATACAAGCAAACACTGACCAGAGCTTTGGTATCAAAGTATATAATTATTTATTTAAAAACACAGTTAGAAACACTCCAGCACTCTTGTTGTAAAATATTCTAAACACAATTACTATTGTAATATATATACACTCCTTTTTCCTTATCAGATAAGTCTCAGTAAAACACCACTTATTTTCATACAGAGGTGAGCGCTTAACTAGATGGCACTCCAATAAGTTTGTGAGAAAGGGAGGGAAAAAGACAGAATATGGAAAGGTACACCACTCTAAGATTTAGGAACACTGTTAGCAAGGCAGAAGAGCAAAAGTCACTGGTGAGCCGAAGTCCAAAGGCTGGGCCCACTCTTAGAGAGAGCAGAGCACAAATGCGCCCAAGATCACACAGTTCCAGTAGGCTTAGAAAGTCTTGCAGCGAGTTCAAAAAGAGTTTAGAGAGGCTTAGGAAAGTTTAGCCAGGGTGTCCCAGGCTAACCCAGGGTCGAAAGCCGGGGGCTAAATCTACCCCGTACAGTCGGTAGCAAGGGAAGCCTGGCGGGACACGGTACCTTAAGTGGGAAGGATCCTCCAGCGGTGGCAGTTGTTCGTGGCAGTGGGTGCAAGTCACGCCGTCGTCCAGGGGAAGAGAAGATCTCGACTTGGAGGAAAGCTGAAGGTCGTTGTACTACCAGGGAAGAAACCAGCCGCAGAGTTTTCAGGTTAAAGGTGGTACCTTTGTTTCGCGGTCGTGGTAAAACGTGGTATCCCGGTTGCCGGGGTGCTTGGCACAGGCAAGGCGACCACGAGGTACGTGGGGAAGGCGAAAAGACAGTGAAACTGGTTATCCCCACCAGTCAAAGGAAGAAGACTTTCCGGCGGGAGATCTCCTCTGTCGTTGGGAAAAGTGGTGAGACGGTCCAGCAGGGCTCCACCGGTGGTGGCGTTGTGGCAGGTCGGCTCAGCTTCTCCCTCGTCGGATTCTTAGGTCCTGTGGCGACTTCCGAAGTTCCAGTCCCCAAAGCCCTGCTTTTATGCAGAAAACCCCCATTCACTCAGCCTAGCTGTCACTCAAACATGCCTAGTGGTGAGCCGACCGGCTCACCACTTGGGCCAATCAGGATGGAGTGCGACTTGAGTTGCCTAGGCAACTCAGTCCAGGGTGCCTAAATCCCCCCACCCCTCCTAAGTACCCCAGACAGAGTGGCACCACTTTGGAGGGCTTCTGTGGAGAAGCCCCCCAAAAAGTGGAACAAAGGGCTCGACTTGGGTTGGAGTCACAGAAGAGAACACAAACGCCATTTTAGAATCAAGTTTTGGCAAAAAATACCAACCGGAGAATTAATATTAATTAAATAAACCGGCGGTATGTTCGAGGCTACCGAAAAATAATTAAATAAAGATAGTAGCCTAAAACCTTGGGAAATCACATAGAAAAATGTTTGCGGTTGAATATAAAAAGTAGTATCCACTGCCACCAGCCAAAACTCGATCAGGGGGGACGGAAACGTGCCCCCTCGACTAACAGACCCTGGGGCAATTGAATTGCCCCAGCCAGTACGTCCACAATATGATGGTTTGTACTGGTTCTGTTCAGAATTTAAGACTAGTAAAGTCAATGGTGACTTTACATGCCCTGGGAGACAGTAGTCAGTCCCAGGGTATGGAGTCTATACTGGGGGGTCACTATGACACCCCTGTGTTACTGCACTGAGGGTGCTGTGTAACACACATCACAAAAACACATGAAGCCCTATGGGGTAAAATACCCCATAGCCCATTAAACACATCTAGATTCAAAGAAACACACTCAAATCATGCCCAAGAGTGAGGGTAAAAGAGTCTCACTCTTGGCAGGAGAAAAAACATAAACCCCAAAAATCCAGCAAAGCTGCTGGGGGACTCACTAGGTTAGGAAATTCAGCCTAAACAGACAATTCTCCCTAACAACCTCAGAGCAGTGGAGCCTGTTCCCTTGCGAGAGCAAGGGGAGGGCTATTACTCTCATCCGTTTACAGTGGCCAAACCCAACCAGGCTGGCCTGCGCACTATCCTCAACCTCTCCAATTTCAATCTCTTTCTACCCCAAGAGAAATTCAAGATTATTACGCCCAGCCAGATAAAGTCTTCTCTCCGGAAGGGTGATTGGCTCAGCGTGGTAGACCTTCAGGATGCCTTCATGCATAGCCTGATCTGGATCCTGCATTGAAAAAATTTACAGTTCTCAGTGGGAACGGAACACTTCCAGTATTGGGTGCTACCGTTTGGTATCAGCTCGGCACTGCATTTCATTAAGATGATGATGGCGGTCATCGCAGCATTCCTCAGACTGCAGGGAGTTCATTTTTACCCATACTTGGACGATTGGCTCCTGCGCAGTTCTTGTTCACGCGCCACAACGGCCAATCTTCAGTCACTCCTTCAGCTCCTGTTCCATCTTGGGCTGTCGGTGAATTGGCGGAAATCGTCTGACGGTTGCTCAAGACCTGATCTTTCTGGGTCTCCATTGGGATACAATCAGTACCAGTGTTCCTTTCGGGGGACAGGATTGTAGACCTTTCAACCACGTGCCAGCTCTTCCTGCAGTCCTCCCACATGTCGGCCTGGTGGTTCCAGAGACTCCTTGGACTCATGGCCTCTTGCGTGTTAGCTCTGCCTCTTGCACGACTGGAAATGAGGCGCACTCAGCTTGCTCTTCAGAGCTGCTGGTCTCAGGCTACGGATCCGGACACCAAGATGATTCCAGTCCCATCCTGCATGACTGCAAATCTTCAATGGTGCTCGTGCGCCAGCAACCGCTCAGTCGGGACTTCCTTCCAGAAGCCCTGTCCACAAGTAACGGTTACCACAGACTGCTCCCTTCTGGGGTAGGGAGTGACACTGCGTTACCTCGAGGTATACGATTTGTGGACCCCCAAAACAGGTGGTCTCATATCAATTACCTAGAGCTCCTGGCAGTCTTTCTGGCACTCAAGGCTTTCAACCCTTTATCACTAACAGTGTGGTTCGAATTCGCAATGACATTTCCATAGCGATGTTCTACATCAATAAACGGGGGCACCAAGTGTCCTCTTGGTGGACCTAGCTATTCAAATTTGGAATTGAGGTATCCAACACAATGTTTGGCTTCAAGCTCTGCACATTCCAGGTCACATCAATGTGGCTGCATACTCCCTCAGCCGCCAAACTGCGGCGAGTTACGAGCGGGAGATGAACACTGATGTTCTCATCAGGATCTTCCAGCAATGGGGTTCTCCATCGATGGACCTCTTTGCAACCTCAGTGAACAGGAAACGCCCTCTTTACGCGTCCAGGGACGGGCTTGGAGTGTCTTCCTCGGGGGATGCTCTCGAGATCCCTTGTTACAACATGAAGGCTTGCGCTTTTCCTCCTTTGCTGCTGATTCATCAGTCACTCTGGAAACTTCGGAGTGCTTCCAACTGCACTCTCCTCTTCATAGCTCCTTGCAGGCCAGCCAGGTTATGGTTTTCGGAACTGCAGGACCTGTCGGTATGCTCCCCGATCAGGTTGCTGCAGATTCCCAACCTTGTTCACCAGAGCAATAACCAGTTGTGGCACCCCTCCCCACAATCCTTCGGGTTGGTGGCCTGGTAACTGAGTTCCGATCATTAGCGCAGTTCAACCTCCCAGAGGATAACTTGCGCATGATTCAAGCGGCACGTAAGCCCTCTACTAGAACTCAATACAGGAGCAAATGGCTCTGATTTTTTTCATTGGTGTCTAGCTAAACAGCTTGTTCCCAGGCAGGCTTCTTTTGACTGTGTCTTGTCTTTTGTATCTGACCGTGCGGCCTCTGGCACCCATGTCTTGTCATGCAGGACATACTACTTATCCGCCATTGTGGCTTATCTGTCCACAGACAGTTGCTCTTTCTCACTGGCAAACCCGGTCATCAAGAGACATTTTACAGGTCATCTATTTCCGCCGGTTTGGGCCCCTCATCCCAAATGGGATCTGAATATGGTCCTCACCGCCTTATGTCATAAACCTTTTGAACCTATGGCCACTACCGAGCTCAAGTAACTTTTGGAAGGTGGCTTTTCTGATTGCGGTAACATCGGCGAGACAAATAAGTGAGCTTCAAGGTCTTTGTCGAACATCCGTTCCTAACTTTCCACAAGAATAATTTCCTTCCCAAAGTGGTTTCCGAATTCCATTCAGTCCATATCTTTGCAAGTTTTCTTCCCGAACCTAGTCTCCGATGCCGAGAGGGTTTTACACAACCTAGATGTCAGACGTGCTCTGAAGTTTTACCTCGACAGAACGAGAGAACTTAGAAGTTCTTCACAACTCTTAGTTACGTTTGCTGACCCAAAAGGGAAACCTGCCTTGAAAGCGTCCATCTCTCATTGCATAGCTTCTTGTTTTTCCAATGCCTACAAAACTCAAGTCCTTCAGCCTCCAAAGGGCATTCATGCACATCTGGTCCGTGGGAAAGCAGATGCTGTTGCCTTCCAAATATATGTCCCTCGGGAGTCCATAGCCAAGGCTGCTACGTGGGCTGATGCCCAATTTGGCTAGGCAGTTCTTCAGAAATTGTTACAATAAGGGACATTTCCATCCAGCCATGTTTCCTTTATTCAGTGCTTGGGAATCTCCCACAAGTATGGAGGAAAGTGGGTGGGAGTAGGAGTATGACAAAGTTACTCACTGTAGTGACTACCTTACTCCCTAGTCCATAGTCCCCTGTCCTCTAATAAGTATCCTCTATTGTTGCTAAATGGTACTGGACCTGTTGATAGAAAAGGACTGAAGGGCGATGTATGGGGCGGAGCTCAGGAAGGCGGGGCTGCGGTCACGTGCAGTGGCCCTGCGTAAAAATAAAAGGACCATTTTTTCCTACTTTAAAAGTGCTCCAGTCCCGTCCAGATGGATGGAATGTCCCACAAGTATGGAGGAAAGGCGACTATGGACTAGGAGTAAGGTAGTCCCTATGGTGCGTAACTGTCATTTCTCGACATTCTACCTTCAGTCATCATGGAAAGTAGGACAAGCAAACTGGATACAAAATCCCTTCCTGCTCCCCAACACACACATACCCAATCACTTTCTCAGCCATTCAGGTATGAATTTACTTCTATTGTCCTCAGTCTTAACGCATTTAATCAGCACAGATTACATACCAAAAGAAAGAAAAACATTGTCATGACAAAGAAATAAAGGAAAAGTAAGTCCTCTGTTCTACAACAATGCTGAGCCAGAGCCATGTCTAGTTTGCTCTGAGGAGGGTATGTTAGTGTTTACCTTTTAAATGTAATTCACTGAAAAATATTTCAAATGTGTTTTTACCATCTGTAATCAAGACTTGGAAATGGACTGAAAACTTTAGATGAGTGGACATTGGTTTTGAAGTGCAAAACAGATGACCTGTACATCCCCACAAGCATGAGGAATAAAACGAGCTACAGAGAAATGGTAGTACCCCAGAAATGCTTATGTCGAATTTCTTTGGATACGAGTACCAGCATAAAGGCACTGTAAATACTATCCTCAAGATGCTTATTGTCAATGAGCATGAGTGATGTCCTGCCCAGTGCATTGCGGTGGCAGAGCTCCAATTGCATTTGGATCCAAATCTGGTGAATTACTGTATTTGTTTTCCGCTTCAACTGGTAAATTCCATCAACTTAACTTCTTTTCTTGCTGAATATTTCTAATGTATTCCTTCCTCCTACGGAATGCTCATCTATGATAATCCTATCTACACCTCAGCTGTTAAGAGGATAATCATCGATCAGGAATCCGTGGGAGGAAAATCCACCAGAAAGAACATTATCAAGAGGTAAGTAATTTGCAAAGTCTTGCTAATATTGAAAGTGGACCTAGCAGGATCTTGCTAATGTGAAACATGGAATACTATAGGAAAAAGTGGTTACATAAATGATTTTCCTTACTTAATGTGCTTTCTAAGAATTCGATATGGTATCAAAAATGCACATTATAAAAAACATGAATGTATATTTAGCACATTTAAAATCTATTTTGTTGTGTAATTCAACCTGTCAAAGATGTTGAGGATTGTTCATATTTTCCTTTTTGTCTTAAGGCACTGAAAGTATTAAGGACATCGGAGTTTATGCCCTATGTTGTATTTATTGCCGCTCCAGAATTAGAAACACTACGTGCCATGCATAAAGCTGTTGTCGATGCTGGAATCACAACAAAACTTCTTACGGTGAGGACCTCTTTTATTAGTCTCGTTTTTAGTTTCATCTCCCTTTAGCTGGGATTAAAAATAGATACATAAATCCTTAAACTCCACCCCTCCCACAATTGTCTGCATTTTGTTCTTCGACTATTTAACAGTGCTACTTGTACATTGTGGCTATTTTGCTGTCATTTTGGCTTCTTTCTTATACAACACAATCATTTGGTGGTTTGATGTTGTACACATTTTTATCCCCATTTTTATTTTGTTTTTGCATATGATGAATGTAAACCAACAAAACATGGCTTCCAAGTAAGATTACTGCTAACGCATGTACCTTATCCATAAGCTTGTATGTATTGAATGTATAAAGCACAAACCTAGCTCTTACACAGCAGAGCTATATCACAGGCTATATATTGGGGGAGAGGGGGTGCGTGTTATAGATCTGGTGCAGGGGTAGCCAAGCTGGATTGGCTTCAGGGAGAGATCCAGATGGGGAGAAGAGACAAACTGCTGAGTGACCCATTCAGCAATTGGTGAGATGTTCTTAGAAGAGAGGGTAGGATGGTGCAGATCAATCTGATCTGCATTGCTAACCTTTTTCAGAGGCTGGATGCTTGGGGTGTCGGGGGCTGGTTCCGGTTTACATTTCTGGTTTTACCATGGTGGTATCATGGCTTCTGTTGCTTCATTGGCCTCCAGAAAGTTTCTTGTTTGGGTAGTGGTGGTTTGGATGTGACTTTTTGTGTAGGTGTTGCTGGCTGCCTTCAACATGAAGCGTGAAGCTCCTTGAGGATGGGCGTGATGTGGTTCAACTTTTAGTCCTATGATGAGGCATGCTGCATCATGCTGGGTGGCTTTTTAGAGAAGACAATGTGGCATCTGGAACCACCTACAAATAGGGCCTTGCCACTGCCCAGATATGACAACCAGGGCATGTACTGTTCTGAACCCTTTTTTTTTTTTTTTTTTTAAATAAATTTTTATTAGTTTTTCAAAACAAACAACAATACACACCAAACCGCAGTGCAATTAACAGTATCACATTTAACATTCAATCATTAATGCGCACTGCTCCCCTGATCCCCCCCTCTCCGCGAGCCTGTTCCCATGTCGTTTTCTGTATCTGTCGCACATGATTGGGCATCGTTATCATCCAATTCCTCCAAATCCACCCCTGTCCCAAATATGCAGGATATCAGTGTCTTCCATGCCATCAGGGAGCCCAATTCTTCCTCCCAAGCCATACAACTCGCCTCCTGCCACACCGCTGTTTCCGCCGCCGCCCATTTCTGCAGGTCACTCCACCACACCTCCACCCGTGGCTTGTGACATTTTTTCCAGCCCATGGCTATTCTTCGTTTGGCTAGCACATACGCTAAGTCTTTTAGTTTGCCCACATGCTTCTGCTTCCGAGGTCTGGGAGACCCACCCAACAAACATGCCCAGGCGGTGTCTACAGCAAGCGTGACCCCTCTCTCTCCCAACTTGCGCGCCACCTCCCCCCAGAACCCCTCAATCACTGGGCACGCCCAGAACATATGCGTCATGTCCGCATTCTCTTCGTTACACTTAGGGCACGCCTGTCTTCCGGCGTTCCGAAATTTGGATATCCTCAGCGGGGTCATATACGCCCTGTGCGTGACCTATAACTGTATTTGCTGTAATCTAGCATTCCTAGACACCCTCTTGTGATATCCTAGAGCCCGCTCCCACATCCCATCTTCCATCTGGGTCCCCACCTCACTCTCCCACTCCGATCGTAAATATGTCATTTCCTTTCCAACCTTCGACATCACCATCTCATATAGCCTAGAGATCTCATGTCCCCCCTCCGCTGTATCATATATCACTCCCATAATAACATCCGGTTCATTTGCCAGGGTAGTCTCGGGCCATAGTTCCCGAATTCTCCTCCCCAATCTGTGATATGTGACATATTGGCCCCCATGTAATCCCGCCTCCTCGCTAAGTTCTACAAACCCCTTGATGGCGCCCTCCTGCCACATGTCACCCAATGTCACCAGCCCCACAGGTTCCCAGTAGGTCCTGATAATCCCTCTCAGTTGCCATCTTCGCCTGCCAAGGCAACTAGCGGCACCTGCGGAGAGCACGGGAGTGGGTCTCCCATCATTTTGCAGGCTCGTCTCCACATCTTCCACCCCAGCCTCACCATCCCCGGGTACTTCTTTGTGACAGCCTCGGGCAACCAGATGACTTCGTTTAGATGAAACGGGGCACATTCTTGCTCAAACAATCTAAATTCTGGAGTTACTTCATCGGAGAGCCATTTGGTCACGAACTGTAATTGGCTCGCAATGTAATAGGCCTCAAAGTTTGGGAGTCTGACTCCCCCTTTTTCATGAAAGTTCTGCAACTTCCAAAGCGCTACTCTGTTTCGAGTACCATGCCACAAGAACTCTCTGCAAACCCCATTTATTTTAGCAAAAAAACTCTTAGGGATCATGTATGGGATGTTGCTAAAGTAATGTAGCAGCCTAGGCAGAACCACCATTTTAATCATCGCTCCACGCCCCATCATCGCCAAAGGTAACTTCTTCCAAAAACTCATGCATGCCCGTATTTTCTCAACAGCCATCTCAGTATTACACCTATGTTCTTCTTCCACCGTGTGGCAGACATCTATCCCCAGGTAACGAAATGTATGAACTGACCAGGGCACCTGCAACACTGGCAACCTGTCTATGGGAACCTCCCTATAGCTGCCCAGCGGAAAGATGCTCGATTTCTGGGGGTTGACCGCTATGCCTGACAACCTCGCGTACCTCTCCATAACGTCCAGGACATACTGTAAATTCTCCTCCGGATGACTCGGGTACAATAACAAGTCGTCCGCATACAGGGATATCAGGTGCCTTTCCCCCCCAACCTCAATACCCACCATATCATACTGCTGCCTTAGATACAGTGCCAGAGGTTCCAGAGCCAGAATGTATAGCATCGGGGACCAGGGGCACCCTTGTCTAGTGCCTCTGCTAAGTTGCCACCTCTCTGATATGATTGTACCCGTCCGCACTCTAGCCAATGGAGCACTGTACAGCAACTCCGCCCATCTAATGTATCCCGGTCCCAGTCCGTACTCTCCTAAGGCCGCCAGCAGCCATTCCCATCTAACCGAATCGAAGGCTTTCACAGCGTCCAATGACACAATCGCCATCTCCCCCTCATCATTACATCCCAATTCGATCACTCGATGGAGTCGCCTGTGGTTTTGGGTGATATTTCTATCCGGTACATACCCCGTTTGGTCCGGGTGGATCAACTTGCCTATCACTCTCCGCAGTCTATTTGCCAGGACAGCCGTTAGTATCTTGCTGTCCTGATTCAACATAGACAATGGCCTATACGATCCGCAACTATGTCCGGGCTTGTTGGGCTTAGGGAGTGGTGTAATGACCGCCTCTCTGAGCGACTCCGGCAGCTTCCCCGTCTCAAACGCCTCATTAAACATGTCAAGCATCGGGGGGAGCACTTCCGCCCCAAATGCTTTATAAAATTCACTAGGCAGACCGTCCGTTCCCGGGGTGTTGCTAGTGGGTAGCTGCCGGACGACCGCCTCCAACTCTTCCAACGTTATTGGGGCATCTAGTTCCTCTCTCTCTTCCATGCTTATCTTGGGCAACCCAATATCTTGCAAGGTCTCTAACATTTCCTCCCGGCCACCACCCCCTAGATCCCTGTATAATTCCCTGTAATAGTTCGCAAATTCCTTGTTTATGCCCTCTTGGGTATCTATCAACTCCCCATCCTCTCTAGTTATCGTCCTAATCGGGGGTCTCGGGGTTTCCCTTTTATATAGCCATGCCAGAAGACGGCCCGTTTTATCTCCTCCCGCGTGTCGTCTCTCAATATACTTTTTGTAATTTAAATTACAGAGCCTTCCCCAAAGTTCCGTACACTGCTGCTGCAGTTTAAGCACCAGCTTATCATCTATGTGCTCGCTCTTCAATGTCTGTTCCAGCTCGCCTTCCGCTCTCAGTAGATCAGCCAGGACCCCATTCTGCAAGCCTTTTGATTTGGCAATTGCCACCCCTCGTGCCACCACCTTAAAGGCCTCCCATAGAGTCCCCGCCGAGTCAACGCTGCCTGTGTTTGTCTCATAATAGCTAACAATTTCTTCCCGCACATCCTCCCTAAAAACCGGGTCCTTAAGCGCCTCAGCGCGCAGACGCCACGTCGGGATCCGTGCCCTGGGGTGGCCATATTGCCACTCTACCACCATAGGCGAATGGTCTGATAGGACCCTCGCTTTGTATTCCACACTAGAAACATCTACCAATACGTCCGATGTGGCAAAGATATAGTCGAGTCTAGTGTGCAACTGCTGTGGGGCCGAGTAGTGTGAGTACTGCCTCTCGTCGGGGTGCTTGGTCCTCCACACATCCTCGAGCTCAAAGTCACGTAGCAACGCCTGTAATGCCCAGGCTGCCGGGGCAGGCCTCACCACCTTATCGTCGGATCTGTCCATCCCCGGATCCAACACACAGTTAAAATCCCCTCCCCATATCACCGCACTCCCAACACACCAGCTCAAGTTGGTACACATGGTCCGGAAATACTCTGCCGTGCCCTGGTTAGGGGCATATGTATTCACTATACACACCTCTCTGTTCTCAACCACCCCTCTCACCATAACCAGACGCCCCTCAGTGTCCCGCATTTCCGCCTCAGCTGGAACGGGACGTGTGGCGCCACCCAGACCAGCACACCCCTGGCATAGGCCGAGTACGTGGATCCCACCACCGTTCCCCTCCACTTTCCCCTCACCAGCTCTAGTTTATCCCGGGTCAGATGCGTTTCTTGCAATAATGCGATGTCTACCTTCTGTCTTCTCAAGTATAGCATGACTTTGTTTCGTTTCAGATAACTGTTGAGCCCCCTGACGTTCCATGTCAGTAATTTAAGCTCCCCCATAGTTCATTACTATCCTGCTCTCTCTCCCTTACCCACTCCCACCCCTCCGTGCTGTCCAGATATCTCGTCAAAAATACTCCCATATGGCTCGCGACCAAACTCAAACTTCCCAACACTATATACACCCCAACAATCCCCACTCCCTCCTCTCCTCCCTCCCGTCCCTCCCCCCCCCAACTCCCTCCCCAACTGTTGCCCAGCTCCATCCCTGGATCTCAGGCCCCCCCACATCTAGTTCTGGCTGATAAGCACAGAGCCCAGTAGGGTAAAGTCGCCCTAACGGCCACTTAACTAAAAACACTAAACGGGGGTGTATAGACTAGCCCTGAAAGGCTCCTTCATAAGACAACAATTGCAGTGCAAACAGTGCATTAACCATCCAGTTCTGGGCCCGACTTTCTTGGGCCGTGACAATAACTATAATCAAGTCCCATAGTCTCTAGCTGCACACTCTCCCATCATTGATCACTTATCTCTTTCTCCGCCTTCTTCCGCTCGGACATCCGGCTCCTGGGGGCTGCCCTGCATGTCCAGCCACCCCATGGCTTCCTCAGGCGTCTCGAAAAACAAGGATCTGTTGTTGTGAAACACCTTCAATTTGGCCGGATAAAGGAGCATGTATTTCTTCCCCACCACTCTGTCTCCTTTTGACCACCCCGAAGTTCATCCGACTCCTCTGCACCATCATGGTGTAGTCCGGGTAGGCCGTTATAGTTGCCTCCCCCCTCTTGATGGTTCCTCCTTTACGAAAATGCTCCAAAATCCTCTCCCAGTCTCGATAATTAAGGATCTTGGCTATCATTGGCCTGGGCGGACTGCCCGGTGGAGGCCTCCTAGCCAATGCCCTATGCGCTCGCTCCACTGCAAATCCCTGCGACAGCACACCTCCAGTGATCTCTTGGAGCAACATATTCTCGATGAACTCCGTGGGGTTACGGCCCTCCGTTCCTTCCGGGATGCCCACAATACGGATGTTGTTTCTCCGGGCGCGCCCTTCTGCCTCTTCAGCTCTATTCTCCAAGTTGCGCACTCTTTGCGTCAAGACATGCAGGTCGGCCTTGTGTGAGGCGCAATCCGCCGTGTTCGCGCTCCCCTCTTTCTCCAGGCTCTCCGTACGCTCCGACAGGGTCCTCACGTCCTGTCGGAGTAGGTTCAACTCTTCCCGAACTTCTCCCACTTTGAGGTCGAGCACTGTTTTCAGGTCCGCCACCACTGTTTCTAGCTTGGCCTCCCAAGCGGCTTTCAAGTCCGCTTTCAGTTCAGCGATCGCAGCTAAAACATCCTGGTTTGGACTAGCGGCGGCCATGCCGCCTGCGGGTGTCTTGTCCTTGCTCCGAGCACTTTCTGAGCCCGTCGGTGTCCTGGTGTACTCATCCAGTGTGGGCTGCTTCACTCTCTGTCTGAGAGGCTTGCTCGACATCTCACAGCCACTGGGTCCGCCTACTCCCACTTTACCACAACCAAGGGAGAGAGGGGCCTATTTTCTGCCCACAATGGAGCGTGTTCTTCCTCACGCCTCAATTGTCCCTCTGTAGAAGCCTCTTCCACCGCTCGTCCAGGCCCCCCACCACTGGACTCCTGGGCTCCCGCCGCAATTCGCTGGGTGAGTCGCCAATTCGGATCACCTCCAAGTCTCCCGCAACACCGTGGTGTTTGTACCTCTGGTAATGCTCCCGGTTTGTCTAGGGTTGTGCAGGCACCCCTTAGTGTGCCCCTTGATTGCGCTCCAAAGTGTTCCACAGTGGTCTTCGTCCGCAGCTTTACAGGACTTGTCCTGGGGCACAATCTCTATAGTGTTGCGCAGCACCCAATCACACACTCAAATTATGCAGGTGCCCCCAAAGTCTCTTATTCCACTGTTATACCCCCTTCAGTGGTGCTGACCTGTGTTGCATTCGCACCATGGGTGCATATTCCACTGTCTACCTCAAGCCAAGGTCCCATCCGAGTGGGATCCAACCCTGACTGGGGTCGTAGCAAGGGCTCTCGTCCACCATCTCACAGTGTGCCTCTCGACGTAGTAGTTTGTGTCATCAAGCGGCTCCTTTGCCTTTATGCTTGAAGGATCTTCCTTCCCCCGCTGCGCGCAGCCTTCCCAGCTCCTCACACCCGCAAGTGGCAAGCGACCGTGTTACAATGTTGCACCCTGCCCCCAACGCTTCCCGCTACCGTGTGTCTGCTCTCAGCTGCTCCACGAGAGCTGCGCAGCTGTTATTCCGGTTTCACGCCGAGTGCCTCATTCCTATTCATTTCCAGCCGGGGCCATCCGCAGCTCTTGTCGGCATCTAGGCTGCGGGGTCCAGCATCAGGTAGCTCCGCTCGCACCCAGTGCAGCAAGGGCGTGGAAGCCTCAGTGTTCCGATTCAGCTGCAAGAATCTTCCCAAGCATGCCGTCTATTTTTGCCACGGCTGGAGTCGCGTATTTCGGTCTTTCGTCTGCGCTCCTCTGCAGTGTTGCCTGGAGGTCGGGCCGTCCCTTTGTTCCTAGTCATCCGCCATTTTGGATCGTACCTTCACAAATCGCTGCGTCCTCCGTTTCGTTACAGGGTGAGGAACCCTTACGTTCTGCCAGTTCCAAACTCTGTGATCACTCTCCGCATATTCATATGCAATCACAAGCATTTTCTGTTGCCACGGGAACCTCCGAGTGCACTAATATTACGGATTTTGCAGGATCTATCGGAGCTCCTCCATGAGCACGTCTGTTCACATGGCCCTGTAGCCACGCCCCCCGTTCTGAACCCTTGTTTTGGATTATGGGCTTGACTTCTATAGGATTGTGAGATGATGTTATTTGGGTCTTCTTGGGTATGATTTTTCCCTGGGCGAGTTCTGATCTGAATCCGTACAAATTAATTTCCAACAGCAAATTCTCTACTTGGGCATGAGTTTCAGGTATGCTCTTGAAACCTGGGCTTGGACAAGATACAGACAGTGCTTAAGACAAACAATGACATTGATGCAATGGATATTTAATTAAAAATGGGCCCCATCTGTGTTGTTTCTTTGTCTGTTTGCAAGGAGTTGCCCCAGGTGTTCCTTGGAGAGTTTGGAATATGACTGTTGACTGGCTGAAGACTTGTGGAACTCTGCAGGTTACTGGGTCATGCCAGTTAGGATCAGCTCGGACCAGGTGATGTCTGTGTGCGTGTTAGGAGGGTGAACTGCTGCAGGACTGTTCTGTGGTAAGGATGTTATGGTCCATGATATCGGAAGCGGTAGGTGGGTGAAATTGTCTGCGTTCTCCTTTGCCCAGGGGGCAAGTCGATAACTGGAATGGTGATGGGTCACTGCTGCCTCATGGTTAGAATCTGGATTAATAGTCCTGTAGAGGTTTGTGCTTTTTTAGGCTTTCAAAATAACCAAGGCGAGGAACAAAACTGAGAATTAGAAGTAATAGGGCTGAGAGTTTCCTTCCAAGGGTCATGGGGGGTGCGAACAAGTCTGTGTTTACCAATTTACTTGTTGTGGTCTTTCCAAGGTCACGTACCCCAGAACTATCCAGAACCATATTACATGTCAATCCTGGCAGGGCAACCAGTCTCCTCCCCTCGCCCCCGGTCCTATAGACTAATCCCAGGTCTCATCTGCTGGATGATCGCTGTGGTCATCCAGTAAGGCAGATAGAGGAGCATAGTTCTCTCTCCTGTTATCTTTCCCCCTCTCCATCTCTCTCCATGTCTTTTGTCCTCTCTCCCTATCCCACTCAGCCTCTGCCGCCCCTCTTACCTTCTTCACACCTCTAGCCTGGGAAACACCTGCACTCCCACTTAATAATGTTGGGGTAACTCCTGCTCCACAACTTCCAAATCGCAGGGTGATCTAGGCACCCTCATTTCTAAAACTATGTGATCCCTGCACCACTCTGTCTTTAAATCTCCTCCCCACACTCCAGTCTTACCTTGAATGGTGCCGGATCTCTCTCTAGCTCTTTCTCCAGGAGTACCCGTTTCCCGTGTTTATCTCGCTCTACAGTTGCTTCCCTGCCAGGCTGAGCTGCTGGGTTTATATTCGGAGTCGTCTCCTTCCCTTTGGTGGAACTATGGATAATGGTGTGCACCTGTGTTGTTCTGTGCTGAGCTGTATCTGATTGGCTAACGTGACCAACCTCATGTGGGCAGAGATGGGGCCAAAATGGCCAGATTAAAGTAACATCAAGACCAGCTGTCATTTTGGATTTTACTTTCCCTTCTGTGACGCTGTCATGGCTTGGCGAGATATGCGTTTCAGACACACATTGTGGTCCCGCTGCACCGTCTTTGAAAGGCGTAGGTGACGGTCTAGTTCTCTCAGCTGGCGTCTGCCTCTGCATGTGGGATGATGTCAGTGTCTTGCTTCCTGGATATCTCTGGTTCGATTCAAAGGCTCCCTGTGTTGCACCTTTTCGGTAAGCTGCACCGGCGCTAGTTGGTGTTCTGTCTTCCATTGTTCCTTCTCCTATCCTGCTTTGTCTCTTGCGGTCCTCTGCTTCATGTGTTTTCCTTGTTCCTTCCATACTGTGTTGTGCCTTGTTCTACGAAATCTGTTCTCTGCATTTTGTTTCCTTGCTCTCACTGTTCTTTTCCCTTCCTGCCTTGAATCAGTTTCCAGCTTATATCTTCATTGGACTTCAGCCACCTTCCACTAAACATCTTTGACATTCAGGGGGTAGGGGATTCTACCCCAGAGGGTTTTCCCACCTCCATTTGGGATCAGCTTGGAGAGGAGGCCTTACTGGTCACCCCATGTTTTGTGTTGCGGTGTCGACTGGCCTCTTCCAGAGACCAACCCTTTCGAATGGATTGTCCTCCAACGTATTCCTCATCTTTGATATTCACGTCCAGCTTCGGCTGCATCAGAAACATTTCTCGGCAGAGGGCGCCGTGCGTCGATGGTGTCGAGTCGATGTCCCTGAAGGCCTCCGTCGAGGTTGACGTCATCGGATGTACAACTAGCACGTGCGGCGCCCGTTAGCCTCAGTTCCGTTTTACTGCGGAACATGTTGCTTCGGAGATTCGGCGCGCCCCCTTAACTTTTATCTGCTACGCAGTCACGTTCTTCGTAAGAAAATCATCGAATATGTCCTCATCATCGACCCAAACTACCCCTCGCTGGGGTTCACAAAGTGCAAGGAATGCAGTTTAAAGATGGCCTTCACAGACCCGCATAGATCTTGCCTGTGGTGCTTGGGAGAAGACCAAGGCACGGAGGCCTGCACGAAGTGTCAGGCGATGACAGTTAAAGCCCTGCAAGAGAGCAAGGGGAAATTACACGTAGGTCATAAAACTAAAAAAGCTGACCTATCCTCGACCATCGAGTCTGGAGTTCATTCTCCTCGACGCAAGAATCGAGAAAAAAGGTTGAGATCCCGAAGTGGCTTCCGCCACTCGTCTTCGATGAGGAGATCGAAGAAGTGGCACCACTGGTCGCCATCTTCATCATCAGACGAATCTCCTAGAAAATTTAGATGCTCCACAAAACATTCTTCATCTGCAGAGTGGGAGGCATTTCGACTGAAAAGGCTTGAAGTTTTTGAAAAGGCCAAGCCTCGGTCCGCGTCTTCCTCGGAAGCTGGCCGAGAGCATTCCCGTTCCGACACTCGCTCGTCCTCGAAGAAAGTCGTGTCGAGAACCTTTGAGGTCCCTGATGAAAAGGAGTCAGTCGAGAAGAGCGCTCGAAGTCTTCGACGCCGTCCAAGACGCCACATTCTCCTGTGACAATCTTCGAAGGTGGTCGTTCGCGCTTCAACACCATCAGCGTCATTTACATAAACGCCATTGTTGCCCTTGTCGACACCAAAACCATTGGTGCCGAAGATTTCTAAGACTTCAACTCAGCCTTCTGAACGCGGAGGTCACTCGAGAACCTTCTATCAAGATGGAGAGAGATCATCTCACGGTCCCCGTCAGAACACCTCAAGGCCTGCAATTGGCAGTAATCAAAGAAACCGGTAAGTCACATATTTTTCTTCACCACCTCAGCACTGAGCCTCCTTCCTTGGGTGCTTGTCTTTTTGTTAATTCCCCATCTGTAGAGTACTGAAACAGGTGTGGTCGAAAGGAAGGGCTACGATTCTGTTCTGGGCATTTGCTGTACATTTAGTGGCATGCATCCATGCCGATCTTCTCATGTCAGTTGCCACACACAGATAACTGCTTCATTGCCTCCACCTCCTCCACCAGTGAATGTTCCACCAACACAAGTGGTTCCTAACTTAATAAGACTCTGCCACTACCTACCCAGACACTTGAGCACACTCTTCAATGTGGCTTGAGGGTCAGGTACCCACAAGGGAAAATCTCTCCACAGAGAAAATGATGATGACAAAGAGGGAGATACGTAATATTCTGTAAAAGCCTTTCATGACGGACTGGCTCAATTCCTGGGAGTACCGATACTACACCTGGAACTGCAGGAAGTAGGAGTTTTGTCGCAGATTCTATCTTTAGGACAGACTAACGACTCTGGAATAACTTTGCGGAAGGATGTATTGGTGGTTGCAATAAAGTTGTGGCTTAAACCTCACTCTACTCTGGCCACAAATAAACGCCTTGACACCAGGTTCAGACAACTAGAGGGTGAATCAGTTCTGTTGGCTTCTCATTCCCACCTGCGTTAATCACTGGTAGCTACTGCAGCGTCTTCGTCTTGTCTGTCAAGAGGACAAACATCTAGAATCCTTTGGTAAAAAAGTGTACCTAAATTTGGGATTTCACCACAGACGGGCATATTCTGACACATTACTTGCTGTGACAAACCAAATACTATGCAGAGAGAGATTGGCGATTTTCTACCTTATCTTCCTATTGAACACCTAGCAGCCTTTAAAGTAGGCTTAATAGAAGCAAAGGTAATTGCTCAAGATATGCCATAAGCTTCTGTATCGCACATTAGGTCCTTCGTATCTGCATGAATACTATACATATGACTCATTGCATAAGCTGTAATGTAACGACCAATTGTATAAGCTGTAATTATAGAATTATGTCTCTAGTATTTATAATGTACCAACGACTGCTAACATTCCTGTACCTCTGTAACTAAGCTCCGACAAGTAACAGCGCCTCAATGCCCCTGGGCTGTCTGAACGCTATATAAATATAAATAAATTGATGTGGCCAGCAGAACCAAGTGTGTGGCAACATGCCACTAAATTTACAGCAGACGTCCAGAACAGAATCTTAGACCTTCCTTTCGAGACAACAGGATGGTTTAATTCCTCTACAGACGAGGAATTAACCAACAAATATCGCCCAACGGCTAAATCCTTGGTGATCTTGTGTAAACCTGCGCCAAAGCAGTTTTCAAGTGTGCAACCATGATCTGATCAAAAACAATTATCATTCGGGGGTTTTAAAGGATTTCCGGAGAGCCAGGCAACCTGATTGTTAGCCCAGTACGCACCAAGGGAAACAGTAGCGTACAGCAAATAAAGGGTTTTTCTCATCCCTCTTCTCCTCACAGGCCTCAGATCCAATAAAACAATGAAGCCAGCATTCGGGACAACAATACCCTGGTCGGGGGCAGACTAGACTGTCAATATGGGGCCACATCTATCGGAACCCGTTGTTCAGATCAGTCAATTCCATTGGTTTTTGGCTCCCACTTCCAACCCCCTCAACCCCTGCTGTCATCGCCTCCAATCCTTCAAATAAGTTTCCCAGCGCTTCTCGAGAAGTAATAAAGCTGGCTTAAGATCAGGCAGTGGAAGGGTCTGGGCTACTACTCAAGAATCTTCGCGAAACAAAAAGAGAACTGGGCAGGGCCTGCGAGTAGTCCAGGATCCATCATACCTCAACCTTTCCCTTCCCGTAGAAAAGTTCAATATGGTGACGCCAATACTCGTAGACGAGGCTCTCTGCAGTGGAGAGTGGGTGTGCTCCCTGGATCTGAAGGACACCTATCAGGATGTCCTCCATTTGGCAACCACAAAGGCAAATGTTACGCTTTACAGTGGTGGGTCAATATTTTCAGTACAAAGTGCTTCCATTTGTACTAAACTCGGCTCCACAAGTTTTCACAAAAATAATGAATGCCATTGCTATAATTTTGAGAATGGAGGGTCCCCACAAATACCTCTACCTAGAGGACTGGTGCTCCTTTTCGCCAAGCCCCCCATTCAGTGATCATTACCACATATTTTTCCATGGAAGGGTGGGGGGAGCCACCTTGGGTGAACTAACCATTCACAGGAAATGGAATCAGGCAGAAAAGTGTTTCCACATAAACGATCTGTAGCCACTTACTTGCTCAAGTGTTAAAATCACTCAGACTTTAACATTTCGTTCAGACTTTAACATTTATAACAAGAAAAGTGATCAATCGGCTCCACTGGCAGTGCCTCATACCATAGACACATCCACTTAGCCTATGCTTATGGATTCTTCAGCTTCCCAGTCTGGATTCTCAGGCATGGCTAAGGCAATAATGAATTATGTGCTAGAAAAGTTATTCAAATACTTTCTTCCGGTTCTAGTGCAAAAAGTAAAATAGAAGTTGTTAGTCTTTCAATGAGGTTCCTCCTGCACCTCTTAATGAGGTTCTGATTGACGCTTCTCCGGCAGAATCACTTTTAACTAGTGTGTCGTGGATGATACTACAGACATTGCGGAAGAGGAACAAGTACATTTGTCCTCAGTCTCTTAGGCTCTCGGTGGGAAGTACAGAACTGCCAAGAAGGGTCAGTTTGTGATGATGGGTAACTAACCAGCCCAATCAATTCTAGTTCCAACAGCATCGGGTTCAAAAGGTAATGGCCTTGCTCCTTCCTGCGTTGGGACAAGAATGCCAAATCTTGCGAGAACAATGGTGTATCAAAACCGGACTGCAATTGAGACAAACTAGTGCTGTCACAGCCCCCTAGCTAGTCTTCACTTCCATACCTGAAAACACATTGGATCCTTTAAGTGAATTTCTTGATTCAAATGTGATTGATGAATGTCTTCTGGATTTCAGAAGCTATCGAAAGCAGCTTAGCAGAAATTGCAAGTTAAAAAGTCCATGACACGCGAATGCAAAATCTCTATGCAACAAAGTATGTATGTATGCATGGTAATGCCTATATTTTGGCTACATACTTGCAATAGGATATTCCGGACAATGTCCTAGATTTACTCTTTGACACAAACCCTTCCACTCATGAAGAGTTGGAGAAGAGTAAGCCTAGTGTTACGGCTGCTAAATTCATTAGCTCTGTCTTGGTACAACTACCTGTTGAGGGGTGGTTTCAAGAAATGCAGCTGACGTTGCCGTCCTGACCCACGGAGAATACTCAGAGGCAAACTATTGACTCAGTAACGCCGTCCCAACACCCCAAAGGTAACGGGAAGCGCAGGAGACCCAGGGCTGGTAGCGAGAATGACGTATACTATACTCATACTTGGCTCAGTAAGAGGCAAAGTAGCCAGAAGACTGAGAACCATCACTGGGTCAATTATACTTGTTCCAGTGAGATGCCAAAGTAACTAGAAGAGAGGGTCATTTCAGGGCCCATCCTACTCATACCATTGAGAAGCAGAGTGATAAAAAGAGATAATATTTATTGAGGTCATCATACTTGAACCAGTGATAAGCTTGAGAACTCTGAAAAGAATAAGATTACTCCAAGTACACAAGATACTTGGGTATCGGATAAAGAGGGACTGTTAAGTTTATGTGATAGTCATAGTGAAAGAAACCCTAGAAAAAGGAACACCTTTAAAGAGAATTTTGAAAAAGAGATGAGAGGCCAAGAGAATTGGAGGGATCCCCTAAGGGAGTTAAATGAACTGATACAAGTGATAGCCGAGATGTACCTGAAGATTCTACATTGATGGAAACTTGCTGAGGAAGCAGCGCCAGGAGAAGAGGGTCACTTATTATTTTTTTTTTTTCAATCAAATTTTATTGGGTTTTTCCACACATCTATAATGACAGTATAGTGTACAATCAGATGCTTATTAATGTACAGTTACATTTAGACATTTACGTAATTACAGATCATCTATACCTAGATTATCTATACCCAGTCCCCAACTTGCCCTCCTTTTCTGCCCCCCAACTCCCTTCCCACCCTTGCCTATGGTATCAGCATCTAGATTATGCCCTTAATAGTTTTCAAGGATTGAGCTGTCGGTAGAGTCTATGGGGGTCTGTACTCTATCTCTGTTACAGGTGTGTATGGTGCGAACAGTGCTTGCCAGTGTGTTCGATAGTGTTCCCCGCTTGTCAGAGAGGCTTAGGTGTGCAGCGCGCCTCCAAACAGCTGTTTCTGTAAGTGCCCATTTTTTGAGGTCTCAACACCAATCTTCTATAGTGGGGCCTTTTCAGGGATTTATATGCCATTGCTATCCTGCGTTTAGCTATTCTAAACACTAAGGGCCTCATCACGAATTGGGCGGTATTCCCGGTGTAATATCCACTAAGTAATATTTGTGTTAACACTGCTATGTGTAGCGTAAACAACGCCAGATCAAGAGTTGGCGTGCACGCACACACGGCCTTGGCGTTACCGCAAATAGCATCCGGCAGAAAAAGTGGCTGCGAACCCGAAAATCCAGGGCGCGTTGCGCTACCGTCGAGCTTCCGCGCTATCAGCACCACGGGAAATGCGTCACTGCCGGAACAGGAAATAACCCGGTGGCCATTTTGGAAATCACAATCTGCCGAAATAATCGCAGCCCCTGTAAGCCATCCTGTCTTGGAAAGCCTGAAATGTCACAGGAGTGTACCAGGGGCAAGTCAGCCTTGTACAGGGTCAGAGAACACAAGTTCTCTGACCAAGAACTTTCTATACTTGTGGAGGTGGTCATGGGCCATCAAGAAGAGCTGTATGGGCCACAGCAGCGCAAGACGAGTGCGCAGCGGCAAACCCAGATCTGGAGACAAGTGAGCCAGAAGGTGACAGCGGTGGGCCGTGTGCCCAGGGATGGGGAGGACTGCTGGAAGTGGGTGAACGACTTGCAGGTCCATGTCCGTGGGCTCCTGGCCCAGCACAGGAGCAAGAGCATGGAGACTGGAGGAGGGCCACCACCACCGGAGCTCACCCCGTGGGAGGAGCAGATGACAACCCTCATAGACATGGGCACAATTGAGGTAGTCGGAGGAGCAGAGGCTGGCACCGGTAACCAGGAGGCTGCAGGTGAGAAAGCCCCACACCCTTTCAAAATGCATAATTCTGACAGGCCCACCCCTCCAAACCCAGTGTGAATGTATGGGTTTGCAGTGTGTGATGCACCACAGCCAGCCATGGGTGTTCCCTTGTACGACTGTACCCTAGGGCCCCCAGGTATCACGACTAGCCTGAAATAGCTCCAATGTATCAATGTTAGCACCAAGGGAAACGGATCCAAGGCCAGGCCACAGCAATGTGATGTATGTGTGCGTATCAAAGCCCCCTCACCTACAGCGCCATATGAGCTGTGCATTCACAACAGACATCTGAGGATGACACAGCAGTGTCCCTCCCCTGTAGCACATTCCAGCAATCACAATATAGTGAATAACAAATATGTAATGGCCAAGCATGATACAAAATGTGCCCTAACCCGCTGTAAAGCATGATACAAATGTAAGCTGCCCTCACCTCATGCCACATCGCAGGGCAATGTTGGTGCGGATGAAGCAGGCACATCCAGCCGCATGCCCAGACGCACATCGACGAGCACCACCACCCCGCAAAGGGACCGGCCTGAGAAGGCAAGGCACAGGATACATCGCAGGTCACCCCACTGCAGCCCAGTCATACTGACTCAATGTCCACAAGGCCACACAGTGTCACTGCCTCAAACGCCGGAAGCCACCAGGGGTTTGCAGGATATGGAGGTAGCCACCAGTGGGACAAACATGCATGAGGGCCACACATCCACTGAGGAACAACACGCTGCACCGGTTTTCTCACCTAGCCAGAGTGGCACTCAGGAGATGGGCACACCCCAAGGGACCCCGGAGTAGATGCCAGTGGAAACATACACTCCCCATGTCACTGCATGTGTACGTCATGCCTGCACACCATTGCCTGATGTGGACATCCCCTCTTATGGCACCCCTGAAGGCAGCCCCTCCAAACCGCAGCAGCCCCACCAGACAGGTCGCCATGTCCACTGACAGCTCCCCTACCACCCCGCGCAGACCTGTCAGGCCAATCAACACCCCACCTGACAGACCCAGAGTTACAGGAGCTGCTGTTATGGGAAGGCTTGATGTTTGAGGAACGCCAGCGGAAAATCAAGGCCATGGCGGCTGACCACAACCGCCACATTAAGGCAATAAGCCGTGCCATCCGTAATGCAGCCAAGACCATGGCGCGCGACAATGCCTACACCCATAGAGTGGTTGAGGGATGTACAGCGGCCCTGACTGGATTTGGACAGAGAGTCCGCGAGCTGTCTGTTCATGCAGAGCAGATGTGGGAGGCGAACAATCTGCTCCTCCAGCAGCTGCAGTTTACAGGAGCAATCCCATCAACCTCCACAACACCCACAGAGGGATCCCTGGAGGCTTTGCCCAGGCGACGTTCCCTCCACAATCTTCCATGCCGCTCATCAGAGGGACCCGGACGTGGGAAGCGTCCACGACCATCATAGATGGACATAGCACAGTTGCGCCGAGGCACGGCCACAAGGACACGACTGCAGTGTTTTGGGGGAGTTTTAGGGGGCAGGGGCATTGTGTACTGGGGTGTTTAATGGGGGAGGGGGTTATGGTGTGTTGGGGTGTTTCAGGGGGGAAGGTGGGTTAGTTCCACAAAAAAATAAATCTGGGTCATACTGCATAGAAAGCTTGGAAGTTCTTGATTGTGTTAAAGGCTCTTTATTTTACAAGTGATATTTGTGACATGTCCCCATCCACCAGATCAAAAATAATTGCCAATAAACGCCTGTTTGGCCAACCTCCCATCCCTATGTGCATTTGCCTAAGCTACGGGCACATGATAATCGTCACTCCCATTCTGAGGTGGTTGGCCATCAGCATCCGGTGGCAATAGCACATGCCTGCGGCAGCAGATATTGTGCAGCATGGCACAGTTGAGTATGATTTTGCCCACTTTCTCTGGTGCATACATCAATGCCCCTCCCGTACCGTCTAGCCACCAGAAACGTGCCTTCAGCAATCCAAATGTCATTTCCACATAGATGTGTGTACGCCTATGGGCAATGTTATATGCCAGCTCTGCTTGAGTTTGTGGATTATGCACAGGGGTCATGAGCCATGTGTACTGCGGGTATCCGGAATCACCTGCAGGGGACAAAATGTGTACATTATTCCTAGGTTGGTTATGTGGATGTGCAAGGGTTACACTTCAATTCACTGAGCACTATGGTCATGTATGTGTGCAACAGGTACATGCTATCTAATTGCAATATTGGTATACATCCTTCATCTTTAGGGACATGCATGTGTTGACCTATACATGCAGTCTGTGTAAATGAGTTGGGTGTTATGTGGCAATTTGGATTTACACGCAGTAGGTGTCAATGTATATGCAGCAGTGTATTGAAGACTGTTAATGGATGTGTGTGACACTCATGCTGATCAAGTAGTCATGTGTACATTTCGCATTTCAATATGGTGTCTTCATGTGCACCGTGTGTGGTCTGCAATGTGCACCATGTGCCTTTTGGGGAACTCACTGCATGCACCACCCCCAGTGTCTCATTGCCACAGTGGTGCATCCCTTATTTCAGGATGCGGGGCCCGTCATATCTGCCTGTTTACGTACTCTATTGTTAGGTGATGGGTTATGGCTGTCCCTATTGCTGGTGTCGCGTTTGCTACTTTGCACATTGATCAACATTTGGCCAGGCATATCAATGGCCATTCAGGGGTCACCATCTCAGTGATGTTCATGGTTGTGACTTCACCTGCCCATCTACAGTGGTTCTGTGGATGTGTTTTCCATTGGACTCACTTGGCACTCCTGTGTGGTGTGTCCAGAGTGAGATTGTTCTTGGGTTGCAGGGTGTGTAGCAGCACTGCAACTCAGAAGATGCATTGTGGTTGTGTTTCCATATGTGACTGTGCATTCACAAGTGTGTGGCATTCACTTTCTGTGTGTTCTGCTGTGGGGAACGTGTGCCAGGGTCCTTGTGTGACACACATGCATGGAAATGGTGCTTTGCTAGTGCTAGCTGTCTCTCCTGGTGGCATGCAGGGATTACTTTGTGTCTGCCCCCACTCCATCCATCCTGTGAATGTTGGCATGCATTTCATGCAGGATTTCTACTCGCCAAACAGTTGTGTGTTGGCCTCAGTGCCTCTCCATGTAGACTGGCAGGCTACTGTTGCGCAGCAGCACCATGAAATCCTGGGTAGAACCTGGGTAGCGGGCGCAGCAGTGGCTTAGTCAGGTCAGGGCTACGGGTCATCTGCACGTTGAGGGAATGGAAACCTCTTCGGTACCTGTAGGCTGCCTCATTGTCCCGGGGTGCTACAAGGGCAATATGTGTGCAGTCTAGGGCTGAAATGACATTCAGGACTTGTGCAATGGCATGGAACTGTGACTTGACTTGGTTGACCTGTGCCTGTGTGGCCAGCAATGCAATGTGCTAATTGACATGGAGCAGCAGTGCATCCAGCACCTGTCCCAGCACAGCACTGAAGGTGGACTGGGCCATACCATGCATCATGGCAACTGTGTGTTGGAAGCTGCCAGCCCCAAGGTACTGTAGGATGGACACAAGCTTCACAAGTGGGGGTACAGGGGTACTGATGGAAAACCGGCTGGCTAGGTCACCCTGGATTGTGTCCAGCAACTGAGTGATGTTTGCTCTATCCAGTCTGTACTCAGACACCAACTGCCCATCAGTCAGCCCCCAGGGTGTTGGCCTGACCCTGGGGATCGCTGGCCGCCTTGCTGGTGCTGATCTCCTCCACAACGCCCCCTCCGCCCCATGCTCCCAGGGCCCTGGGCTGTTTTTCAGGCCTCTCTAGCTCCAGGCGCAACATGTACATGTCCACAGCTAGGCTCCTGGCTCCAAATGCTAGCATGGTGTTGGGAAGGGTGTGTGGGCCATGGGTGCATTGTTTCCACCTGAGCCCTTATTGCTCTCTCCTCCCTGCTCCTAATGGCTAAATGGTTTTGGGGAGGGTGTGTGGGCTATGGATGGGTCTTTTGTAGGCCTCTTGAGTGCATTGTTTCCACATGGGCCCTTATTGCTGTCTCATGTGTTCTTTTGCCTCCAGCATTTGGCCGGGGGTATTTTCAGCAGTATTGGTGCCGGTTTTCCGGCGGTATGTGCACCAACGCTGTACTTGTGATAGGTCTCTAATAGTGCGTTTGGTTGCCGGCGCTATCACAGCCGCCTTTTTTTTCCGCCGGCAGGTTTTATAGTCGTGATCTGGCGCAGCGGTTTGGCCGGCGCTAATAACATTTCTGCCGGATTTGAGGTCTACCGCCCAACTCATGATGAGTCCTTAAGTCTTTCATCTTAGAAACGTAGCGCATATGATTAGGGTGCGCAAAACGTCCAAGCATGCAGGCTGAGGGTGATAGTGGGTTAAAGTTAAGACCTCCTTTAGTCATTTTATCTGCCACCCCCTCCCAATACTTTTGTGTGATAGGACATGACCAAAACATATGTAATATTCCTGCTTCCAAAGTTGCGCATCTAGGGCAGCGTTGTTGAGCTGCTCCCGGAAATCTAGATATCCTAAGGGGAGTTTAATATGCTCTATGCGTCACATACAGTTGGATCAATTGCAATCTCGCGTTGCAAGACACTTGTTATGGTATTTCAATAGCTTTGTCCAGTGTGTATCTTGGAGCGGAGTTCCTAGGTCCTCTTCCCATTTGGCCCTTAAGGATACATTGGTGTGCGGTCCACTGGTTAGGAGGAATCCATATAGCCTACAGATTGTGCATTCAGTAATATCATATAGGGTGTCGACTTAAATGTGTCTCCATCATTTCTTTATACATCGGCCGTCTACGTATAATCAAATGTTTTATAGTGCAATACAGCAAGTATTGGCCGCGATTGAGGCCGGTGTTATCCGCTAACTCTGGAAAGGGTATGAAGGTAGTGTCTTGGAACAAGTCCCCTATTGTGGCAATTCCTTTTGGTTCCCAATATGTCTGAATCCCCTGTAGTGCTTGGGCTGTTGTACGGACCAGCGAGGCCAAGGGGATCTGTATGGATAGTGGGTCTTTTAATTTTATTAAAGCAAACGCCCTATCCCATAATTTAATTCGCAATGATACAAAGTATGGGTGTTGTCCAGTATGTGGTCTTTTGCACCATAACAGTTCTTTCAGGTAAAAGTGTGGTCTCGTTGGTTGGAGTAGTGTAGTGTCTCGCTTAGGTTAATCCGTTATCTAGTCAACTATGTACTGTAAGTGTCCCGCTATGTAGTACCGTTCGAAGCAGGCTACTCTAATGCCGCCTTCCTTGTATAGTCTTTTCAATGAGGTTAATGCCAATCTGCAACTACCGTTCCTCCAAGAATTCCCTACTTAATGAGTCGATAATTTGAAGAAGGCTTTGGGTATGTTGTATGGAACATTTCAGAAATAATGTAGTAGCCTCTGGAGGGAAACCATTTTTAGCAGCACCGTTCTGCCCATCAATGAAAGGGGTCATTTGGTCCAGACTTCATTGAGTTCCGTATACCGCCTACTCCTGGACTTTAGTTGTTTTGCATTAGTGGCAGGGTCAGAGCAGGTAATATTTTGGCAGAGGGGACAGACTATTACTTTTGGACTTCACAGTTGACAGACGAGCACCCTAGTTAGTTTGGTTAGTTAGGGATACCCACAGTTTAGCAAAAGTGAGGCAGTTTTCATATTATTTAAATAAAACCAACTTGAGGATGGAAAATTCGTGTCTCTCCTTCTGACCCTCCACAATCCATAGAAATGTGGTGCACATTTTTAGAGACATTACTACAGCAATGTTTTAGATTACAAACCGGGAAGAGCCCACTCCCTTCCACTGTGTCGGCTAGCATGACAGATTAGGGCTCTTCACCAGCATTTTGCGGTATTGTCCCTTCATGAAGGGATGGAGAATGCAGTAGCATACTCTCTAAGCAGTCTTTCACTGGTCCCACAAACAGGAGTTAATACAGTTCATGGCAAAGAAAATCTTCAGATGCTAGGGTCATCCTCTGCGACTCGGAGCAATTCTCTTTGTCCATGTAATGCCTCCAGTATGGGGTCCAGTTCCCTCTCCCTGGGGGGTGTTCCACTTCTTCATTGGTTGTTTTAAGAATCCTTATTCCTTTCCACCACTTCCTCGGATTCAGAGAATCAAACAAAGTTAGAGGAGGCATCCTTCAGTGCTGGTTCCAATTCCTACTTTCTGAACCAGTAAGGTAGCGTTCCAAAATCTTTTCTTTGATCCAATGGTCCTCTTCGCCTGCCTCAAGTACTGGATCTTTTCACTCAGGAGAATAGGAGGGTGCTTCAACCCTTCCTACCATTGCAGAACTAACTTAGAAGCATTGTTCCCGAAGAGCTAATTAATAGGACTCATAACATCTGAGAAAAATATCCTTGTAATGGCTGTTGTCAGAAAGCAATCCACTAATAAAGAGTACAAAAGTAAAAGGTCACTGGGCCCTGGGAAAAGGTTTGAATCCGATCAAGGCTCCATTTTTATGTTCATGCCGTTTTCTTACCTGGGTTGCCACTGGTATTTTAATAGAAACTTGTAAATATTAATTATCGGCTGTTGGGGCATCTTTAAAATATTTTTCCAGGACAACATTTGAATTGGGGGCAAGACTTTTTGCATGACCTCGTTGTAGCAAGGAGTCAAGTTCTTTAGAGCGAACAAACCCATTCAGACTCTATACATCTATTTGTAACTTTTCATGGGCTTCCCCCTAGCATTCAGGCCTCTTTGGCTTGTATTACTTAATGGATTGTGTCCTGAATCTCCAAATCAGAGTTAAAAAGGGGTGTTATGCCACTGGGATTCTGGTACATTCCACTATGGCCAAGGCAGTATTGCTGGCTTTCCTAATGCACAATCCTATTCCTGAAACTAGCCAGGCTGCCACCTGGGCCACTCCTCTAGCGTTCACTAATCACTTTTTCATTGATACTTCCTCTAGGAAGGATGCTTCTTTCGTTGAGGAAGTACTTTGCAGCTTGTTTGCTCAAACTGGTCAGATATATGCTGCCACTTCCTCATCCCTTTTTTCATGGTTTTCCTTTTTTTCATAATTTATCCCCATCCAATGGGAAAGGAGGGGGGAGCAGGACGACGAAGAAATGAAAAATGACCTGCATGGTGATTCAGGTTCTCTTAATCCTACTTCTCTCTCCTTAACACTAACTCTAGCATCCCCTATGGCATATTGCCTCAATTGTAGAACAGAGTAATCCAAATTATGGAAAGCTACGTCCCCTGCACACTTTCCATTGGGCGATAAGCCTAAGGGATATTATGACAAATGTATTTTAGTCCATAAGACTATTTAACATCAGGTATTTCATAATCAAAACATGAGTAGAGGTGCTTTAAAGAAAAGTGCATTAAAAAAATTCATTAAATGACTCCTTTTGGTAACAGAAAGAGAAGTCTTCTCCTTTTTATTATTTTCAAGATGGCCCAACGCGTTTCGAGATTCATATTCTCTTCATCAGGGGCATAAATTCCAAAACAATTTTTCACATTGATCTATAGAAACAGAAATGAATTAAACATTTACTAATGTTATCAAATATTTGAAAGCAAGATAACAAATTTAAGCAATTCTTAGCAAAAATTCAATCAGAACAAGAACTTATTCAGATGGTCATATTGTCACAAGTTTCACACAGAACTTGATTTCACTAATGTGAAGCATTTTCAACCGAGAATACATATTTCTTGTTGGTAGCTTACTTCTTTTAACAACTCCACAATTACTTAAAAGTAAAAATTGCAAAATTAAGTAACCTCTGGACTTTAAATCCGGTTAGTTAAAAGGATTTAATGTATTCAGTGATAAAAATGCCTATAAGGAGTATTTTTTGGGGAGAAAACATAAAACAGACTCACCCTTCTTCTGAGCAAAAAATGTGGAAGAATATTTCTCAAAAGGGTATGCTAAAAAGCTTCACAATTTAAGTAGCATGACATGGTCTGCTGCTGTAGTCATTGTAAGTAGAAAGGGTTACTGGCTGCGTTCACCTAAGGGAGAATGATAGTATCAGTGTACTAAAGTATCTATGCGCATAGAGACTGTCCAGTAATAGAAAGCCCAACTTACTTTGAAAGAGTGAAAGATGTAGCAGATGTTGCAATCCACGGCGGAGATGCGGTCAGGAAGCGCAGCTTTCCGACCGCATCCGCCGCGGACTGTTTATATATGGCAAAATTAACGAGGTGACGTCAACCGCGCATGCACGAGTGGCGTCATAGGTTTTGGCGTCACGCGCGAGCGGCGTAGTGTAAAGCAAACCACAGGAGGTGGTTTAGAAGTAGAGAGACTAAGTCAAATATAAAGGTAAAAATATCATGTCATATGCGCCCGTGCTGGTAGCGTCATACGGAATAATGATGTTCACATGCGTGAAAGTAGCGTAGTAAGGTTAAAACATAGGAAAGTGTTGCGGTAAAGAATGTCTATAAGAGACAGAATGTTGTATTGTTTACCCTCGTGAGTGGCGTGTCGTCACCCCAGCGCTTGCGCAATTGGTGAAAAAAATAATTATGGGATCATAAAAGCACGTGTAGATGATGCCGTGGAATGCCAAGGAAATGGATGGGGGGTCCATAACGTTTGGGGGGATGTCTAAATGGTACAGGGACATCAAATGGGGTGCATACCACATAATGTATGGAATAAATAACTAGAGTGCTGGTAATGTCGACCGGCTAAAGTTAAGCACCAGATTAGCAAAGCAGGTTCTTTGGCTGAAGCCTATAAGGGTAAGTAGGATCCAGAGATGCTGGTTAATGGTAATAAATGTGACTGATTTAACATGAGTTGAGTAGTGGAATAACAAAATAGGTACTCTCGCTAAAACCAATGAGGGTAAGTTGAATCCAGAGATGCTGGTTACTTGGATGTAAATGGCAATAACAGGAACATAAAAACATATTGTACCTTGAGTGAAGTGATGACTTAAATGTGATAGGGGCTGACAAGCCAAATAATATACATTCACAATCAGTGTCTCCAAGCCAATTCAAGGCGAAATATAGGCAAATTGGCATTGCTATGACCTGAAGTCATCCATCCTTCCATAAGGCAAGTAATTTGTGTGTCAAAAGAGAGCATATATACAATAAAATAATCATATTAACAATTTGTCTACCCCAAAATCGATGTGTGTACAGTCTGTCAGCTTCTTTGAATAGATATATTAGATGTTTGCACACTTTTACACCTTAGATACCAAATACACATGATGCTAGATACAGGACAGCAAATGTTAACTAGATTTGTGTATTGCTCTGTAGCTATAAAAATGGGCCCAAGTAATAGTCCTCATTAAGGCCTAATGGGGTCATTGCGTCAAGTCTTTTGATCCAAAACAATTCTCTCTGAGCCAATAGTTTGCGTAGGTTCCCTCCCCTGCTAAATGGATGCAGGACTTCCAGAATTACTAATCGCATTTGGGAAACATTGTGTCTCATGTCGCGCAAATGTCTGAAGACGGGTGATTTGATGTTTTGTATCCTGATACACGATTTATGTTCCGTCCATCTGTCTTTGGCCCGTCTGTTGGTTTTGCCAACATAATATTTGCCGCAAGGGCAGCGTATGGCGTAAATGACATTTTTAGTGTCGCATTTTGCAAAATTTTTCAGCATGTCCTTTTTTCCAGTGTGTGGATGGCGAATGTGGTCGCCTTTGATCAGGTTGTTGCAATGCTGACAATGTAGGCAGGCAAAAGTTCCAGCTTTTGGTTTACTTAGTCCTCTGGGTTGTTGGTTTGCTCCTTTCGGCTCTTATCAATTGGTCTCTGAAATTCTTTCCTCGTTTATACGCCATCATTGGTGGATCTGGAAATAAATGGGATAAGGTTTCATCGGATTTAATTGGGTCCCAATTTTTATGTATGATTCTTTTAATTTGGAAGCTTTGGCTCGAGTACTTTGGCTCGAGTACTTAAGTGTATGTAACAGATTTCGATCTTCTCTTTTGCGGGTGCCCTGTAAAAGTACACTTCTGTCCTGTGTCTCAGTACGTGTGATTGCTTTTGTTGATAGTCTCCGGATGAAATCCTCTGTCTAGAAACCTTTTCTTCATGGTATTGTATTCCTCCTGTAGTGTGTCTGTTTCAGAGGTGATTCTTTTAAGTCATAACAGTTGGCTGTACGGTAGGTTATCTTTTAGATGTTTTGGGTGGTGACTTGCATGGTGCAGACAACTGTTCACATCTGTGGGTTTTCAGAAGATTTTTGTTTTCATATGTGTACCAGTGTATTCCACTGTGACATCAATGAAGTTCACAGAGGGTTTACCAATCTCCATTGTGAAGCCAATTCTTGGGTTGCAGATGTTTAGATAATTCCAAAATTCCAGTAGTTCTAATTCTGTGCCTCTCCAAATTGCCTCAATTGTGCCTTGCTTAGTGCAAACAAACATTCTTACAGTGACAATGTGTCTCTCTGAGCTAGCTTTCCTGGCACACCTGCAAAATCATGTTATCCCTGCAAGTTTTGAAGGAGAAAGAGCAATGGACTAAGAGAAGCTGAATCCCAATGAAGGTAATTTTTCATGCGTGTTGCGGTGGCATGGCATGAGAAGTCTGACCAAACTCTAAGGAAGAGTTCTTTCTAGAACCTAGGAGAATGACTCCCTTCTCCTAGGTATGAGTCTCTGAAGGTGCACTGTTCTCATGCTTAGGAAATGTTCACAGAACAGGAGAGGTTCCCAAGTTCAGAATAAAAAGAAACAAAGTTCCACGATTTCCACTTGCATATCTTGTGGCTCCATTTCAAACATTCTCCTGTTGCCTGTTCTGTGTGGGGAATGTTTCATTGGATCTGCCTGGAACTGTTCTGTGAGGTTTTGCTTCTTCCTTTTTCTTTCGTTGGGGCCCGCTTGGCTTTGCAGCCCTCGGCTATAGGCAGTTTGGGCATTTGCTGCAGATCCAATCACCCAGCCCTCCCAAGATAGCATTTTGCTCCCTCTTCTGGCTGCTTCTCATGTAATCGCCTATGTAGCTCTGCGGAAGGCCAGTGCTGGAGGTTTCTTCCCGGACAGCACGGTTCACCCAACGTGGGTCGTGCACAGCCTTTTCCACTTCACTCAAAAGGTTCACCTTTCGATCGCCTGGTCTCCCTCTTCCGGGCTGGTATGGCGCTGGACCGGTTTCGCCTTTCCTTGGTCTCACTCGCCCTCCGGTTTCCACCTTCTACTACTACTACCACCGTAGACGTCCTGCCGACTTGCAAGACGCTCTCTCAGCTTTCTACTACTGCTGCTACTGGCGACATCCCCGAAGCACCTGTGTTCCGACCAAGCACAACCTTCACGTCTGTCTGCTTCACTGGATTCTGATTCCAAACAGACCAGTGTAACGTTAGTTTAATTGATAACAGGTGGCCGGGCACTCGTCCTACTTGATTTTAACCTGCCCGGGATCATCTTCATCCGTGTACTCATTACAGCAAGATTATCTGACAGTTTACAATAACACATTAGATGCATACGGGCCCAGTGCACACTATAAATGAATAAACAATTACATTGTTTCAGACTACATCATAGGTGAACAAGTTACTTCTTACCTGGTAACGTTCTTTCGATGGGATTTTCCTCCGACGTATTCCTTATCTTTGATAGATCATCTCCAGCTTGCTGGCCTCGGAATTGTTTTTTTTCAGTAGAGGGCGCTGCGCGTCGATGTCCCTCTAGCCGATGTCCCTCGACAGCCTCCGTAACGGCGCTGACGTTATCACGCGTATAAATAGACTCACGCAGCGTCTGTTGCTCAGTTCCGTTTTGACGTTAACAGTTTGGTTATTGACCTTGAAGGAGCGTAAGCTGCAACCACAAGGGAAGTATTACTGCGGGGATGGATGGGAGGGGCGAAAAGGAATACGTCGGAGGAACATCCCATCGAAAGAACGTTACCAGGTAAGAAGTAACTTGTTCGAAGGGATTGTGTCCTCCGACGTATTCCTTATCTTTGATAGACTCCCATAGCAGTGGTGTGTAATTGGAGGTGGGAGTAAAAACGCCATGTTTCCCTTTAGGAATGAACAGAATGTAATACGGTTTGCCAAACCTAGTCTCTTGGCTAGAGGAGGAATCCAGGTTGGAAAATCTTGTGAATGTATGTGCGGACGACCATGTGACAGCCGCACATATGTCTCGAACCGGAACCCCTCTTTGGAGGGCCGAAGAGGCTGCGATACCCCTGGTTGAATGAGCCCTAAGATTTTGAGGAGGCTCTTTCCCTGCTAGTTTGTAACATTCCAGAATGGCCAAAATAATCCATCTGGAAATGGTCTGTTTTGTTATCGGTAGTCCCAATTTGTGCCCTGAGTAACCTACGAACAGTTGGTCTGCTTGCCTAATCCTAGCAAGTCTGCTGATGTAAAAGCTTAAAGCCCGCCTTGGGTCCAGCCTATGTAGCCTTTCTTCCTCTTTCCCCGGATGGGGAGGAGGATAGAATTGAAGGTAAGGTAATTTTCTGAGTGATGTGGAATTCAGAAACCACCTTTGGGAGGAAATTAGGCTTCACCTGTAGGACAACTTTGTCTTCATGAAAAATTGTATGAGGGGGTTTACAAGATAGAGCTTGTAATTCGCTCACCCTTCTAGCAGATGTTAATGCCACTAACAAGCCAGTTTTAAGGGTGAGAAATCTTAGCGAACAAGAGTCGAGTGGTTCGAAAGGAGTACCCATCAGGAAATTTAAGACTAAATTTAAGTCCCATAAAGGAATCTGGAACGGTCTTGGAGGGTAGACATTAGTTAATCCCTTTAGAAATGTTATTACTAAGGGTAATTTGAAATACAATGGCTCCTCTGCAGTGCGCTTGAAGATCGATAGCGCTGCGAGATAGCCCTTGATAGTGCCAACTTGAAGGCCTGAATTTGCCAAGTAGAGTAGAAAGGATAGCACTGTTGGTGTACCACATGAAAAGGGGTCGATATTCTCTTCTCTGCACCAGCTGCAAAATGTGTTCCAAAGGCAGCGGTATAAAGACTTTGTTGCTGGCCTTCTGGCCGAAAGCAACACCTCCATGACGTCATCATGGAGGTCCCAATCCTTGTATCTCAACCTTTCAGGAGAGAGGCGTGAATGTTGAGGGTTCTGATGTCTGGATGGAGAACCTGACCTCCCTTCTGCGAGAGAAGATTCTCCTTGAGTGGAAGACGAATTGGAGGGCAGATGGACATGTCCAGAAGGTCCGGGTACCACGTTCTCCTGGCCCAGTCTGGGGCAATTAGGATCATGGTCCTCCGGAATCTTCTCAACCTCCTGATCATTTGAGGAATGACAGGGACTGGTGGAAACGCGTAAAGAAGTGGAAACTCCCAGTCCACTACGAACACGTCCCCTAGAGCTCCTCTCTGGGGAAATTCCCTTGAACAAAACAGATCGCACTTCCTGTTGGTACTGGTGGCAAACAGATCCACTTGAGGGGTTCCCCAAAGGGCGAAGATCTCCTGAAGGACTTCCTGAGCTAGTTCCCACTCGTGGGAGACTGTGCCCTGCCTACTCAGAGCGTCCGCCGTCAAGTTCTTCTCTCCGGCTAGGTGAACTGCCGATAGAGAGATTCCTTCTTGAATTGCCCAAAACCAGAGCTGCATTGCCTCTCTGCAGAGTGGCAGTGATCCTACGCCTCCTCTTTTGTTGAGGTAGTGCATGGCCACTGTGTTGTCCGTCATTATCAGGACATTTTTCCCCTTTACAGATGGCAGAAAAGCCTTCAGCGCTAGTATAATTGCTCTCAGCTCTAACAGGTTGATATGTAGTCTGGACTCCGATGGAGACCAACGACCGCTGATGGTCAAGTCATTGGTATGGGCTCCCCACCCCGTGAGTGAGGCATCTGTGACTACTGTTATCTCCGGCCATGGTTGCCAAAACAGTTCTCCCTTCAAGATGTTTTTCTGGCAGGCCCACCACTGAAGGTCTCGAGCCACCTTGTCCGGAACCTGAAGGAGATCTGTCATTCTCCCTGAGAATTGGGACCACTGAATTCTCAGTGCCCACTGAAGAGATCTCATTCTCAGGCGAGCCCCTGGCACAAGGAAGATGCAGGATGCCATGAGGCCTAGCAACCTCAAAAAGTCGAAGGCTGGGAGACGTTGGGCATTTTGAAACTTGGTGACCATCTGCAGAATATCTTGAGCCCTCACCTCTGGTGGCGAGGCTTTTCCCAGGGAAGTGTCCAGGACCGCTCCAATGAACTGGAGTCTCTGTGATGGTATCATCTGTGACTTCTTTAAATTGAGGGAGAAGCCCAGTTTGTGAAGGAAGTGGCAGACATAATCTAGCTGAATCTGAGCTTGTTCCGGAGATACAGCTCTGATCAGCCAATCGTCCAGGTAGGGGTAGACGTGAATCCCTTCCCTCCTTAGACTTGCAGCCACTACCGACATTAGCTTGGTGAAGACCCTCTGGGCGGAGGTCAGCCCAAATGGCAGAACTCGAAATTGATAATGGGAGCCGCCAATTGCGAACCTCAGGTATTTCCTGTTTTGAGATGGATTGGCACATGGAAATAAGCATCCTGGAGCTCCAGAGATACCAGCCAGTCCTGGAGCTGGAGGGCCTGAAGGATCTGAGAGAGAGTTACCATCTTGAACTTGTCCTTCCTGTAGAACTTGTTCAATTCTCGGAAGTCCAAGATGGGTCTCAGTCCTCCGTCCTTCTTCGGTATTAGGAAGTAGGGGGGAGTACCAGCCCTTGTTCCTCTCCGCTACAGGTACCGGTTCTATGGCACCTTTCTCTAGCAGGTCTACAATTTCCTGCAAGAGGAGCGGATCTGGAACTTTCAGAGAGCTGTTCCCCGGTGGATGACTCTGAAGGAAGCGTAGAAAAGGCAGGCAGTAACCTTGGGCAACTGTCTCCAATGCCCAAGCATCTGACCTAATAGCCTGCCATTCCGTCAGATGTTGAGTTAACCTGCCCCCTACTGGTGTCTTGTGAGGAGAGTCCTCAGGGCGGTTTGGAGGCGTCTGATGCAGATGCCGAGGGTAAAGAGGCACCTGCTGCTGCTGCAGCTTTTGTATTTTCAACCCGTCCACCTCGGGTGAATTATTTCTGACCCCTTTGAACCGGCTGTCCTCTGCTTCTTCCGAATGCGGAATAGAAGCGAAAGGACTTACCTCTCCAAGAGGTTCCTGAGGGGCGATATGGTGTCTGACGGATTGCAGCTCCCAGGGATTTTGCTGCTGCCTTTGATGTTTGAAGCTTTTCTAAACTGTCATCCGCCGTCTTACCAAACAAGGAAGAGCCGTCAAAAGGCATGTTCAAGAGTCTGCTTTGCACATCTGGAGCAAAACCAGACTTCCGCAACCAAGCAAATCTCCTGGTTGTTGTACTTGCTGCCATGGCCCTGCTGATGCTGTCAGCAGAATCAATGCCAGTTTGAAGGGATTCGCACACTGCGTCTTTACCATCCTTAATGATGTTTATAAACGCTTCCCTTTCTTCTCCCTCCGGGAGGCAGTCCGCCGCTGATGAAGCACACTCCCAAAGTGTGTGGCTGAACCTTGCGAGCGTACAAGTAGCATTGATGGATTTCAACGCCATGCTACATGCAGAAAAGACTTTTTTGGCCATAGTCATATCTCTTGTCATCCCTGTCCTGTGTAACAGTAGGGTAAGCCGATTTACTACCTGATGAAGTTGCTGCCTGCACATCCAGACTCTCCGGAGTTGGGTGTCTGGATAAATATTCAGGGTCAGCAGTAGACACCCTATACTTGGCTGATAATTTTTTGTTAACCGCCGGGATAACCTAGGGGTTTCCAAGTTTTCCAATATTTTCCTTTGTAATGCCGCATGAAATGGCACCACAGGATCCTCCTGTGGAGCTGCAACCAAAATGTCTGTGAGGTCGTCTTGCTGAAAAGCAGGTGAGGGTGTAGACCACCCCATAAACTCTATTATCCTTGCCATCAAGGTTGTATAAGGGGTTTCGGCATGTTCTCCTCTGTCTGGTTTGGCAAATTCCACTTCTGGGGAAGTGTCCAACCCACTTGCTTCATCTAAGGATTGTTGGACGTCCTTAAACCTACTTTCCTCAGAGATAAATTCCTCTGGTACAGGAGTTGCAGATCCCTGCAGCTCAAAAGGTCTCTCCTGATCCGAATTCTCCTCTTCTTCATAAATAGATGCTAAGGCTCTGGAATGATCAGATCTTGGAAATGGTATAAATCCCATTTCCAGAGCAGAAGAGGCCAAATTCGTCATAATTAGATGAGAAAACGTCAACATCGTCGACGCAGACGTTAAAGGCTTCGAAGCCATCGAAAAAGGCGTCGAAAGTTGGTAGAGGCCTTGAGGAACTTGAGAGTATCGGAATTCTACTCGAGGTTGTTGACGACATTCTCGTGATCGAGGCTTTGGGTATGGCCACTGGCTGTGGGGTGGCCGTGGGTTTGTCCTTTCTCGGCGTCGATGTCGAAGACGGCGTCGAATCGACTGACCTGTGCGTCAAAGAACCCTTCGATAAGGGTGTCGAAGACGCAGATCTATGCGTCAAAAGGATTTTCGACGACGTTGTCGAAGACGCAACCTTGCCTTTACTCAAGGGTTCATGACGCTCTCGAGAAGCTTCTTTCGCCGGGTGCTGCGACTCGCAGCGTTTTGATTTTTCGGGTCTTTCACCCAGGGTGTCGCCCTCAGCAGTCTTCGAGGGGGTCGAGGCCGCTTTCTCGAAGACGCTAAGCATCTTTTTCCTGAATTCCTCCCACTCAGCCTGAGAGCTATGTTTTGTGGGGCAGGAGACCCTTTTCGGGGAAACGGAAGAAGACAACGAGGAAGGGGCTCTTCAACGTCTTTTTTGAATGCTTAGATCTCGAAGAGTGATGGGATCTGCTTCGAGACCTAGAACGAGAATGTCTTTTGTGATGGCGAGGAGACGAATGTCTCGACTCCGCCGAGGAAACTTTCAAAGAAGTTTTAACTGCCTTACCTCTCTCTAGCTTCCCCTTTCGCCGTCATGGACATGCAGTCCTCGCACTCCGAACAATGGTGCTCGACTCCCAGGCACCACAAACAGATCCTGTGAGGATCCGTCAACGACATTTTCTTTCCAGTCTCGACATTTTTTGAAGCCGGACCGTTGAGTCGTCGGTTCGGATGAGGAAGCCATCGAGTACGAGTCGGTATTCTCGAGGAATAATGAAGTATATTTGACTGAAGAACTGAGCAACGATATTCTGAGGCACCACGAAGCGCAGAAAAACGGAACTGAGCAACGGACGCTGCACGAGTCTATTTATACGCGTGATGACGTCAGCGCCGATACGGAGGCTGTCGAGGGACATGGCTCGAGGGACGTCGACACGCAGCGCCCTCTACTGAAAACTTTTTTCCGAGGCCAGCAAGCTGGAGATGATCTATCAAAGATAAGGAATACGTGGGAGGACACAATCCCTTCGAAAGAGCATCTTTGGGTGTTATCTTCATATTTGGTCCGGAGTTAAAGAGGCTGCGTCCCAGACACCTGTCCTTATCCCCAGGAGGGGAGTTCCTTCCCTTGAGATCCTCCCTCATTTTACCACTTCTAGGGTGGACGGGGGGGGGACTATTGGTTAGTGGCTGCACCTCCCTAGCCTCATGGAAAGGGGTTCCCCTCTGGGGATAGGTTACGTCATCTGGAGGATTTTCAAAATGTCCAAAAGTAAAATGGGTTCTCCAGCATTGGACCTTTCATAGATTCACAGATTGTTTGAATGATCTCAGTTGTCGGGCTGGGAATCCTCAGTAACATTAAAGCAGGAATGCATTATTTGTACAAACATTGGTGTGCCTTTATTCTTATACCTGGTTATACATCAGCTATTCCTTTATTCTTATGCTCCAAATGTACAATTGATTACATATGGACACAATAATGTAAATTGCATACAATGTTCGACGGTTTCAGTTCCTTAATCTTAACGGTTTTACTATTCTTTGTTTTGTACAGCTGAATATTGTGAAGTTACACCACAAGCATTTATAAAATCCTTTCAATGGTGAGCCAGTTATAATATTGGTTTATACCATTTTGGTTTTAATTGTATTCATAAAACAGGGACTGAATTTGGTGCTCTAGTGTATATAAAGAAAGGATGTTCAGGAATATAGTCACAAAGGTCTGGGTCCAATTCCAGAAGATGCCAATGTTTCTTGATGATTTTGCGCATCACTTAATTTCTATTTCTGAGTCTCGTTATCAGTCCGACTTTCAGTCTTGTCATTTTTGCGTATTTTAGGTTTCAGAAGGTCCACCCTTGGGTTTAACTGCAACGTGGTCACTTGCTTCTGCAATAGTATCCACAGGGTATCCTTGTACAAGAAACCTATCCTGCACTAGTTCACACTTTGATTGGTATTGTAGTTCACTGTTAGAATTCCTCCTAGCGCTTACAAACCTCCCAGTTGGGATATTTCTAATGGTAGCTGTGGCAACTACCAGCATGTAAAGTTGCATTAACCTCTGGGAATTATTTTGCGTGCAAGATGTATTGGTGTATATTTCCATATTTCTTTTATTTATTAAGGTCCAGAAATTGTATACAATCTCCACTGCTTTGCAGTGTGAATTCTAGGCCACCTCCAGAGACAAAGAAATGTTGCAAGAATGCTCTAGTACGCAATCGTTTTTCATCTTGTGCGAGCAAGTGAGTCTCTTGTAAGAACTCTATTGAAAGAGACATATCCTCCAGTTTCGGGATGGTAATTTCCTTTTCATCAGGGAGTTTAAACCTTGCACATTCTATGTGCCGCCACAATCCAGTCCCCCACCCCGGAATAACTGCTACCTTATCCAGAAAACCTACTACAATTGGGCCATACATACTTGCACCCTCTCGATACGCTGCGTAACAGGAAATGTAATCCAACACCAGTACCACAGTAAACATTTGTAAATCAAAACCCACCCTACGCAGCTCACCTTTCCCTACCTTACCCAACAATTAACAGTGCTCAAACAGGAGCAAAAATTAGACCTCTCTAACGCCACAGGGGAATCCGACTTGGAAAGCAATATAATACTCCAAAAGCGTACCCACCTGCACCAGTCACAACTCAACACCCAACTTCAGGCTCGGGACATAACCCACCACCAATTGGAAACAACCACCTCAACACAGATTCAATTTCCAGCACTCCCAAAACCACTAAGATTACTCAAGTCTTCCTGACCAGCCCCTTCACCTTCCTACCTTCATCCATTTTTGTGATGTTTTCAGACCAGGGCTCTGACTCGGCCCCACCACCTCAGATCCACCAACCGCTTACTCCCCAGCATTTATCAAGCCCTCAGCCTCCTTACTCCTACATCCCGTCCCCTTTCCGCCATACTGAATGGACGTCTCTCACTATGGATGGTACCTTTTTCACCAGAACAAATTGTCTTTCCCCTTTAAATTTAGTTGCACGCGGGGGGCGTTTTCCTGGCAGCATCTGCTCCCCTGACTCCGCCCTCTGGTGCCACACCTCAGTCCTCTTTGCCACATCGACGGGAGCGGACCTGCTTCACCTGCGTTGTGTATGAGGCCCTTTTTCCCTCCTAATTCCACAAAGTTCCAGTCTTCCCCAGGGACATTTGTCCCTCTGTTTTTTATTACTTAATTTTTCCTTAAATTCTATTAACTTTAATTTGCTCCTCCCCAGCGCATGTCGGCCGCGGCAGTCTTCAGTGGGTGCCCGTCCTGCAACTGATCCTTTCCGATTTTCTTTTGAAGACCACGACTGTTGGGCATGTGACGCACTTACTCCACGGTCTCCCAAGAACTGTCTCGCAAGGTGAAGGGAGCTGTTCTCCGGGACTCCGCCCCAGGTAATCAAGGAGTAGGTACATAGGAAAACTAAGGCCTAGTTAAGTGTTCTCCTCTTCAAAGCACCCCGCAAGGGCGACTGCTTCCCGCGCAAGCAGCCAAGCAGGAGGAGCTACACAGGCCGTGTCACCAGCAAGGGTACCGAGGCTCACAAGCTAACGGCCGCACGGCTGAGGGATTCACGGATCACCCCGGTCCGATTGCTGAGGGGCCAGAAGGCTCTTTTACTGGGAAATCTCCTGAAGGACTCTGCCCTAGTGCCGGGCTTGGGCCTAAGGGGTCACCTACACGCACAAGCACTACCGGCCCCATGTCACAGGGCGATCAGCCTACCAGGTCCATGCCTGAGCTGCAGGCTAGGTCTGAGTCTACACGCTCCAGCAAACAGGCAGAGGCCAGAGCCATTACCACGACGGAAACGCAGACCATGCGAGTGTCGGTCCAGGACAATATGCAGGCGCAGACAGAAAAAATAGTGGCACATTCTGACGCACGCCACTCCAGCGAACCTGAGGCAAGACCTCATTCCAAAGGTGGAATGGTCTCCCATAACCACACCGCAGGTAATGTGGTGCACATTTTACCTGGTGCCCTCTGGGCATGGCCATTGCACTGAGGCAAGTTTCTCTCAAGGATGGCACAACACTGGAAGAGCGTAGCCCCCTACGTAGCTCACACCTTCAGTGCAGGAACTCGCAGCTCCAGCGTGCGAGGAACGTTTCTTCGATAAGTTGAGGACCCCTCAAATGGGTGGCATCCTGAGGGGAATTATTAAGGACATGCTTCCACCTACGCCGACACAGCCTTCTGCTCCAGTCGTTTGCAGCCGGCTACAGCCTCTGTCGCGGCAGCTTCTCCACCTGCACTGGCGACCGTGCAACCCACCATCACAGCTATGACCCCCCCACACCCACGCCCCCCAGTCACTGGTGGCCCGACCACGCCTCCTGTGGATCCAACAATCCCCTAGGACCCTGTGAATCAGGTGGACATGGACAAAGAGGAGCACTCTGACACCTCATCGTCAGTGAGGGCCTTCCATGACAGGCTAGCAGAATTGGTGGAGTGCCTAAACATCCCTCAGTCTCAAAAGGAGCAGCCAGAAGCGGGGGTCTTAGCGGAGGTGCTGACCATGAAATCGGCTACCAGATCAGGCATCCTGCTCCAAAAGGACATGGAAGCCCTGGCAAAAAGGGCTGGTCCAAGCCCCATTCTACGCAGCCTACCAACAAACTGCTGGATGCCAAGTACAGGCAGGCAGAAGGAAACACACTCCTTATCAGTTGACCCTCATTCATCGGTCATAGCGGCGGCCTCCATGTAAACCAAACCACATCATCCGAATCTATCTCTGCCTTATTGGGCAAGGAGGTGAAGGTGCGAGAGGCGTACGGCCAGAAGGTATTTTCCAATGCCGGCCTTCATCTGCGGCAAACTAATGCCAATGCTATGCTGGCCGCGGCAAATCCGAGGCTATGGAGAGAAACTTGGTTTCCTCCTGGATCTGCCGGTGCACAAGCAAGCTTTATTCAAAGCGGGCTTGGACGAGGCCAAGCTTGTGGCACAAGACCTAATGGAGTCGACTGTGGCTCATATTGACACGGCGGGAAGGGCCATTTGTGTGGCAACAAACATGAGTCAGGTAGCGTGGCTAAGAGCTACCAGGTTTAACCCGGATGTGGAAGACCACATCTTGGATCTTCCTTTTATCGGAGGGGACGTGTTCCATTCTTCCACTGATGAACAATTGGACAGGAAGAAAAACCGTTCGCAAACTACTAAGTCGTTGGCAATACTGGCAAAGCCCTCTTCAGGTAGGGGTAAGCCCAGTCTGACGGGAAGAACATTCTTCAGCTTCAGGGGTTTTCAGGACCGGAGAGCTAGGCTGCCTGACCGGTCCCCAGCCAACACAGGTGAAAGCAACAAAGATCCTCCCACAAAGGTTTCTTCCAGTCCCCCTCTCAGGCACTAGCCTCGGAGGGAAAGAAACATTGACTCTGTCATCACGGCCCACAATTCTCCGGTGGGGGGGCAGGCTTGCTCTGCACATTCAGTCCTGGCGGACTCTCTTCACGGATCGATGGATCTTATCAGTGGTCTTGCATGGTTTCCATTACCCCTGTGCTCTGAACCCCCTCCCTCAGATCAGGATGCCAGCTCTCCTTGCAGGGATACGCTTGTTGGTAACGAGTGGGGCAGTGTATGAAGGCTCCCCTCTCACAGAGCGGTATGGGGTTTTATTTGCAGATATTTGCAATACAAAAGAAGAACCAGGCGGGCCTGTGAATGGTTCTCAATCTGTCCTCCTTAAACCTATCGCTACCACTCCAAACTTTCAAGATGGTTATGCCAGCCCTGATTGCGGAATCGACGGTTAGCCTATTGGCAGAACGGTTCCACCTGCGAGAAAATCTCTAATGGCATCGGCTAAACACAAGACCCCATCAAAGGTCAAGTCATCCACTGACCAGTTAGTGGCTCTGTCATTGACGCGGGCCTCGTCGACAAACTCATCCATCAGGACCATTGCCCCGTCGACTAGTGTCTCGTCATTGACCTAGTCCTTAACACCTAGACCTCTGTCAGAGATTCTGACGGCAGTCCCGTCAACGACTGCACTTTTTCCTGCTCTGCAGGCTCCAATCATCACCTCTTTCCCAAAAGGCTCTTATTTAGTAAGGGATATGCCACCGGCTAAATATTTTCTGCTTCGAGCCACCAAGAACTTGCCACTTTTCACCTTGGCACCACTGGTATCCCCCCAGAAGATCCCCAGCACACTTCACCAGTTCACAGGACCACCTTCCAGAAGGTTTTTCTCCAGCATGGGGTCTGGCATGGATTCACATGCTCATGAATATTCCCCGTCGTCAGTTTGGGAATCCTTGGTAAAAGAAAAAAACATTTTCAGTTTAGTTTCTAAACTGTCTTTCTCCTATAAACCAATCACTGAGCTCTGGGTTATACTGCCCCCAGCCAATGAATGCCCTCTACCTAAGCCCCTCCCCAAGCAGCCATCTCCAGATTTTTACTGCACGCTCAAGTGTTGAGAGTCTTCGCGTTTCGCTCTTTGAGCTTTTCTGCGTTTTTTTTTTGCTTTTTTGGATAGGGAAACTATTTTCGGTCAATCGAGCCAGTGTGCTCCATAGATTATCCTTCCGATTAACGGGGACCCGTTCTTTGGCATTTTTCACGCCCCTCAAGGGCAGAAATCGTCGAGTGTCCTTCTTGGAAGCTTCCAGAAGTTCATCAGGCCTACACCGCATGGATCATGTTGGATGCGAAGGACGGTGCTTCCCTCTTCAAGCTGTGCTCCAGCTGCAGTTTGCGGAATGTGCTCACGGACAAGCATTCCCAGTGCCTGCATTGCCTACACCCGACGCATAAATGTGAGATCTGCTGTGGCTTCACCAAGCACACGATGAAGGATCGACACATACGGTTGGCGACGTGGCTCAAGGCCAGGGCCTCTACCACGGGTGAGTCACAGGGGCATGCCTCTTCTGGATCCAGCCAACCTGAGCGGGCGTCTAAGTCCGTTGAGGGTGCTCCATCCGTGGAGGCCCAACACCAGGCCAAGCGCCGCAGATCCGCTTCCGTCGGGGCCGCCGCTCCTGCAGGTCGCACAAGGGTTAGGGTGCATTCATTGTCTCCTTCGGCATAGATATCCAGCCACCGCTCCAGCTCTTCGTCCAAGAGGAAGTCGGCTACCCCGGGGAAGCAGCGGGAGATGCTGGAAAAAGGCCAAGCAGCAGAAGGCCAAGCAGGACAAGGTGTCAGACCTGGCTGTGGAGAAGGCCAAGCAGGACAAGGGTTCCGGCCTGCCCGTGAAGGCCCAGGTGCACCAGGCCAAATCGTCGTCCTTGATCAAATTGGTGGTGGCCTCCCATTCAAAGGCAAAAGGGGACTCCGATGGCGGCCAGAAGTGGCTCTTCCTCCCAGGTGGGAGGCTTCGGCCAAGTCGGTTGAAAAGACTCCAGAGAAGAGTATGCCAGACCTCAGCCCCAGACTGACCCCTCAGGGCCCAAAGAAGGGGGCAGGGAGTACAGGATTCTTTGTCCGACGAGGAGGAGATACTTTCCATCCACACTTTTCAGGGTGGTGACGACCATGGTAACGTCGGGACGATGTCCGACGGAGACAAAGGTGATGACGACGGCGACACCGTCAACGGGGAGGATGTGGGCGCTGGGTCCAGCGACCCTGCTCCCCAGGTGCCTCTAAGAAACCTTTGGCAGGACATCCTCTCGACCCTCCACACGCTGGCATCGGAGATTCAGATGAGGATGCAGACGGCACCACCAGCGGCACCACAGCCGGTGACCCCGAAGAGCAGGTGGAGGAGACATCCTACACCTCCATTCCAACCATTGCTGCCCCTCCCCCCCGGCACCCCCTGGGGGCACGGGGACAGACACAGCGACAACGGACGCGGACGGCGGCGGGATGGGAGATCCTCTGTCACCACAGCGAAATGGGATCTTTCCATTCTAGGATCGCCTGTGCATCAGAGTTTTTCCAGCTCACTCCGGAGGAGAAGGAGGGCTTCCTGTATCAGCGCTGGGAGGCGAAGAGGAAGACCATCCTGTCGGTCCTGCTCCTGGGCAACGTTTGGGATGAGGGGCTCGTACTGCTGAGGAACCCTGCCTCAGCCCTGGCGAAGAGAGACTGGCTTGAAAAGAAGTACAGGGTGCCGGAGTCTGCACCCAAGTGTCTACAATCTCAACCTATGCCGGACTCGCTGATCTTGGCAGCCGCCAGGAAGAAATCGAGTTCGGCGTCTTCTTCATCCACTCCTCTGGACAACGAGGGGAGGAAATTGGATTCCATGGGTAGAAAGGTCATCTACTTGGCAGTGACAACGGTTGAGGTCCATTCTAGACCTACGATGACTCAAGTACATAAAATCCCAAAAGTTCAGGATGGTCACGCTACAGCACGTGCTTGGCCAGCTGGAGCAGGGAGACTTTCTGTCGTCATTGGATCTAGAGGATGCGTACTTCCACGTCCCCATACACAAAAAGCATTTCAAGTTCCTGCGCTTCATCGTCCAAGGGAACCCTTACCAGTTCAAGGTTCTTCCTTTCGGACTGAAGTCGGCACCCAGGGTCTTCACGAAGTGCCAGGCTCCAGTGGCAGCCCATCTACGACTACACTTGTACCCTTACCTCGACGACTGGCTCATTCGAGCCAAGTCAGAGGACATCATCGTCGATCACACGGCAAGGACTGCCCGGCTGCTGACGGACCTAGGGTTGGAGGTGAATTATGCAAAATCCTGCTTGACTCTGTCACAGGACGCACTGTTCCTGGGATCCAGGCTCAACATGGTGTCCTGCCTGGCATCTCTGTCTGAAGGAGAGGATCGCGGCCATCTTGAGCAAGGTGCAACGGCTGTTGGCACTGAAGATTGCCATGGTGAGGACCATCAAGTCGCTGCTCGGCATTATGTTGTTGTGCATATACCCGATTCAGCTCTACAGGTTGCGGATGCGTCCGCTCCAGGAGTTCCTCCAGGCCCGTTGGGTCCAGGTGTCTGGAGGCTTCCAGGACAGGATTGCGCATGACGAGGAGTTTCCGTCGAGTGAAAAGGTGGTGGGGCGTGTGCTCCAACATCTCCAGAGGCACAAACTTCCAGAGCCCCCCTTACCAGGAGGCGGTCACGATGGATGCTTCTCTGGAGGGATGGGGAGCCCACATCGGTCGTCTTCATGCCAGAGGCCTGTGGCTGCTGGAGGAGAAGACGCTAAATATCAATGTACTGGAACTACGGGTGGTGTTTTGGGCCCTCAAGTTCCTGCCGTCCCTCAAGGGCAAAGTGGTGAGGTTCTTCACGGACAATACCACCAAAATGTTTTACATCCGGAACCAGGGGGGGGGGTGCATCAGATCCCCAGTGCTCTCCAGGGAGGTGCAGGACTTTTGACACTGGGCCGTCGCCCAGGGGATGTTCCTCATTCCATTCCACCTGGCAGGAGTAAAGCACACCGTTGCTGACTCTCTCAGCAGGGAGCTGCGCTCTTGCCACGAGTGGGAGCTTCGGCAGGATGAAGTGGACAACCTCTTCCTCAAGTGGGGCAGTCCCCAGATCGGTCTGTTTGTGACAGCAATAAACACAAAGTGCCAGAGGCTCACTAGCAGGTTTCACCAGCTGGGGAACATGGGGGACTCATTCTCCTTCCCTTGGGAAGGCCTATTTCTGTACGTGTTCCCTCCGTTGCCACTACTACTTCAAGTCATCAGTCAACTCAGACTGTTCCGGTGCAGGATGATCCCGTCGCACCAGCGTGGCCGAGGCAGATCTGGTATCCGGACCTTCTCAGCATGTCAATGTCCCCTCCAGTCAAGCTGCCAGTGGTTATGGACCTCCTTGCCAGGGAAGGAGGTGCAATTCTTCACCACGACCCAGGATTGCTAGTTTGGTGGTTACGAGCTACCGGCGGACTGCAGGGAGGTGCTCGCTACGGCCAGGGCGTCGTAGACTTTGAAGTGCTACGGACACAAATGGAAGCGTTTTGCGACTTGGTGTTGGTCGAAGAAGATCAACCCTCTGACGGTCACAGCCCCTCAAGTTCTTCCGTATTATTATTTCCAGGTGGCTCTACAGCTGCATCACGCATTGTCACCGGTTTGCAAACCGACTGCTACCTGGCCGCCGATAGCCCACTCTACCAGAGGGATCGCTGCTACGACGGCGTTCCTGTCTGGTGTGCCCCTGCTGGACATTTGCAGGGCTGCTACGCGGAGGTCTACGCACACCTTCACGAAATTCTGCTGCATCGACAGGGATTTCAGGGAGGAGTCTAGAGTCGGCCAGGCAGTGCTGTGCAACCTGTTTGCTTGAAGGTGAGTCTGGTTAGGAGGCAAGAGATTGCTTCTGTTGAGCTTTGCCACCTCCTGTGGTTGTACATGTGTGTACCACTATGTATTCTTTACTCATGAGCATGTGAATCCATGCCAGACCCCATGCCGGAGAAGGAACAAGTTACTTACCTGTAACTGTGGTTCTCCAGCATGGGTCTGGCATGGATTCACATGCAAACCCTCCCGCCTACCACTCTGCGGCTCTTCTCTTGGTCCTACAGCCACTTTACGTGCTACCAAATCTGAAGATAGCTGCCTGGGCAGGGGCGCTTAGATAGAGGGCAGTCATTGTCTGGGGGCAGTATGACCCAGAGCTCAGTGATTGGTTTATAGGAGAAAGACAGTTTAGAAACAAAAGTGAAACTGTTTTTTCTTTTACCGAGGATTCCCAGCCTGTTGACAAGGAATATTCTTGTGAATCCATGCCAAACCCATGCTGTAGAACAACAGTTACAGGTAAGTAACGTGTTCCTTACTCGGACCTGGAGGGTGTTCAGAGGGAGCCTGACCCCGTTTTGCCAATGCCTTGACGAGGTGGAGCTGTTTCATCAGCCTTTCAGCCCTTATCTCCTGGGCCGAGCTCCTGCACCTGCTCCAAGGGACATGTCTTTGGACATTTTGACCACCTTGCGCACACTGATGGCTGAAATCCAGCAGCGACTTTGCACTGCTCCCATTCCTGGCCCAACAATGAGTCCTAAGGCTTTCTCTGGCTTATCCAACGCCGCCTCACATGGCCCGTTACCATTTGGCCATTGCCGGCTGCACTGCCTACTGGGGTGGAGGAAGTAGCTCAGACTAATACTGGTACAACAGTTAGACATGGCACAGATGATTACGTTCCTGCAGATGAGGAACCTCCCGACGTTGACAGTTCCTCTCTCCCGAATGAGATCGGGTCCTTCCACTCCATGATCTCTAGGGCTGTGAAACTGTTCAACCTAGTGTCGGATGAGAAGAAAAATGAGGGTTTCTTTTTCTAGCAATGAGAATCCTTGAGGAAGACTATTGTTTCAGTTCCCCTGTTGGTTGACATTTGGGAGGATGGGGCCTGTTGGTCATGAAGGCCCCCAATACCACTCCTGCTAAAAGGGGCTGACTGGAAATGAAGTTCCAAGTTCCAGACTCTGCTCCGAAGTACCTCAGATCCCAGCCCTCTCTGATTTTGGCCGTCACTACAAAGAGGTCCTGCAATCAGTCTTCCTCATCTATCGTGCCTCTAAATCGAAAGGGGTAAAAAAGCTAGACACAAGCTTTCTAGCTTTCTAGCGCATCATCACAACAGCGGCATCGACCATCAAAGCCTCCAACGCCCTGTCATTCTCGCAAGATATGACAGGGAGTGGTGATACATTTGGGGCTCATCCTCGACTTCCTCCCTGATAAGAAAGCTAGGGCTGTGATTCTGTTCCAGGAAGGAGAGGGGGCCTCTTACCATGCGATCAGTCGCCATCGACATCGCTGATTCCGGCTTTCGCCAATCGGCAATGGGTTGGCCTTCAGGGTTGGCTCAAGGCCACCAACTTCGACACGGATGGGCAGACAAAGGTTAGTCAATATGCCGTTTGATGGCGACAACCTCTTCGGAAAGGCAGTTGACGAGACTATGCAAGCCATAAAGACTGACACTAAGATGGCGTGTTCTTTAGGCACTCTCCAGCAGAGAAAGCCGTCCTTTGAGATTCTCTAAAGGGAGAATCTCAAGGTCATCCAAAGAATTTTACTAGCCCCCCCTGAACCCTCATCGTCAGCTCTCCAATTGTACCACACAGGAGGCTTATAGGTGATGCTCCCAGGCCAAGCTGCAGGCGCCAAAGCAGGCATGAACCGGCCCAGGACCCACACCCCCACTTCAGCACCCCAATTGATGGCCGGTTATCGCAATTTGAAGACCAGTGGCGATAGATCTCCACAGACAAATGGGTGCTCAATGTCCTTCAACGGGGGCACCCTCTGGAATTCCAGGTCCAATGCCCTCACCTTCCTCCAGTTCCAAACAAGAACTACACGTGGCACAGCTTCTAATGGAGGTTCAAGCCATGCTAAGCAAAGGGCCATAAAATCAGTCCCTCAGCGCTGGAGTGCCCTCCAGATACTTTCTGATAAGGAAGAAGTTGAGAGGTTGGAGACCCATTCTAGACTTGCGACGACTGAACAAGTTTCTCAAATCCCAAAAGTTCAGGATGGTTAAGTTGCAGCACGTGCTCGACCAACTGGAGGAAGGAGGTTTCCCGACAACCCTCGGCTTGGAGGATGTGTCCTTCCACATGCCAATTCATCAAAAACACCTGATGTGCCTGCGTTTTGTCGTTCAGAGGAGCCATTACCAATTCTTGGCCCTGCCCTTCGGCCCCAAGGGTGTTTTTACGCTCACCTGGTCTCTGCGCAGGCATTGGGGCACGGTTGCAGCCCTCCCGGGGGTGAGGTCGCCCGGGTCCGACTTCGCCCTCTGCGCTTATGTGGTGACTGGTGGTAATGGGTGATGCTGCTCGGGACTGCTCCTGTGTGGAGAATAGGGGGCGTGAGTATGCCAGCTTGTGCGCCAGATCCCCTTCCAGACCCCTTTTCCCAAACCATGGTAGCCATGGGATGCACTGTCCCTGGAACAAACCTGTTGATTAGTTTTGGCGAGCACTCCGTCCTGCTGCTTCTGGCAAGGGCACTTGTATAATCCTTCACTAGTCCCTTGCACGTGGTAGTCAAGTCCTGGTGGGACTAAGCCACTATACTTCAGGTAAGTGTTCCTGTTTGCCTTTGTCTTTCCTCGTCTGTTTTTGTTGTATTGTAAAGTTTGTTGTCTTGTATTGCTGTCTGTTCCACTTTTGATGTTTGCTCTTTGCTTTCTTCCCTTGCAGGTGATGTTGCCGGCCCGGCAGAAGCAGCAGAGATCGAGGCGGCAGCCGGAAGGAATGAGGAATGAAGCTGCAGCGGTACAGTAGCTGGTAAGTTAACTAGGGGGCACACAGGGTTCAAATGTGGCGCGGCCCTAGGACGGATGTTCTAACCTTGTCTGTCTTCTTCACAGGGTACGAGTTCATGGATGCGGAGTGCAGTGCTGCGGCGTCTGGATCAAGATCACTGGATGTCAGGAGATGAGTCTGCAGATGAAGCGATGGAGCACTGGTTTCCTGGAGGTGAGTATGCAGGAGAACGCCTGGTTTCAAAGGTGTAAGTAAACTGGTCAAAGCGGCGGTGAGTGTCACGTTGCACGTGAGCGCACAGTACCGCGAAGCACCAGCCTTAAGGATGGAGCAGCTTATATAGCTAAGCTTCTGAAGCCACGCCCACCATGTTCAGCCTGCCTGCCACATCCGATGACTCAGCACAATAAGACCAGGCCTAGGGAGCCACACCTGATGAGTCAGCACATGAGTATGTTCTCTGGAATAAAGGTGTTCAGCTCCTGGAAAGTTCTTGTAAAGTAAAAACACTCCTGCACTGAAATAAAGTGTTCCTGCTCACATCTCTATATGAGCCTGGCGCCAAAGGCGCCAGGACTGAGTCCAGCCAGGGCCCCTGTGTTTATGGGTCCCAAAGGGACCTACGTGAGTCAAGTGACCCATTGCCCCCATCACTAGATGGGTGTGGTTTTCGTGTTCTGGGGCCTGTGGCCATGATAGGTGTTCACCAAATGCTTGACCCTGGTAGCAGACGATTGATTCATTTGATCCCGCTCTCACGTGCTGACAATCCAGCACACCGCGGCCACCATCCAGACCGACTTCTGAGATTCTCGATAATCTATCGAAAGTCCTGCATAGTGCCATCTCATAATGCACTATTCCTGGGTGCCCGCCTCAACACACACTTGTGCCTAGTGACTCCCTCAGAAGAGAGGGTGAAGGCCATCCTGGGAAAGGTCCAACGGCTGTCAACCGCCTCCATTGCTACAGTTCGGTCCATCAAGTCCCTACTGGGAATGATGCCCTCCAGCATTCATTCGGTTCCCTTTTGCAGACTGCAGATGATACCCCATCAGGAGTTTCTGGATGCCAGATGACAGCAAGTCAACAGCAGATGGACCGACTCGATGGCCCTCAATCGGGCATTCCGCCAAGCCCTCCATGAGTGGTCAGTTTGCCTACATCTCTCGCAGGGCGCTCCTTTTCAGATCCCTGCATATCAAGCAACAGCCCCAACCGACACCTCCTTGGACGGTTGGGGGAGGAGCCTACACAGGACATTCGCATGCCAGAGGCCTCTGGCTCCTGGAAGAGGCGTTGCACATCAACATCCTGGAATTGCTGACAGTTTCTGGTGTCATGATGCCTGCTCCCGGGGAGCCGGTTCAAGCCCGGCGTCCCCGAAAGCGGACATCCAGTCCCCAAGGAAGGACCCAGCAACCCCACATAGGGGCCCTTTGGACAGTGTCCTGGCGCCTATGGCGCCAGGCTCATAAAAGACATCAGTCCTGGCGCCATAGGCGCCAGGCTCATTATGGGAATGCTTGGGTGCACTTACCTGATGCAGACCATGCTGCAGGATCCCGGCCTCCTTGAGGCCTGAAAGGAACTACTTTACCTGTGGGACTAATTTACCATCCGGGCGTGGTCGGGGAAGGATACATACCTGATTGGAGGAAGGATACATACGTGGAACTTCTTCCAAGGCTATTTAAACCCCACCCGAACAGCCACACGTGCTTCGCGTTGTTCTGCATCTAGCAGCTGGACGCTCATCGTGTCTGCTCCTGCATCCTGACTTCTGCCACGCTTGCCAGCATCCTGGATCACCTGCAAAGGAAGAGAAGAAGAGAACAGAAGAAGGAAAAGTACTTACCTGCTAAATCCGCATCCCAGAGACATCTCGCCGACAATCCTGAAAAGGAAGACTTTAATTTAAAAGCTCATTGCGTCGATCGCTGCAGCGCCGCATTCCACTCACCTTCACAGGGCGCCTCCATGTTCAGCAGCGATCATCCGGATTCGCAGTCACACCCCAGCGCCTAGGGAGAAAAAGACCAGAACAAAAGGTGAGAGAGAGAAGGGAATAAGGAAAGCTAAATCTCCATGTTAAGACTTACCTGTTGATTCATTCCCTCTTCATTTCGGGTCCGCGCCGCATCCTGGCATTTCCGGACCCCGGCCCCTATGGGGAAAAAGACATCGGCGTTAATGAGCGAATGAAAAGACATTACCAAAAAATGCTCATTAAAGACTTACCTGATTTCTACAAGGATTTCACCTCTCATCTCGGGTCGGTGCCTGTTCCCCGGCATTCCGTACCCCGGCCCCTATGGGGAAAAAGACACTAGCATTAGTACATTAATGCATGGACACAAGGGGAACCTCTTATCAAAAAAACTTACCTGGAAGCCAAGCAAGTTTGGTTCTCACCAATCCGAAAATCCAGTGAAGTAACTGGATACCAACGCGCCCCTGCATGAGAAGCAGGATGGAGAGCTCGTCCTTCCAGACCCTAAGGTGAGACGCAACGAGAAATCACAGAAGGGTTTCAAGGAGGGTGAGAGGGGAAAGTGGGAGGCCGATTGCATTACCCCGCAGACAGTTAATCCCCTATTTTCGCCTACAGAAGGATACTTCTGCGAGCCAGACAAGCCATATTTGGGGGCCCGGACCAGTCCGTCTTCCGAACCCTGCGCATCACCTTAGAAGAGGTCACAGCAGCGCGAACCAGGCCAGCGCCTCCGTGGGAGTCAGGTGAGCGTAACATCTGGGCTCTCCAGTCTTTTCAGCCTCAACTCCAGGGGAAGGTGGTGCGGGTCTTCACGGATAACACCACCACCATGTTTTACATCAGAAAGCAGGGCAGGACGCGCTCCCCTGCTCTACGGAGGCGTAGAATCTCTGGCACTAGGCCATTGCTCAACAGATGTTTCTTGTCCCGTTTCATCTGGCAGGTGTTCTAAACACTATTGCACACTCTTTTCTCAGCAGGGAGCTGCATTCCTGTCACGAGTGGGAGCTCCAGCAAGCACAGGCATCCATCTCTTCAAGGAGTGGGTCACCTTCAAATTGACCTTTATGCGACTGCGGCCAACTACAAGTGCCACAGGTTTGCCAGCTGGTATCTTCAAGCCAGGAGTCTGGAATATGTCTTCTCATTCCCTTGGGAGGGCCTCTTCCTGTACGCTTTCCCACCGATTCCTCTGTTGCTATGAATGATCAATGCACTCAGACTTTGCCATTGCAAGATGATCCTTAATGCACCGGCGTGGCCCAGGCAGATCTAGTACTCAGTCCTTCTCCATCTGTTGGTGGTTCCAGTTGAAAAGCTGCCTCCTCTTCCAGACCTGCTCTCCAGAGAAGTCTGGTCAATCCTGCACCCACGACCCAGCGCCTGAGCCGCACGGCCTGGCTCCTGCAGCCCTAGAATCGGGACACTACTCACTGCCTATGGAATACAGGAAAATTCTAGCCAAGGTCAGGGCCTCCTCTACGCTGGCGTGCGACAGTGCTGCAGCTTATCCTGTACCTGCTCTCACTGGGCAAGGCTGGCCTGGCTTATGCATCCATCAAAGTCTATCTGGCTGCCATATCCTGGTATACCCGGGCTCCAGGCAAGCTCTCCCTGTGGTCGCACTCAAGGACCTCTTCAGAGAATTTCCTCCAGTGAAGGCGCCTGCCCCTGCGTCAGAACTAAATGTGGTACTGGCGAAACTGACGGGGCTTTGAAGTTTCTGTCATGGAAGACTGCCTTCTTGGTGGCAATTACCTCAGCCAGACGGGTGGGGGTGCTACAGGCTCTCTCCCGTAAACCTATGTATTTGTCCTTCCACTCTGCTAGGGTGGTTCTGCGAACTAATCCTTCCCTCATGCCAAAGGTTCCGTCAAGCTTTCACCTAAACGAGCCTTCGGTTTTACCAATTTTCTTTGCGTTAATAGTCCTTCGCTTGCTGAAAGGGTGATGCCCTTGCTGGATGTTGCACGTGCCCTGCAGTTCTATGTTGCACGCACGAAGGACTTTCGAAAGACTTATCAGCTTTTCATCAATTTTGGACCTGTGGGACATGAGATGGCCCTGTCTAAAGCTTCCATCTCCAGGTGGCTCTCCGGCTGTGTCATGCATTGCTTACATCTGGCCAACAGACATCTTCCAGGCCAGCCAAGGGTCCATTCTACCAGAGCCATTGCAGGGAATACAGTGTTTCTCTCTGGTGTTCCCCTGCTCAACATCTGCAGGGCTGCTATGTGGAGGTCTACCCACAACTTCATGAGATTCTACTGCGTCGACACAGATTACATGGAGGAGTCCCAGGTCGTCCAAGCAGTGCCGCACAACCTATTTGTTTGAGGTGAGTGTTTTCCAGGTGTAAGAGTATTGCTTCTGTGTGCCTTGCCACCTCCACGGCTGTGCATATGTACTCTGTGTAATCTTATTCATGAGCATGTGAATCCATGCAAGACCCCGTGCTAGAGAAAGAACAAGGTACTTACCTGTAACTCTTGTTCTCCAGTATGGATTCACATGCAAACCCTCCTCCTTCCCCTTTGTCTCTTCTTGGTTCACACTGCCACTTTAGGTTTGTGACCAAATCTGAAGATTACCTCCAGGAGTGGAGTTTAGGAGGACAAGTATCATCGGCCCGGGGCAGTATGACCCAAAGTGACACTAATGGGCTATAGAGGAGACGAGCAGTTTTAGCTTAATACTAAACTGCTTTAATTTTACTGAGGATTCCCAGCCTGACGATGGGGAATATTCTATGAGCATGTGAATCCATGCAAGACCCAGGTACAGGTAAGTAACTTGTTCCAAGCATCAGCTGACGGGACTAGAATATCACTTAGTATCCCATCAACGGTTTAGTTGATGACCAAGAGAAAGCATTAATTTCAATACTCTGGGCAAGCAAAAAGGAAGAAAGACACAACATAAGATCCACAAAGATCCGCTGATCTGGGTAAGGCCTATTCATTTTTCAAATGGATTGTGTCCTGCAACGTATTCCACATCTTAGACTCTGCATTCTGGCTTTAAGACCTGCCGGGATTGCAAGTCGAATATGACGCTTACCGACCCCCACTGCATTTGTTTGTGGTGCCTGGGTGAGTCGCACGACACAGACTGCTCGAAATGCCAGTCGCTGACTTCCAAGGCCTTGCGGAAGGGGAAGCTCCAAGTAGGTAGGGGCTCTAATCCTGTTAAATCCCGGACTTCCAAGTCCAAGGGGGTTTCCACCGACGAGACTGCGCATCGGAAGGAGTCCCGGTGATCTTGGTCCCGGAGTGGTTCCCGCCATTCATCATCCTCGTCCCGGCACTCTAGGAAGTGCTGTCACCGGAGGATGGTTCCTCGTGCAAGGTTACGTGCCCTAGGAAGTCCTCGACTCCGGAGGAATTACCGGCGTTTAAAGAATCCATGTTAGCGATTTTTCATTCACAGAGCACGGGTCCGGTTGCGCCTTCTGACAGAGCTGGCCAGGATCAGTATTGCACTGTGGCTCGCATGCCTTCGGGCACGGGTACACAACGCGACTCGCATCGGGAGCCTTCGTGGTCCCGTACGGACAAGGAATCGAAGAGTCGCAAGAGATGTGTCTCTAGGTCTCGGTAGTCTCGGTCGGGTCTCGACGTTGAAGCCTTCACCGCTACCGGCGCCTTCGGGGATTTTTACTTGGAATTTGCCTTTGGAGTACCCCGGTATCGTGGATCCGCCAAGGAAGGCTACGTCGAAGTCTGTGAGGCCCGTTTTGGCCTCCAGGCCCTCTTCTGTCCCCAGACCTAGGTTTCAACCCCCTCTGGATGATATTTATGAAGAGGAGGAAAGGTCTGAGGTTGAGAAACCTGGTTCCTTGATGATGCTCCAATATTTTCTGGAGACAGTCAGTTGGAGGAGTTGAGGCAGACCCTCCATGATGCAAGTGGGCTGGACACTTCCCCGGAAGTGGAATTTGGTAGACCTGAGCCTGGGACTCATGCAGAGTCTTCTTATAGGAGACTCATGGCATGAGTCACGGGAGTATTTGGGCTGGTCTAGTCCTCCTGAAGACTTTGTGCAGGATGATCTGACGGACATCTTAGATCAAGGTCCGTCCTCTGACTCTGTTTTGCCATTTCATCTTACCTTGCAGAAAAGGGTGGCAGCTGCTTGGCAGTCCCCGGAATCTCTTCTGGCTGTTAATAATTTTTTGACCAAGAAATACCGCCCTTCCATTACCGACCCCCAACTATCTTTCTACTCACCCCACTCCCGAGAGTTTGGTGGTTCAGGCGGCTATGGTCACCTCAAGGCAGGCGGAGTACCCTACTATCCCTCTGTATAGGGACGACAAGTGCTTCGACGGTTGGGCCCGTAAGGCATTTTCTGCTGGCAGCATGGCCCTGAAATTGGCCATCGTGGATCCTCCAAGGAAGGCTACGTCGAAGTCTGTGCGGCCCGTTTTGACCTCCAGGCCCTCTCCTGTCCCCAGACCTGGCACAAGGTCTGGCACAGAGTGTGTGCCTTGGCAAGGTTTTCACACACACTGTGGAATTGTTTCTTTGGCGGCTGAGCATATTCTCGAGGGGGAAGAAACCCTTGCTCTCATGCAGGACGGCAAGGATGACATGTGTGAATCCCTTCAGTCGGGTTTGGATATGGCTGATAGTGTTAGCGGATCCATGACTGCGAGCACCGTTATACGCAGATTTGCATGGTTGCGGAAGTCGGGGTTTGCTCCGGATGTGCAGGCCCGTCTTCTCAACATACCCTTTGATGGCGCACATTTGTTTGTCAGCAAGGCTGGCGAGAGCCTTGAAAGGTTGCATACTTCAAAAGCTGCGGCAAAATCTTTAAGTGCCGCGGTGCGTCAACCTCTGTCTTCTCGTCCTAGGGGATAGCAGTGGAGGGGAGGTTCCTTTCGTTACTACTCCTCCTTTGGTAGGACGAGAGGGGCCGCCAGTCAAAGGGGCCAGCGAAAGAGTACCCATAGTGGTCGGGGAAATCGTGGTGCAAAAGCTGCTCAGGCCGCTGCTTCTTTGCCTTCAGGCCCTGCCGCAGCCGCTTCCAAACAGTCGTGAGGCCATGTCCCATGGTTTGTCGGTTGAAGACAGACTGTCTCAGCATCTCGAAGAATGGTCTGCCATTACTTCAGATGCGTGGGTTCTGGATACCATTGCCCACGGCTGCTGTCTTCCCTTCCTTCAGCGGCCTCACTTCAATCCACCGGGCAAACTCTCTTTGAAGCTTCCGGAGCCGTTACTTGCGCAGGAAATTTTGAGCCTCCTGGAGAAAGGCGCTATAGAACTGGTGCCTGTAGCGGAGAGGAACAAGGGATGGTATTCCCCTTATTTTTTGATCCCAAAGAAAGACTGGGGATTGAGACCCATCATTGACTTGCGTTGGTTGAACAAACTTCTCAGGAAGGACACGTCCAAGATGGTTACTCTTTCTCAAGTCCTCCAGGCCCTTCACCTTCAGGATTGGTTGGTGTCTCTGGACCTCAAGGATGCTTACTTTCATGTGCCGTTTCATCCCGCGCACAGGAAGTATCTGAGGTTTGCGGCTGGCGACTCACACTTTTTCTGGTCCTGCCGTTCGGATTGACCTCCGCCGAGGGTCTTCACCAAGCTAATGGTGGTGGAGGCAGCGTACCGCCTGCGAGGGGGCATTGAAGTCTACCCCTACCTGGACAACTGGCTGATCCGGGCGCGCGCTCCCGAGCTGGTGATGGATCATCTCAGTGTCGCCTGCCGCACCCTCCACAGGCTGGGCTTCTCCCTGAATTTCACAAAGTCGCATCTGACACCTTCCCAACAGCTCCAGTACATCGGGGCTGTTCTAGACATGTCCTTGGGGAAGTGTTCACCTCCCAAGGTAAGGGCTCATCACATTGTGCAGATGGTGGACAGGTTTGAACATGCCCAGAGTCTCCCGGCTTTCAAATTCTTAAGACCTCGTGCATTTTTCTGGTGCCTGAGGCCTGGCTGCGGATAAGATCCCTGCAGTGGGCTCTCAAGATGCAGTGGTCGCAGTTCTCCGGCAAGATGTCGGATCCCGTTCAGATTCCGCTCTCGGTCTCCCAGGATCTTCTGTGGTGGGCCAACGAAGGGAACTTGATGAAGAGGGAACAGTTTTGGCAACTGTGGCCGGAGGTGACGGTAGTGACGGATGCTTCCCTCACAGGATGGGGCGGTCATGCCAGCGACTTGACTGTCGGCGGTCGTTGGTCTCTGTGAGAGTCCAAACTCCACATCAATCTGTTAGCGCTGCGGGCCGTCAGGCTAGCCCTGCAGGCTTTTCTGCCCTCTGTACGGGGGAGGAGTGTCCTGATCATAATGGACAACACAGTGGCCATGCATTACCTCAACAAAAAGTGGGGGTAGGGTCATTTCCGGTGTGCAGAGAGGCAATGCAGCTCTGGTTCTGGGCCATCCAGCAGGAAATTTCGATCTCGGCAGTTCATCTGGCCGGAAACGACAATGCGGCGGCGGATGCTCTGAGCAGGCAGAGCACGGTCTCCCACAAGTGGGAGTTGGCTCAGGAAGTCCTTCAGGAGATCTTCACACGTTGGGGAACCCCGCAAGTGGATCTCTTCGCCACCAGTGTCAACCAGAAGTGCGAGATATTCTGCTCAAGGGAATTTCCTTCAAGAGGAGCCTTAGGAGACGCGTTCGTGGTGGATTGGTCATTCCCACTGCTGTACACGTTTCCGCCAGTCCCTGTTATTCCTCAAGTGTTGCGGAGGTTACGGAGGTTCGGTTTCCACATGATCCTCATTGCTCCGGATTGGGCCAGGAGAGCGTGGTACCCGGACATTCTAGAAATGTCCATCTGTCCTCCACGCAGTCTTCCCTGCCGAGAGGATCTACTCTCTCTCGCGCGCGCAAGAGAGGGGGTTTAGGGGGGGCTTCTGGGGGCGTCGGCTTCTCCATTCAGAGGTCAAGACTCTCAACCTTCACGCTTGGTATCTGAAAGGTTGAGGTACAAGGATTGGGACCTCCCGGATGACGTGATGGGTGTTGCTTTCGGCCAGGAGGCCTGCGACAAAATCCCTGTACCGTTGCCGTAAATTCTGCGACTGGTGCAGAGATCACAATGTTGATTCTTTTCAGTGCTCCACTCCTATGGTTTTGTCTTTCTTACTTTCTTTGGCCCACAGGGTCCTTCAAGTGGGTGTACCGAGATACCCCCTGGCCTGTCCATAGAGTCGGGGTTTGCTCTTCAGCACTTTAAGACGAGATAGCTGCACCTCGAGATGGATGGGGGTGCAGGGTATCTTACTCCAACACCAATCAATAAGGACAACTCAATGGTTTGGCAAAGGGCAGTCCGTTCATTGACAAGTAAAAAAGAAACGGGGAAACCTGGAAATCGACAGCAGTGTGACAGCCCGTCTCTCTTCAACTCCCTCGAATTTCATACAAAACAACTTTTATACTCAAAACGCATCATAACCTGACGTATACCACTCAAAAGTTAACATGCAATTCTATTGGTTGGAAAAAGATAACTTTAATATAGGTGCTATATCTGTATATGGTAACGGAGTGAGGGGATTGGGTAAATACTGTCAGGTGGGCATCTAAGCCCTTCCTTCATAAATGACTACTGTAAACGTCACTAAAAGTACAACGTCTCATTGGTTCTACTAACTATAGGACCCTAGATTATTTGGTCCACTGTGATTGGTTTGGCATCAACCACTTGCATAATTCTCCACTTTGCCTAGCAGCACGCAGAATGGTCAACCAGGTGCAGGGTGCCCCCTCAGCTACCCGGCCTTCCTCCAATTAAGGTTACAATCAATCATCACTTAAACAACTATGTGTTAATTATGTTACTGTGGTTGGCCTCGGAACTGCATCTTCTATCTGGAAAGGTTTGATATCTCTGTCTGGGCGGATGCCAAGCGTAGGTGTGAACCCGTGCCTCCTCTGGCTCGGCTGGTCACATGCTAGTATACCATGGATTTGCCTAGTTTCTCTCCATTTGTGCATTTGATTTTCGTTTCACCCTGCCACCTACCTTTGCTTTCTTATCTCGATTCTTCAGAGGCAGGATATTCTGTTCTTTGCTTTATTAAAGTAGCTACTGTCTACAGCTTCTATCTATGTGACCTTGGCTTCCCTGGCACGAACTGCCTCTGGCGAGTTTCGATTCAGCCTTTTTCCTCTTGATGCTAGAATATGGAACTTCTTGCGTTTGGCCTGTAATAACCTGAGTTGGTTCTGCTTCTTATGCAAAGTGGAGCCGCACTTATAAAATTGTGCTTCATTTTGAGGTAGATTATATATAATGGCGCTTGCTGCTCTATTCTTCTACCTAGCATAGCAAGCCGCACTGTTCTCTTTAGCTTCTTGCGGTTCCAAGAATATGTACAGGCGTAAACTGATTGACTGTCTTTATTTTGCTTACAGCTCAACTCTCTCACGCTTTGATAGCTTTCTATCACTTTAAGCTCACAATCTCTTTTCTCAGGGCGTTTCATCTCTTTGTGTCATTCTTGGTTAGTCATTTGTTCCATCTGTGAGTCCGTCCAGGCTCTCGTGACGTCACCATTCACCCTCCATTAAGGATTTTCTGGTTTCTCCCTGTACAGTACTTAAACAATCTTCATTTCGTTTCATTTGCTGGTAGGGTTTTCTCAATGGGTACCTTACTGCCCATGGTTGTCTGGTTATTGGTACTTCAATAGGTATTGTTCTTCTAATAGGTACTGGGCAGAGCCCGGCTGCGGCTCTCTGCTGGTTTATTTGCTCATCATATGTCACATATCTCGGTGTGAACGTTCCTGGTACTTCAAAATGGGCGACTGGAGTGCAGGCTATATTTGGGACCTCCTGTACACTCCCCCTCTGGTCAATTCATCGACCACTTCCTCTTTTGGCTTCATCTTACTTGATTCTTCTGTATTCATCTTCATTTCATCTTCTGGACTCATTCCCTCTTCATCTTCTGGTTCTGTACATGATGGCTTGAAGAAGTGTCTTTTTGGCATCCATATCTTTATCACTCCTCTTAGATTTCTTGCTGTCTTTACCTGTTCATCTTTGTTCCATGTCATCAGCTGACATTGTCCATTTGGGTTGCAATAAATCCATCTTTCCACATAATTTCTGCGCTTCCTGGGATAGTGAAACTTTGTACCTTCTGGTGCGTGCTTGCTAGCCTTCACAAAATCTTATTTCTTCATCAGTTAGGTCTCTGGGCTTCCATCCTGGTTTCACATCAATCATAATCTTCATCCGTATGGCTTTCTTTGCCGTTTTCTGGCATTGTGAGATTATTATCTTGATAAAACAAAATCCTAGTAATATCATCATCACTAGTAGGGCTCCCAAGAACTTGAAGGCATCCGCCATCCATTTTGGAACCCATGAAAACAGTGATCCAAACCAGCTGTCGTCATCAACTTGGTCAGTTTCATTCATCATCTGGTTCTGCAGGTTTGTCAGCATACCTATAGCTTCTGTTAATATTTCATTTTCTTCGTCGTGAGAAGGTATAAAGGTGCAACATGATTCTCCTATTTTTGCACAAACTCCTCCATCCATAGCTGTGATATCATGTCAAGTACATATCTCTTCTGGAGAGTCATCAGTCGGATGGCTCTTAGCTCTTCCTTGATTGCATTGAATCCTTTTATGGTCGTGTTGATCGTCTGCAGTTACTCCCATCTGGTTATCTGCAACCATTTAGTATTTGCTTCAACTTGAAATCTTGGCATGAAGATTGTCGTGAACACTGATGAGGTGAGGCTGAACAGCCTGTGTTCATATGGGATTGCATGAAATGCTGCTTCTGATTTAGCAGAGAAGTAATTCTCGCTCTTCAGTCGAGTTATCAGTTCCACAGATCTCTTCTTCCTCAAGTGTGCATCTGCTTTCGGGAAACTATCAATGTTCAGGTCACTTTTTGGGATTACTAATGCTGGAACGTGGACATTCACAATCGTACATATGCCTCCCCAGTCTCTTGGCAGTCTGATGTATGCTTATGATCCGCATGCCCAATAATGATCAATAATTACTGCAGTTCCGTCAACCATTCCTGGAGCATCAAAAACTCGTCCACAGTTCTGATTCTCTCCCATCTTTCTTGTGCCGCCGTTTCTGAAGCAGAATTTTTGTGCTTTCCAGTTGGTACTATCTGCAAGGGTCCTCCTCTGTCTTCGACCCATGTCAGTAGTTTTTCAAGTTTTGGCCAAAATAGCTTGCAGCCATTTTGCACAATATCAACCGTTTCTTTGTAGAGTCCAGTGATCACCCATGCTCGGCAAATCACCACTCCTTTTTTCCCCATCTGTCTGGTGAAAGCATCGTTCCCCAAATCTGCATCTGAGCTCTGTTCTTCCACTTTCGAGCTTCCTCTGGAGTTTTTCCTTGAACATTTAGTTTCGGATTTACTTCCCATCTTATTCCTGCTCCTTTAACTCCAGGCGTCTCGTACCTGATCACATGATTCCTTGTATGAGCTCTGTTTCTTGTCTTAATGTCTTGGACGTAATCCTCTTCATCGGGATAGGCTGTTTCAGTTGCCCATATTAGGGAAGCGTCACTTCCCATAAATTGGCCTTTAGTTTTGCACATGGCTATGTGTAAAAGACAGTGTGCTGTCTGAACATCAATTTCTACAGCTACGAAGATCTTGGACTTTCCCATGCTGTATGGTAGGAGAGCACAAACATAGCATTCCCCTTCAGAATCTCGTCTCCCAACTTCCTTCATGTGCTGGTACCAAATGTTGTTACCTAAGTGTGCTGTGCTATCCAGGGAATCATTCAGTTCATTGTCCTCTTCATGCATGCTTCTCTTAATTCTTAGTGTTTTCATGTAGTTTGCTGTTACTAAATCTCTGAATGCGTCTGTATGGCTCTTTCTTGATGGAGGGTTCTCGGGTATCCTGGTCCAAGGTGCAGGCCTTTTCATCTGCGCCATTTGAGTGGACAGGAGTCTGGTATCTCTTCCTTTTCCTTCATGCATTTCTCTGCTGCGTGCAAATGCCCATGCCAACCAGACTGACACTGGTCCGGTATATGGCTGTACTGTAGAACTGGTACTTGCCCCTTGTGTTAGAACATATAGGCTTGGTGATAGTCTCTGCGGTTTTATTTTTCAGTTCCTCATGCAGTTTCCTTGCTCTGGCTATGTGCGGGAATAGTAAGTCTACTAACATTTGCGTCCTTGCGGAGAGTTTTTCTGAGGCTGCTTCTGTTTTCTTAAGGGTTTCTGATATGACTGCTTCTGTTTGTCTTTCTAAGGTTTTTGTGGTAGGCAGTCTCTTTCTTTCTGCTGCTTTAGTTTGTGGTTCTGCAGTCATGGATGTTAGGCCTGTTTCGTGTACATTCAGTGTTTGTGTGCGTGTAGTTGTCAGTAATTTTTCTTCATTTAGTTCGTGCCGACCCTGTCTCCGGCTTTCCTGCTCATTCGTTACCACAAGAGTGTGTGTGTTATTGCTAGCCACATCCATTTCAAGTTCACTCACTCCACTATCAGATCTTCTGAGGACTGGAATGACTATGTATGGTCTGGGTGCCTTTGTGGGTTTTATGCGTATATCATCAGGTGAGTGTACTGAATTAGGAACACTTTGTGCACCAATATAGAATGCAGTTCTGATCGTTGATGACAGTAAAATGATGATAAATACAATGCATAAGTACATTATGGTTCGATATGTAAGGCGACAGCATTTCCTTCCAGAGAAGCCGGGGGTGCCTCTCTTCTTGTGGGAGGAACAGGTTGCTGCTCTGGGGCCCCATCTGGATCAGTAGCCGACTGTCGATGTTATTGTTTCCTTATCTAATATAGTCTTTCAATTTCTGAGTCTGAGTGTCTGGTCAAAGTAGGTGAGTTCCCAATCCACCCCCCCGAATCTGCTACAGTCCTGAGGACATGTCGGACACTGACTGGTATGAAGAAATGAGGGAAAATAACAACGATCTTCTCAGAAAACTCCTCTGATAATTGAAAAGTTCCACTTGCAGCATAATTCCGTGCAGTAGCGTTCCCATTTGTGCAATATTAGCTGGATCTCTAACGAATGTGAGAACATCAACATCGATTGGTCTCCCCACTAGTTCTAGAAAGCCAGTGACTAGGCGAAACAGAACATTATGCGCCAGCCTGCTGTCCTCTGGTGATAGACATCGGTCCAGTCTGTGCTGAGATTCAGGATCATATGTTTTTTCCTTGATGTAAACAATTTCTGCACTGTCCGTTTGCGTGAAGTGCAACCAAAATTCTGGTTTTATCTAGAAGATGGTTTAAAAGCTCAGTGTTCGCTGCGTCTCGTAGAAATTAACGTGTCAGTTGCTATCCGACAATGGTTGGACAGTCTTCAATTATACGAAAGAACACTGTGAGGATAAATTCATTTATTTTTTCCTGTGTTGGGAACATTTGCTTCTTTCTCACTGTACTCAGGGAGTACAATGAATTGTTCTGCAGTGACAATAAGCAGTTGCCTTATTATTTTTTCATTTTCAGAATCTTGGAGAAAGTCTGCGACACTTCTGATCCTTCCTACTAATGACGGTTATGATCTTAGCACTAGGTTGAAGTAGGTAACTATGCCCTTTGTGTTGTCACTACAGTGGGACACCATAAGTGACTTCAAATGGGTTCCGGTGTGGAAAGAATCGGGATACTGTATTTGCTTTCAATGTAAATATCCTCGGTCAAAATTTGGCAGTCTTTTTCTCATCAAGGCTTAAGTGTGCCTCAGTTCCAAGTTCAAATCAACAGAGTATGTTGTGGCTTATACGTGCAATGTTCTCCTTCACCCTGCAACTAGGATGCACAGAGTGTCTGTTATTATGTCTTTATCCCCTTTTTTGCTTAGAGGAAAGTCCAAAATGAAGCCACAACTTCTTCCTCGTCATGGATCTCGTCTGCACGTGCTGTGGTTCTTCCCCGTTGTTTGTCGATTCCTCTTGTTGGGGTGCAGGCAAGGGGCTTTCTGCGATGTAAGGTTTAATGTCACTGAGAGAAATCCAAGCTCCCCTTCCCTGTAGCTTCACAGCGGACGGAGTGCAGTCCTCTATGATAAAAGGACAGTTGAATCTTGGTTTCGTCCCATTTTTTCCTTGTATGATTCCTCACCAAGACGGCGTCACCAGGGAAAACGAGTGGAACACGTAGACCTTGAACTGAGTCTGATGCAGTGTCTCCTTCTGTGTTCTGTGATGCATTGCACTATGTTCTTCAACATGGTGCAGCTGATCTGAAATTACAGTAAGGCAAGATGTCATACAGTTCAGATAGTTTTGCATTTCGGATCCTAAAACCTCTCCTCTTGACTGGGCATCAAATCTAGCTCTGTCTCGGGGTTTGAGGGGAGTTCTCATTCTTCTTCCTGTGGCTATCTCGTGTGGTGTAAAATGATGGTCGGAGCCAGGTTGGTTCCAAAGAGCATACAATGCCAGTGGAAGCAGTACAACCATCCCTTCTTTGGAGTAAGCTTCAACTTAGCTATCCTTTCCATTAACAGGCCGTTGAGCCTCTCACATATACTATTACCTTGGGGATGATAAGCCGACGAGATCTTGTGCTTTATACCAAGCAGCAAGCTAATCTGCTCAAATATTGAATTAACAAAGTGAGGGCCGTTATTTGATTTCATGACTTCGCATACCCCTCACCTTGGGAACACTTCCCTCACAAAAAATGTGGCCGCACAGGTAGCGTCTGGGTGTGTACATGGACCTGCCTCTATCCATCTAGAGAATGGACACACCACAACAATTAAGTATCTGTACCCGTTGCATACTTGAATCATGTCAACGTAATCGACATGCAAGTGCTGAAAAGGCCCAATTGGCCTGGGGGATGACTCCTTTCATTACTTTTAATGTGTGCCCAGCGGTGAATTACTGACAGATTATGCAGTTCACCATAAAAATTGCAACGTGCTCTTCTAAATTCGTTATGAACCAGTCTTCCGTGAGCGTTGCTGCTAGTTTCTCTTTTGTCATGTGCGCTGGGTGATGCAACCGCTCCAGCGCTATTTTTAATAGGGCTACAGGCATTACTGGTTTACCCGTGCTGTCTTGTAGCAACAAGCTGTCAGAGGGGTTTAAAGAACACCCTCGACATTTCCACAAGTTCTTCTCTTCCTGTGGTGCCTCCCCTTGGTGCTCCATCAATTGTTTGCCCAAGATCGTTATAGGCTTCCGATGTCGCCCGTGCAACCATCATCCTTTCATTGGTGCACGCCACTTCCATAATATTCTCACTTTTGGATGCCATACGTTTGGCTTCTGGGTCCGCTGCTTGGTTCCCGCATGAGACAGTCTGTCCCCTTGGTGTGGGTGGCACATTTCGCGACCGCTATGCCCACTGGGAGCTGTAGTGCCTTAATCAGCCTGTCCAATAAGGCTGCGTGCTGCACTGGTGTGCCGTCTGCTCGGAGGTAGCCCCTCCTGTTCCAGCGCGCTAAGCCTGCGTGCACTGTTGACGTCACATAGGCGGAGTCACTGTACACCGTTACTTACTGGTCTGCATGATTCTCAATGGCGAGTATCAACGCCAATAATTCTGCAGCCTGTGCTGAATAGTGAGATGGTATTCGTGCACTAAGAAGTACTTGAATCTCTCCATTTGCTGTGTGCTTCATCACAGCAACGCCTGTGTATCTCTGCCCATCACTTTGTTCGATTCTTTTTTTTAATAACAAGTTTTATTGGGTTTTTGTGCATGTATACAAACAAGGAATATCCAATCAAGACAAAGAAAATAAAAGAACAAAGTTGAACATAACACTAAAACATAAATTTGCATACATATGAAAAGGGGGATTGCGCACGAAAACTGAAGTCCGTCCGGACGCACACGCACATCCACTGCGGATAGGCACACATATACAAGATCTGCATTATTGTCTGGCTTCATAACCAGGTGGTGGCGAGACATTTCTTCATGTTTAGTCCTGGCTTGGTGGCAAGGCTACGTAATGCAGTTCATTCGCCCAAACACTGCTTGCTCAAAATACTTGTTCCCATTTTCCCCATATTTTATCCGCTTTGCCAGGGCAGCCCCTTGCTTGATACACTCGACGTTCCATTAGACTGACTGCATCCACGTCCGCAAACCATTGGTCATAGCATGGGCAGATTTCTGCCCCCCACAATTATGCAATGTTTCGCTTGGCGATCCCTGCGGATGTTGACAGCAACAGTCTTTCGAAGCGGGATAGTTCTCCTTCCTCTTCAATACCTAGGAGGAGTAGTTTGGGGTCATTAGGTATCAGGCGTCCCATGACCCTCGATAGTCTTTCAGTACATTTACCCCAAAAGTATTGTATGTGCGTTTGCTTACCATAGGATGTGGTAGAAGGTGGCCTCTTCCTGTTTACAATGCAGACATTTGGGATCGGTTGCTCTCCCCCAGTTATACAAAGTTAGACGCGGGTAGTATATTCTGTGGAGGATCTTTAGTTGAATAAGTCTGATTCTGGCCAAGATTGCGCTATCCCTGGGGTGCATCAGGGCCGAGATCCAATCTTCGGGAAGTATCGGGCCAACATCTCCTTCCCATTTCAGCTTCAGGCTCGATAGTTCTGTCGTGGCAAAAGCGGAAATGGCATTGTACATGGTGGAGGTGACTTTGTTTTCTACCCTGTCTACAACTACGTTTCGCTCTATAGGCGTGCATTCTGGCATGTCTGTCAATTGATCCCTATGAGCTGAAAGGGCATGGTGCAGCTGCTCGTAGTGGTAGCGCTCGGTAACTGGGAGGGCATATTGAGTACAGAATTCGACAAATGGAGTGAGCTGATTATTCACAAGTATTTGTTGTAGAGTGTATTTCGGCTGCGGCCCAGTCGAGCCATTTCGGGAGTCTACTGAGGCCTGTGAGAAGGGCGTTGTTCCAAATGGGCTGGACTGGGGTGATTTTATTATCCCAGCCAATATATTTGAGACTCTTTCCATATTTGTGCTGTCTGTGCCACTATCGAGCGCTCAGGGGGGCGACATTGTTTCCCATAGAGACTTTCGAGTGGGGACACATCCTGCCTGGCGTTTATTTCCACCCGTATATGCGGGAGTCTGGGGTTGCCATGCAGAATATCATTGACTGTCGCCATTTGGGTCGCCCAGTAATAAACTTGGATGTTGGGGAGGCCTATCCCCTCTTCCCAGACTGAACGTTGCAGGGTTTTGAGGGCTATCCTCGCGTGTTTCCCTCCCCACAGCAGCCTGCGTGGTGTTCCATCTATTTTGCGGAATTCGTCCGCAGGGATATGAAGGGGGGCATTTTGGAGGATGTACAGGAATCTGGGTAGGGTTAACATCTTAAAGAGCGCTGCGCTGCCTAGTAGTGTCAGTGGTAATGCCTCCCAGTGAACCACATCTTGTTCGGATTTCCTCATTATTGGGTATAGGTTTTGGGGTATATAAGTGTCAAGGGCATTGGTGATAATGCCTAAATATCGGAATTGTGTGAGCTCAATCTGGTAGGGGGAGCCCTGTAGTGGTACACAGTCCACACCCTTCACAGGGAAGAGCACCGATTTGAGCCAGTTCACCCTGAGGCCACTAAAGGTTCCGTAGTTCTCCAGCATGGGGTCTGGCATGGATTCACATGCTCATGAATATTCCCCGTCGTCAGGCTGGGAATCCTCGGTAAAGAAAAAACCAGTATCAGTTTCGTTTCTGATCTGTCTTTCGTAGTAATAACCAATCACTGGTCTCTGCGTCATACTGACCACAGCCAATGACTGCCCTCTACCTAAGCACCGCCTCTGGCAGCCATCTTCAGATTTTTACCGCACGTTCATGTGTTGGGATCCTCGTGCTATTGCTCTCGAGCGTTAGTGCTATTTTTTCACGTTTTTTCTCAAAAACTTCGTTTTTTTTTTCGGTCAAAGAGCCTCAAGCTCCACCGACTCTCCATCCGATCAACGGGGACCCGTGGCGGATTCGTCTGCGCCCCTAGAGGGTGAATATTTCGTCGAGCTACGCTTTTGGAGGACTCCAGAAGCTTCTCAGGCCCGGACATGGCCCAGGAGAAGGGAAGCTCGACGCCCGGAAAGCTGTTCAGGGTCTGCCCTGGATGCCAGCTGCAGAACGTCTTTAAGGAGGACGAACACTCCTTTTGTCTCTACTGCTTACATGAGGACAAGACGCACGTGGAGAAGGACTGTGCGTTTTGCGGCAATATGTCGGAGCGGACCATGAAGGACCGCCATCAACGTCTCGCCAACTGGCTGGAAGGTAAGAGCCCGTCAGGCGAGAAGAAGAGGAAGAAATCCAAGCGGTCTTCTAAGACCTTTGAGGACGCCCCGGCGACGGGGGTCCAACACAAGGCCAAGCACAGCGAGTCCGCTGGCACCGGGAGCGCCGAACGGTCGGGCTCTACGGGCGCCAGGCGAGGCGCACCCTCCCCGGCACCTTCAGCCACGAGCCAACGCTCTGGGTCGGGTAAGAGGAAGGGCGAGCACCCGGCGAAGATCCTGGAGAGGCCCCGGTCGAGCTCGAAGGCCCCATCGGAGGGGGAGCGAGGCAGTGTCCCCCCCCCCCTCAAGGATAAGGCGGTGAGCGCACCTAAGGTGGTGAAGGCCTTAATCCATCTGGCCAAGCCCTCTATCGATACTGTCGCGGCGGCCCTGGCTCAGCCTGTGGAGGCTACACCAGTGATGGCGACCTCGGGGCTCAGAGTCTCCCTGCCACCTCGGAGGGAGTCCTCTTTTGTGCCCATCGATAGGACCCCCGTGAAATCCCCGGCGGGGAAGAAAAAGGGGGGGCAGGGCGTCGTCGTAGATTCGGCTTCAACCTCGGAGGAAGAGCTGATCGAGGTCTTAAGCCACGGCCTTGGCGTGGAAGAAGACCGGCCCGTCGGGATGGATCCCGACGCAGGTGACGACATCGTTGAGGGTGCCGACGGGGCCCCTGATCGCCCGTCGGATTCCCCTCTGCCAGCGCCGCAAGACAACTCGGCGGCCATTTTGTTGGCTATACAGTCCTTATGCTCAGAGATAAGGACGAGACTACCGTTGCCGACGGAGGAACCTCTCCCGTCGGGGGATCCTGAACCGGGACCTTCTGGTGTTCCCCCGCCCAAGAAAAGAAGGATTCACCCTCCACCTCCTTTTCAGCCGTCGCGCCCAGTCCAGCCCTCCTCCCCGTCCACCCGAGGGGATGATACGGGGACTGACACGGCAGCGACGGGTACGGACGACGAGGTATACGACGAGGATCTACCGTCGTCGCCTCCCACCAGAGCTTCTCCGCCCGACGAGATTGGATCGTTCCACTCCATGATCGCCAGGGCATCCGAGCTTTTCCAACTCTGCCCTGAGGAGAAGAAAAAGGAAGGATTCCTTTATCAACGGCGCGAGGCCAAGAGGAAGACGGTCCTCGCGGTGCCTCTACTGGACGACATTTGGGATGAGGGCCTCGCCCTCCTCAAGAACCCTTCCACGACGCCAGCTAGAAGAGACCGGTACGAGAAGAAGTACCGGGTCCCGGACGCGGCCCCCCTGTGCCTCCGGGCGCAGCCTACCCCGGACTCTGTCGTCTCCGCGGCGGCCAGGAAGAAAGCGGGGGGGGTGCGGCCTCCACATCGACTTCCCCACCGGACGGCGAGGGAAAGAAATTGGACGCAGGGTCATCTCGTCTGCAGCGACGACGATTAAAGCGGCAAACGCCTTGGCTATCGTGGCTCGCTACGACAGGGAGCTATGGTACAAACTGGCTCCCCTGCTGGACTTCCTACCGGATGACAAGAGGGCGGATGCCCTGGAGATCCTACAGGAAGGTGAGGTGGCGTCGGACCACGCCATCACTATTGCGACGGACATCGCCGACACTGGGTTTCGCCAGTTGGGCAACGGCGTGGGCCTTAGGCGGCGGGGATGGCTCAAGGCTACGGACTTCCGTCAAGACGTACAGACCAGAGTCCTGGACATGCCGTTCGATGGGAACAATCTGTTTGGGAAAACAGTGGACGATTCCCTTCAGGCCATTAAAGCGGACACTGAGACGGCCCGGGCCCTTGGGGTTCTGCAGCAACGACGGACGCCCTTTCGGAGCAGCGGAGGCAAGGGCGCCTCCAAAGGTTCCGGCGGCGGTTTCTCCACCTACCGTCAAGCGGACCGCTCGTCGTCTCAGGAGGCCTACAGAGGACGAGGCAAGTCTGGCGGACCCCGCCGTCGTCGCCAAGGAGGTCAAGGCGGCAAAGCCTCGTCGAAACAGGATTGAACCGGCCGTGGGGTCGGGCCCCCACCGAAGCACCCCGGTGGGAGGCCGGCTGGCGAGCTTCGTCAGCGTGTGGGAGTCCATCTCCACCGACCGTTGGGTGCTGGACGCCTTAGCCCGGGGCCACGCGCTCGAGTTTCAAAGAAGGTGCCCGCGCGTCCCCCCCGTGGCCAGGAAAGAGCTTCACGTCCCTCAGCTTCTCCTGGAGGTAAAGGCGATGCTCAGGAAGGGCGCCATCGAACTCGTCCCAAAGAGGCTTCGGGGCTCCGGAGTTTACTCGAGATACTTCCACGTGAAGAAGAAGAAGACGGGAGGATGGCGCCCCATCCTAGACCTGCGACGTCTGAACAAGTTCATCAAGGCGCAGAAGTTCCGGATGGTCACCCTCCAGCACGTCCTGGGTCAGCTGGAGGAAGGAGACTTCCTGTCGTCGTTGGATTTGGAGGATGCCTACTTCCATATTCCCATCCTAAAGGGGCACCGAAAATTCCTCAGGTTTGTGGTCCAAGGGCGTCACTACCAGTTCAAAGCCCTCCCCTTCGGACTACGTTCGGCACCCAGGGTATGCACCAAGTGCCTTGCACCGGTGGCGGCGCAGCTGCGCCGCGAGGGGATCCATGTCTACCCCTACCTGGACGACTGGCTCATCCGAGCCAAGACGAGGGAGCTCGACGTGGAGCACACGGCAAGGACCGTCCAACTTCTCACGGACCTGGGATTCTCTGTGAACTACGCCAAGTCCCACCTGGTACCCGCGCAAAACGCACTGTTTCTGGGAGCGAAGCTCGACACAGTGTCCCTTCTGGCCTCCCCGTCGGAGGAAAGGACCAGGTCCATCCTGGGCAAGGTACAGCGGATGCTGGTTTCCGACGCGGCCAAGGTGAGGTCCATCAAGTCCCTCCTCGGAATGATGTCTTCTTGCATCTACCTCATTCCCATGTGCAGGCTCCGGATGCGCCCGTTGCAGGAGTTCCTGGACGCGCGCTGGATCCAAACGACGGGCGGCTTCGAGGAGAGGATCACACTCGACGAGAGTTTCCGCCGAGCGGTCCGGTGGTGGGGCACCCGCGCGCATCTGACGGCGGGCATGGACTTCCAGACCCCAGACCACCAGGAGACAGTGACCACGGATGCCTCCCTGGAAGGGTGGGGAGCGCACACCGAAAATCTGCACGCGAGAGGCCTTTGGCTCCCGACGGAGAAGTCCCTCCATATCAACGTCCTGGAGCTCCGTGCAGTGTTCTGGGCCCCAGGTCCTTCCTTCCGTCCCTCAAGGGCAAGGTGGTGAGGATCTTCACCGACAACACCACCACCATGTTTTACATCAGGAAACAGGGCGGAACCAGGTCCCCAGCACTGTCCAAGGAGGCGCAGGACCTGTGGCATTGGGCCGTCGCCCAAAGGATGTTTCTGGTGCCGTTTCATCTGGCAGGGATAAAAAACACCATCGCCGACTCACTCAGCAGGGAGCTGCGCTCGTGCCACGAGTGGGAACTACGGCAGGATCTAGCGGATCGCCTCTTCCGACGGTGGGGCACACCCCAGATCGACCTGTTCGCGACGGCGACGAACTCCAAGTGCCGGAGGTTCGCCAGCAGGTTTCCCCAGGTGAGGAGCATGGGCGATGCTTTCTCGTTCCCCTGGGAGGGCCTGTTCCTCTACGCGTTCCCTCCTTTGCCACTGCTAACCCGGCTCGTCAACCAGCTCAAGAGGTCACGGTGCAGGATGATCCTCGTCGCACCTGCGTGGCCGAGGCAGATATGGTTCACGGACCTTCTGGACTTGTCAGCGTCCCCGCCAATCAAGCTGCCGGTGGACCCGGATCTACTCTCCAGGGAAGGAGGCGCCAACCTCCACCACGACCCGAAATCGCTGAACTTGCAGGCCTGGCTCCTGCAGCGCTAGAGTTTGGAGGATACGACATACCGGCCGACTGCAGAGAGGTTCTTGCAAAGGCCAGGGCGTCCTCGACTCTTAAATGCTACGGACACAAATGGAAGAGGTTCTCTGTCTGGTGCCACGCACAGAAGATTAACCCTCTACGGATTACGGCTCCCCAGGTACTGCCGTACCTGCTGACGCTGGCCAAAGCTGGACTGGCACACGCGTCCATCAAGATTCATCTTGCTGCGATCTCCCGATACACCAGAACCACGGGGCGGACGTCCTTGTGGTCTCATCGTCTGGTGAAAGAGTTCATGAAGGGACTGTTCAGATCGTTCCCGCCGGTGAAGGCTCCGGCCCCGGCGTGGGAGCTCAACGTGGTGCTGACCAAGCTCATGGGACCTCCGTTCGAGCCTCTGCACTCGGCCCCGTTGAAGTTTCTGTCGTGGAAAACAACGTTTCTTGTGGCCATCACCTCCGCACGACGGGTGGGAGAGATCCAGGCCCTTTCCTGCAAGGCCCCGTACTTGACTTTTCACGACACGAGGGTAGTGCTCAGGACGCACCCCTCCTTCATGCCCAAGGTACCGTCGGACTTCCATCTCAACGAACCCTTGGTGTTGCCTGTGTTCTTCCCGTCGCCTTCGTCGCCTTCGTCGCCGGCTGAGAGGACTTTGCACTCGCTGGATGTGGCTAGAGCGCTGAAGTTCTACGTGGACCGCACGAAGTGTTTTCGGAAGACGTCACAACTCTTTGTGAACTTTGGACCTGTCAATCAGGGGAAGGCTCTCTCGAAGGCTTCCATTTCCAGATGGCTCTCCGGCTGTATCATGTACTGTCATCGGTTGGCAAACCGACCGCTGCCTGGCCGTCCGAGAGCCCATTCCACCAGAGCGATCGCAGCTACCACAGCATTCCTTTCTGGTGTGCCCCTGCTGGACATATGCAGGGCTGCTACGTGGAGGTCGACGCACACCTTCACGAAATTCTACTGCGTCGATCGGGATTCCAGGGAGGAGTCCAGGGTCGGCCAAGCAGTGCTGCGCAACCTGTTCGCCTGAGGTGAGCCTGGTGAGGAGGTAAGATGCTTAATGTTGAGTTTGATGTAATGCTTAATGTTGAGCCTTTGCCACCTCCCGTGGTTGTGCATGTGTGTACTGCTATGTATTCTTTATTCATGAGCATGTGAATCCATGCCAGACCCCATGCTGGAGAAGGAACAAGTTACTTACCTGTAACTGTTGTTCTCCAGCATGGGTCTGGCATGGATTCACATGCGAACCCTCCCGCCTACCCCTCTGCGGCTCTTCACTTGGTCATACTGCCACTTCACGTGCTTCCAAATCTGAAGATGGCTGCCAGAGGCGGTGCTTAGGTAGAGGGCAGTCATTGGCTGTGGTCAGTATGACGCAGAGACCAGTGATTGGTTATTACTACGAAAGACAGATCAGAAACGAAACTGATACTGGTTTTTTCTTTACCGAGGATTCCCAGCCTGACGACGGGGAATATTCATGAGCATGTGAATCCATGCCAGACCCATGCTGGAGAACAACAGTTACAGGTAAGTAACTTGTTCCTTCCTTAGGACAGTGACTATGGGGCCTGAGATTGCCGGGTCACCTAAGTATAGCAGGAGGTCATCCGCATAGAGGGATATCTTGTCCTCCCACTCTGAGTTCCAGCGAAAGCCTGACCATGTGTCTGTGTCCTGCAGAATGACTGCCAGTGGCTCGATTATTAGGGCAAACAGCATTGCCGAGAGGGGACATCCTTGCCTGGTGCCCTTCCCCAACCGGAAGACATGCGAGAGCCAACCATTCACCTTCACCTCTGCCAGGGGATCTTCATACAGAAGCTGAACCCATTTTATAAATGGTTCACCAAAGTTCATTTTCTTCATAATTGCCCACAATGCCTCCCAGTACACCGAATCAAAGGCCTTTTCGAAGTCTATGGCCAACAATGCCGCTGATTGTTGCAGGGTGGGAGCTCTCTAAGGCCAGATGCAGCCTACGGATATTCATTCTGGTTGACCTCTGGGGCATGAAGCCACATTGGTCTGGGTGGATCAGTTCTGTGATGACCGTTTGGAGTCTGTTCGCCAGTACCTTGGCCAGTATTTTCGCTTCCATATTGATCAGTGATATGGGCCTGTAGGAGCCGAATTCATCCGGAGGTTTGCTTTCTTTTGGGATCACGATTATCGTGGCTTTTCGGAGGTCTGGCGGGAGCACGCCTTTCAATAGGGAGTCTTCAAACAGATTGAGTAGATGTGTAGGTAATTCTAAATGGCTCAGACGTTTCCAGATATCAACCGGGAAGCCATTGGGACCTGGGGTTTTGCCAGCCTGGAGTTGTGTTATGGCTGTCAAGATCTCTTCTTCTGTTATTTTGCCGTCCAGCAATTCAGCTTGTTCCATGGTGAGGAAGGGTTGATCAATCTCGTCTAGTATGGAGCTATTCGGTGTATCGGTGGGGGGCGCATAGAGTCCTTCATAGAAGTCTGCAAAGCATTCCGCTATTTCCGCATCAGTGGAGACTATTCTGGCTTCTCTCGTTTTGATGCTTTTTACTGTGCGTTGACCTTCCTCACGTTTTTCCAACCATGCAAGCATCCTGCCTGCTTTTTCCCGTTTCATATAGACGTGCTTTCATGGCACTATGTGCTTTTTGGGCACAATCCAGCGACAGATTATGTAGCTTCTTCTGCGCCAACATTAGAGCTCTGTGTCTGGGGGCGTCTCTGGAGATATGTTCTGCTTCCTTGGTCATAACTTCCTTCTCAGCCTTGGTGATCAATTCACGTTGCATCTTCTTGGCAGAGGTACGTGATATGATCTCACCTCGCAGGACTGGTTTGTACGCTTCCCAAAGAATGGAGGGGCCGTCTGTCGAGCCCGCATTCAACTCGAAGTACTCGGAACTGGCTGTTTCTATTTTTTCCTGTAGTTCTGGGAATCCCAGGTAGTAGGAGTTGAGACGCCAGGTGGGCGGCGGGCGAGGTCTCTCTGTCTCCAGCTCCACTAGCACTGGAGAATGATCGGGTATGCCTCTTGGAAAGAAGGATGCATTACAGTCCTTATGAATGTTTTGGGGTGGAAGAAAGATATAGTCTATCCTGGACATTGAGGCATGTGCTCATGAGTGTAAGGAGTATTCACGTTCTTCTCCATGCAATTCACGCCCCATATCTCGGAGCCCCAGTGCGGATGCAAAGGCCGCAAGTCTGGTGATCGTGTTGGGGTTTCTGGTCCGAAGGTGTGTCCGGTCTAAGGCATTGTTCATTACTTCGTTGAAGTCTCCTCCTATTATACATGTATCTGCCATTCCCGTCGCCAGGATAGGGGTAGTGTCAGCTAGCAAGGTGTTGAGGAGGGCTGGGGGGGGGAGTAGATTGCCGTTATCGCCAGTGTTTGATTCCATAGTGATGCTTGCAGGTGTATGTATCGCCCGCCTGTGTCACGTATTACTTTTTTGATTTCAAGCGGTAGTCTCTTGTGGACCAGTACCAGCACTCCTCTCGCTCCTGTGGAGAAGCCAGCATGCATCGCTGTGCGGTAATTGGATCTCTGGAACAGTTTTCATGTGGTTCCCACCAGGCGCGTTTCGGTTAAGAGGGCTATATCCGGGGAATGTCTGTTTATGTATTGCAGCACTAGTCTTCTTTTGATGCTGGATCCCAGGCCATTCACATTCCAGGTTACGAGCTTTAGGTGTTTATTATTAGGAGTCGATGCAGATGCCATCAAGTATTTGAATGTGTGGTTCCTGGGTGCATTCCGCAGGCTGCAACTCCAACCCTCCCCATACTCCACCCCCAACTGAAGCATCTGTCGGCCCAACATCAACTTATAAACCAGTTAAACTTCAATCTGCATGCGCCCGCCCTGCTGTCGTGGTGGCATCCAGTCTGGAGGTGCCACCAGTTTGCGGGACACGACGTACCAGTTGAGGCCTGGTTGTAGAGCATCTTCTCGGGGTATTTCAAGTTCTTTTTGTTGTCTCAAGGGGGGGGGTTGCCTGATCAGTCGCCAGCCTTGTTGTGCCATGTGGTACGGGTTTGCATTGTCCAGGTTGGGCTATTTAGCTCACTTCGTTCCGTGGTTTCTTTCATCGGAGCAACATTTTGGACTAATTATTCGTCTGCTTGGTGAGGGATCGCAATGTTCGGGTCCGGCGGGGTTCTATTTCCGATGGTCGTTCAGGATGCGGTCCGCCTCGCTACCCTCCCTGCCTCCCCTCAGCGCCCCAGTCCCCGTCTGTGCCTTTCCGCCCAGTTCCATGCCTCCTTGGGGTCAGTGAAGTGGACCGAGGTGCCATTATGAAAAATTTTCAATTGGGCGGGAAATGACAATCCGTACCTGACTCCCATCGTTTGCAGGCGTTTCTTGAGTGGAGCGAAGGATTGACGCGCTTTCTGTACCTCTCTGGTGAAGTCAGGGAAGAAAGCAATTCTCGATCCGTTGTATGTGACTGTGCCTTTTGATCTTGCCAATTGGAGCAGGGCGTCCCTGTCCCTATAATTTAGGAACCTTGCAATGATTGTCCGCTGGGGTGCGCCGGGTACAGCCTTCCCAGTTGGTATGCGATGGGCTCTTTCTATGGAGAAAAATTTGGAGAAGGCCTTTTCATCGTAAGTATTTAACAGCCAATCTTCGAGAAACAGTTCCATGCAATCTCCTTCTGCCTTCTCCGGGAGGCCGAGTATGCAGATATTATTTCGCCGAGACCTTCCTTCGCTGTCATCCACCCTTGATTCCAGGATCTTAATCCGTGCTAGCATGCCGGACATCTGGCGATTCGCCCCTCGTATGGAGTCTTCAGTTCCTGAGATCCTCGCCTCGGCCTCTCCAGTGCGTGCGGTTAGTTTTTGTAGATCATGCCTTAGCAGGGACACATCTGCGCCTATGCTATCAATTTTTTTTCTCCATCGAGGTTCTGGAGCTAGCAAAGCAATGGCGCTCATTATATCACAGAGGGGGATTTCGAGTTCCACGGGAGCTGCCTCTGCCATCGGCAGCTGTTCAGGAGAGTGAGATACGGGCATTGTTGCGTACCTTTCAATTCGACTTTGCGTTGAGGATTTCCTCGGCTTATCCTTTCCCATTTTCTACCCTCACTACTGTTGCGGAGATGGTAGTAGAGGCAGTTTCAGATTTTAGATCTTTGTGTACAGGGCGGTAGCTGGTTATTCCCAGAAGGGGGGGGGGGGAACAAGGGCACCGATCACACTCCCAGTTCCAGGGCGTCGCCACCCTCCACTCCTTACCGCGTTGGTATTCAGTACTGTGGGGAATGTCGTCTCATGGGCTTAGGAGGGTTCGCGGGTGCTCTACGCGGAGCGCCCACATTGTTGCTGACCGTTGAAGCTTTGTTGGCGTGTGGCGGCAGTATCTCAGCGAGCAGGCCCAGCAGATCCAGACCCTCAGGGGTGTGTTGACTGAGTCCGGCCGTGGCCCGTCAGTCTCGAAAGCTGGACCGGCGTCGCAGTCTCGTCTAAGGCGCCAGACAGGGTGTTGAAGCTGGTCACGTTGCGGCGCTCTTGGTGATCTCTCCTCGAGTTTCGGGCAGCACAAGTGTCGGGGTGTCACAGTAGTGGGTGACCCCCGCTCATCCAGGTGCGTTTGCGGCCCCTTCTTTCACCGCCGGCGTCGCATTAATGTGTCGTGCTCCCTTCGTATTTCGATTTCGGCGAGCTGGCGGCGGCCATCTTGGGTGCTGAGCGCGGCTCCAAGCCCGTGTTTGCTGGTGGTCGTATCTTCGGGAATCTGCATCGGATCCGCTCCGCTCCTCCAGAAATCGATGCCGCCCATGTTCAGACAGCTATATGTGCAGTTTTAAACAGTCCACAGCAGCTATTTTCGCAGGATTTAGCTCAGGATCTGGCTGGCGGCTCAAGAGCAATGGCGGCTCACGTCCGCATCGTCCGGCAGTTGGCCACGCCACCCACTTTGTTCGATTCTTGATGACCCGTCAATGAAGACGATCTCTCCTCCTGCCAGGGCATTTTCTTTCACCCTGGGAATTTCATCATAGAATTCTACGTAGTTCGCGCAGTCATGTATCGGTTCTCCCTCAGTGATTGGTTCTGCGATGGACATGCTGGGTTTACGATCTTACATAGGACTATCTTAATCGCTGGGTTTGATATGATCACTTCATGAGCAGAAGCTCTCTGAGATGTCAATGTGCCCTTTGGTTTCTCTAGAATGGCAAAAGTAGTGAGTGCTCGATGTATAACGTCATGGAGTATCCCATCACAATGGTTGTAGCTTTCTCTATGGCGAACACTGCGGCCGCTAATCTTTGTTCGCATGGGAAGTGGCCTCTCATTACTGGGTCCAGATTCCCCCTGTAGTATGCTAGGGGTTTGTACCCCAAGGAGGTTCTTTGAGCGAATACTGCGTCATGACACTGCCATTTGTGTGTGAAAACAGGTAAAATTCCTCGCCATAATTGGGAATTCCGAGAACCGGAGCTGTACAAATTGCTCTCTTGAGTTCAGTAAACCCTTCCTCCATGGCTTCAGACCATTCAATATTTTCCTTTAACAATTGGGCCTTCTTTAGGGCCTGAAGTAAAGGCTTAGTATAAGAGCTGTAATCGAAAACCCATGCTCTTACATAATTGCATAGGCCTAGAAAGCTCTGCATTTGCTTTATTATGTGCAGTTTAGCCGTGTTCATTATGGCTTCAGCCCTTTCTGGGCTCACTTTCTTCTTTTCATGTGAGATCAGCTGGCCTATGTACACCACTTCTTGTTGACAATATTGTAACTTTTCCTTGTCAACTTTATATCCTTTCTCAGCCAATATAGTCAATAGCTGAACAGAATCGTGCCTGCATTGTTCTTCTGTGGTGCTGCAAATCAGTATGTCCTCCACATATTGTAAGACAACACTTTCTAGTGCAATATTGCTTAAATCCATTTGCAGGACTCTGTTAAAAATACACAGAGACTCACAGTACCCCAGTGGCAACCTTGTGCTTTTCAGACGCATTTATCTGAATGTGAATGACGTCCTATCTTGTGTGTCACGGTGCAACAGGATTGAGAAAAATGCATTTTTCAAGTCCATCACTGTGAAATATTTTGCCTCAATGGGTGTATTACATAGAATTATAGACGGGTTAGGCACTAAAGGGAACTCGGCCTCAACAATATCGTTTATCGGTCTAAGATCTTGAATTAGCCTCCAAGACCCCCCTTTTGATTTATTGACAGGATAAACTGACGTATTACACAGTGACTCTGACGTCACTAAGATGCCCTGGTCCATCATGGCAGAGATTGTCTTAGAAATCCCTTCATCTGCCTCTCTGGACATGTGATATTGTCGGGCTCTTGGTAGGATTGCTCCTGGTTTCAATTTAATTCTTACTTCCCCCACCCCTTTCAGGAGACCAACGTCATAGGGTCCGGTAGTCCACACTGAGATATGCACTTTAGCTATATCATCAACAAAATATTCAGGACGTTTTAGTGCCAACATCACTTTCTGAGGTACTTCTCTTTTAATCATCTTTACCCAAAATGTGAGACTCACTTCCACCATTATCTCTCCCATATCCGGTTGTTCTTCAAACAGATCATCATCGGTGACGTCAGTCACTCGATATCCTTCTTTGATGGTGATAATCATGCACCACTGTCTGCCCTCCTCATCGTAATCGTCAACCAAAACCACTTTCCCTCGCACTGCAGCTGCGTGTATCATCAAGGGGAATACTTGTCCCTCCTCCTCATGCATAGGTATTCTTGGTCGGAATAAAAACTCACCAGGGGTTCTCAAGATTGTGTCTGCAAGGCCTGGTAATCCCGCCATAAGCACACGCATGCCATATGCGAACATTTCTTGCTCTAATGGTATGGCCCTCATGGCTACGTGTCCCGAGTATGCTCTAATGATCTCACATATATTTGAGTAATGCATTCCTGGAGTGGAGCATACTATGCCCTCCTCCGTAAACAAAATTTTCATGTTCAATTTTGTCATTAGGTGTCGAACCAAAATGTTTACTGGGGTCTGACATGAATACAATAAAGGTACATTCATTTTGCACTCTCCTATGGATTCTGGGAGTGCGTTTGTAAAGGGAACTAGAATGTGAGCTCCTGTAAAACTGAGTATCTATGGCCTCGCCGGACAAGGAAAACTTGCCTTTACTTATGCATGAGCGTGTTGCACCCATGTCCACTAGGAAGGAATAATCCTTGCCCCCTATAACGACATCCACCCTAGGTTCCCTATGAGGGTCTGATGTCACAGATAGGCTAGAGCACATCAGCGTTCCCAGTGAGCTGTCCTAGTTCATATACAATTTTGGCCCACCATGCACTTGTATATTTTCCCCATTCCTATTGTTGCTTCCCCTTGCAGGGTTCTGGGTCTGCCCTGTGCTCATTGCTTGTGACACTTGCAATGGTGCCTGTTGGATTTGTCCTTGCGGAAAACTGCCCATGCTCTGAGGTTGTACTCTGTGCTGCGCTCCTGGTGCTTGTTGTTGCACCATGTGATTCTGTGCAACGCCCTGTTGTACAACTGCAGGTGGATTTGCCATGCCTGCTCCCATCACTTGGCCGTTGTGCATCATGCCTTGATTTCTGCATGTGCGGGCCAAGTGCCCTGTCATTCCACACAGCCAACATACTGGTGGTGGTCGGATTATATGCCCATTTGACATATCTGGGTTTCCATTTTGCACGTTTTGAAAGCCTCCCTGATTATTTTGGCAACCTCCCTGACTGCTCTGCCGTCCGTTTCCCCTAAATCCTCTCCCCCGTGGGTAAAATCCTACGTTACCCTGATTATTCTGTTGTGGACTAGCCACCCGCTGCATGCTTTTTTCAGCTGCGTTAGTTAGCATGGCTCCTTGAAGAGCATACTTTGATAGTTTCTTCTGCACCAGTCTTGCTTCCTCACCCTTTCGAGTTGCTTCCTTCTTTCAATTCTTTTCCTGTAATAGTCTGCAATAGTGTGCGATAGTCAACTGTATTTCAGTCCAAGGTTTAGCCTCAACTCCTACCAATTTCTTGAGTTGTTTCTGTACTGGTTCTGGCAATCCTTGGCACAATATATGGTAAAACACAGGTATGGATTTTGTCCAAGATTCATGCGTTTCGAGCACCCACGCGTCTTGGAAATTCTGTATATAAATTAACGGATCTTCAGAATCCTTCATTTTCCGAGTCATAGCTCCCATATCGGAAGTGTCTGGGTAAAGTACTCGTAGCGCTTTCCATACTGCTGCTCTGCAATTGTTAAATGGCGCTCCGTCATGTGCGATATTGATTGTGGTTACACCAGGGTACCCTGCCGGTGCCCAGACATCGTCTGCTCTCTCACCAAGTATGGCGATTAGGAGACCCTTAATGTACCCTATGGCTAACGTATTTCCCCCTGTCAATTTCTCTAACTCGTGTATCCATTTTCCGGCTCCCGATGTCCGCATTGGAAGCTTTTTTTTCCAAGTTTTCCTGATCCATGTGTGGCCATGGAATATATTGTGGTCTTACTTCCCCCTTCTCTAGTAGCGGAAACTGGAATGCGTAGCCCTCTTTATCTTCTCTCATTGTTCTCCTGTCTATTGCAGGGGTAATATTCCTGCATCGCTGTCTACCTGGCAATGTCCTTAGTCTGTCCACATAGGGTGGTGAAGATACCGCTCTCTGACCGTGAGACACTACTTCTTGTCGGTCAGACTACGTGGGTGACTCTGATGCCCTTGGTGCGGACTCGCTAGTATCTGACCATCGTATCCCTTTTTCTCTTGGGAGACGTCCTTCTTTCTGTCTCCCTCCTTCTCTGTCCTCAAGCTCCTCTCCTTCGGAGTCGGACATTGTGTGTTCCCAATTTAAGCAACTTCTTTTATCTTCTTTATTCCTACTTATTTCTAGTGTATCCAGGGATAGGTCTTTATTCCCGCTACTCTGGGTGACATCCTCAGTGTCATACAGTTGAGTGCTCTCCAGGCGCTCATCTTCCCCTTCTCCTTGGGGTATTTGTTCTGACTCCATTTCATCATATATTCTATCGATCATTTCTCTGATGCTTCTGGTTTCGAAGTCATCATCATTATTCGCCCTAGACATGTCTGGTGCCGAATCGTACGCAGGAAAAAATTCTTTAATGTCTTTCAAGTCTCCAACTGGATCGGGTTTTTTAACCTCCCTTTCCAAATATTCAAGATTGCGTGCTCTTTCGCTTACGTTTGAGATCGTCATCAAATTCCTTGCGCTTCCTCGCCTCTTCGCTGACCGTATCTTATTCCTTTCTCTTTTCATTTCTACGTTCATCTGCCCTTCATATTTCCTCATCTCTTCGTCTTTTTATTCTTTTCTCACGTATTCTTTGCTAGTCTTCTAACCTTGGCTGTTCCTGTCTGTCTCGATCGTAGGCTGATCTTGGGTTGCGATCAAGCTGTTTTTCTTGCTCCTCGCGATATTGCTGTTCTCGCCTTTGTCTTTCCTTCTTATCCTTTCGTCTCTTAATTCCTTTTCTTTCCTATTTCTCTCTGTTTCATCTAACCTCTCCTTTTGTTTTGCGTCATCAATTCCTTTACCATCGAATTTCAATAAAATGTTCCTCCCATCCATTCGTCCTTTGCAAATGCTATCTCCTCAGTTCTGTCTCCGCTCCCTTTCCATTTCTTCCCTTCTCTCTCCTTGTCGAGCGATGCACTTGCCTGTGCCTGGTCATCATCGCGCCTCCCCTTGTCCCTTGGGACTGTGGAGGTGATATTCTTGTCCTTCTCCTTCCCTGGATTTTCATCACTACTATGTGTAGGTGACTCATATGCGGGGTTGCTGTACCCTGTGGCTGCTTTAAGTTCCCTCAACGGGTATAATCCCTCGACCTTACTTCCTTCATCTTTCGGTTGGGGCGGGGGGCGCGGTAGGCATCTCACCCCCCCTCCTTAGTGAGTATCCAATCTGTTGGCTGCTCTTCCTCCTTTACCTGTTCGTACATTTTCCACAATTCAAGAATAGCAAGGCGTTTTTCTAACTTCTTGCCTGTACATGTGGCATGCAAATATGTCGTCATATGTTGTTAAACGGCTTTAGATAAAGACCCATTTTGTGGCCATGGCATAAACATCTTATGGGCAGTACCTTTGACCTGCTATACTTCTTTAGCTTGGGTGCGTGTTTTGGAAATTGCTTTCATAAGTGTGCTAATGGAGTTATGTCTACCATGTTTAAATCTGTTCCCTTTCCTCTCATATAACACTTGCCAATGCTTTCGTGTGGCCTAAACAACTTGTGACAATATGAGCGAGCACCAAACACTGCAAGCTTCAAACCAAATTTTCACAAAAAATGTATATTACCAATTTGCTCAAAAACCATCAATTCAAATGCTATTCTGTCTCAGCTATTGAATCGCGCCAAAAAGTTTGTAATCAGTTCTCTTTAAAAATTTCACATGTGACGTCACGACAGAAAACATGTTAGGCAGACGCTTAGCAGACTAGACAGACACCAGCTGGACACAGATATCTCTGCCTCTAATCATTACACCTTCATGGAGTGTAAATGAACCCCTTTCACGTAGTCTTTAAACGTTGTGAAAGGGGCCCCTAGGGGTCCCTTACGTCTATGGAAACAAGGCAAGTCACCACACACGATAGATACGCTAGACACGAGGTTGTGTTCCCAAAGCTAGGGTTTATTGCAAAGTAAATAGTCTCAGTTGGCCAACTCGGTCTCACGCCCCGCGACGTGTATCTCTAGACCTCGAGAGACGCAAGAGAGTGAATTACGTACATCAGTTACATATATACAAAATGCATATCATACAATCAGCTATGACATGTTTAACACCCCCCCCCCCCTTTATTGGGTTTCTTTGAACTCGGTGTGATGATGGAGACTTTCGACAATTATAACGCCTTCAAATATCTATTCTAGTAACAATATGCAATTTGCAAGTGCGGAGGCATCTTTTAGTTGTTGAACAGAACACAGTGCTTCTTTTCTTGAAAGCGAGCTACATACGGGGGAAGAGGCACATTCCAGACCTTGCTATCTATGAGGTGCTATTCGTGTCCTGGGAGCCAACACGCTCTACAGGGCTCAGTAAAAGGGGGGCCGTAAGAAGAGCATAATTCAAGCTTTTAGCTGCTTTATTCTAGCATATTGTACCATATAACGAGACTGGCTGGCAGTTGTGAAATTATTAAATGCCCTGCAGCTCTGCTTCAAGGCTACATTCGGGAGGGAGCCAGGCATTCCTTCCTGGCGCTGCCTACGTTGTGTTTCAACAAACTCTTTTTAGCCCCGCGGCCCTGCGGCCTTGTCCTTTCACGTTCAGACAACAATGTTTAACAGTCGAGCAGTATAAGCAGAAAATGTGCTGTGAAGCAATAAGAACAGAAAGGAATGAGCAATTGTTAGAAAACAAAATGGCGATCCTTGTTACATCAAAATGGTCGTTCATTGGTAAACTTGGAAACCTATATGTCTATCATATCATGCATGAGACGGTTGCCCCACAGCCACCAAATTACGTTTGCCGTCAATCATGAGAGGTATCCATTTTTCTAGACTGACAAACCCTCCTTTGGCCGTATGCCAAACGTCTCATTCATTCATGGTATCCTCCTCTGATGACGATAAGTCTGAAGTATGTATGTCTGAATTGTGCATGCTATTGTAAGCATCATCATCTTCATTGATATCTATAGCCATTAATTCTTTCACTGTTTTCATCTCGTTTGTGTCTCGGTCAGCCCGACCATAAGTTTGTTTTCTTCTTGTCATCATATGCATACATCCCTTCGTACATCCCTCAGTTACCTCAGTGCAAACTAACGGTAGGCAGTGTATGCAACAACAGCACGTTATGAATATTCCAAACACCACTACTAATATCGAGATCAACTTCCATCCCCAAGACCGCAATATTCCCCAAAACCAGGACTTTATTCCCAGCCTCCTTCTCCAGTATGGAGTTCGGAGCTTAGGACATGCATTTTCTTTATTGCTTCAAAAATCGTAGGGGAATAGTCATCTACAAATACACAACACGCTGATCCCACTATCTTGCAAATTACCCCATGATCAACCAGGATCACATCGAGAGCCATTCTATTTTGCAGCATCATTAACCTGATTCCTTTTTCTTCTAACGTCATGTTAAATAGTATATCTGTCGTTGTGTTTATGGTATTTTTTAGTATTCTGGACAGCTGCCTTATGTTATAGGAGTTCACTATTTGGGATAAAAATGGAATGAATGTTTTTGCTACATCAGTCGCTATCAGAACGCCTTTGCTACTCCTTTTGGCTCTAGATCTGGATAGTCTGGCCATGTCTGCTGTTTCTAAGAGGAACACTCCTGGGAACAGTAGACCTAGGTAACATGTACCTCCCCAGTTTCTGGGCAACCAAGGATATGCTTTCTCTCCACATATAAAATAAACTGGATCTCCCACATATACTGGTTCTATTTCCCATTTTAATACCACTGTATTCATGCATCCAGTAAATGTTCCGACTGAATAGGAGCCTTTCTTTTTTAGACAAAAAGGGACAGTTCTTGGGTTATAATTCACCGTGTAAGAAGGGGGAACTTCATCTTTGTTCCCGTCTGTTCTTACACGAAACGTCATCACAGATGTTTTAACTGGTGGGGACAATCTATCTTGCTATTTTGTCGTGTTATTTTTTGCGTACTTTTCCTCGTAGGCTCTGGGGTCATCACTTGTACTTTATGGAATATGGAACAACCCACAGGCCTCATAATTATTTCCTCAAACTCATTCATGTTTGTTCTGTCTAATTGACCCGTACTACTCTTATTCCATTTCCCATAGAACATTGTACTTAAAGATGCACTACATGCAGAACTTAATGGTAATGGCTGTACATACCAACCTATTCCTTTCCCAGCATGCTGCGGTAAATGGGCACATACCCAGCAATTTGTTTTCTTTAGAATTGCATGTGTCATATTCATAATCAATAACCACGTATTGTTCCCATACCCTTCCCTGTGTCTTTCGTCCATTGGGGACGAGGTATAAGTAATCACCTGAACCGGGCTTTCAGTAGTGGATATATTAACTATTGGTAAAAACATTCCCAATGGGTGTATCGATTCCACATACCATAATACTAGGGCTGTCGTTATTGGTGCTACCACACTCATAAAGCACGTAATTATGTCAGTGCCAGCATACAATTCTTTTTACCATGCGTTTTTCTTAAGCTTACAGTCTTTACAATTAACTCATTCTCAACAGCGGTGCAGGAGGAGGCTGAAACCGGGCCCGACATGTTTCTCATCGTCCTCCTTCTTTCTTATTAGAGTTCGTCGTGGATATCTCTCTTCGCTACACTTCCTCTGATGTCAATAAGTTCAACGGAATTGCCACAGATCAGTTTTGCCAGTCCTTTGTAGCCTGGATTTGCTTACTTGTTTTTAGGCAAGATCACTTGTCCTTCCTCATACTGCTCAGAGGACTTTTGATCAGTTATCTATTGCCTTAGTACCGTGTGCGCCTAGCTTGTCCGCTCTGGTTCAGGACACATGTACTTTTTATGATCGCACCGAGGAGCCGCAAGTCTTGAATTGTCCAACCTGCACAATTCTCACGCTTCTCTCATCTACACCTCTAGTTCCTTCTCTGTCCATGAGCGGAACCAGAGGTTGACATAAACATCAAAGAACTGTGGATCACTTTGTCTTTTGAGGCCGCAAATCATATCGCCTCACTCCTGGTATTGTGTGATCCGTGAACAGTGCCGGTGCACTTCCAGATCCAGGCTCAAAGTCAGCCTGTGGCGCTATTGCAGGTGCTGGTGTGCGCCGCGCCAATGATGCAGATTCGGTCTTTGGCGTGCTGGCAAGTGCTGGTGGGCGCCAAAGGGGTACACCTTTAGTGTCTGCCGGTATTTGCAATGCAGATTTTGTGTCAGACGACAGTGATGTAGATTCTGCTGGGCAACGTTGGGGTACTCTTTGCCCTTCCCCCTTTTTGGCAATCGTCTCAGGCTTTGTTTCGAGTTTCACTTCGCGCTCGGGCATATTTGGTGGCGGTTTACTGGCAACAGTTTCTTTCGTTTCTGGGACCGCTGTCTCTTTCCAGTCGTCTGGGTCAGGCAAGTCTTTCAGTGAAGTTGCAATCTTTTTGGCATGGGTGGCATGGATCCACGACTTCCGTCCATCCACCCGTATCGCCGTCTGCGTTGCCAAGAGTACTTGATAGGGGCCGCGCCACCTGGGTGCTAACGATGATTTTCTTTCAAAAATGTTTAGCAGCACCCAGACCCCTGGCTCCAGCGCGTGCACCGGACCAGTGTATCTAACTGGTAAAGCCTCCTGCACCTGCTGATGAATCAAATGCAATTTCTGCATTAAAAGGCCACAATAAGTACTAAGCACAGGATGTTCTACCTCTCTAAGTCGTTTTGGCTGAGGTCGGCCTCCCCATTACGATTTCGTACGGGGAGAGCCCAGTTCTAGCCTGTACAGACGTACGCATGCATAATAACGCTATTGGTAATGCATCCACCCAACTCAACTTGCTTCCTGCACATATCTTGCTTATTTTTGACTTGAGGATCCCGTTGTGCCTCTCCACAAGACCGGCCGAACTCGGATGTCTTGAACTATGAAATCTCTTATCAATCTGAAGACACGCACATATCTGTAACACCACTGCGCCCACAAAATGTGGACCATTATCTGACCATGGCGGGGCAGGCCAAAACGGGAAAAGTATTCTTTAAGCATTACTTTTGCCGTGCTCATTGCTGTGCAGTCTTTTAAGGGATATGCCTCCACCCACTTGCTGAATGCACAAATCACCACTAAGACAGATTTCAAGTTTTGGCATCTCTATAAAGTCAAAATGGATTACCTAAAAAGGCATAGAGGGCGGGCCAAAACTGCCTATTGGAGTCGCTGTTCCCTTTCCTACATTGTGTTGTAAACATGTGATACAGTTCTGCACCAACCTCTCTGCATTCTTTTTTATCTTTACATTTTGCCATACTGTGGATAGGTGCTGTATTCTCTTTTTCGCACAGATGTGAGTAGGGCTGTGGGCCATTGTGACCATTGCAGTCACATAAGAATTTGGCAACATCCAGTTTCTAGTTCCCTTGTCCACCCAACAACCCTCCAGATCTAACTCCGCAGAGCCCTCTGCCCACCCTTGTATTTCATCGGCCGTGGCTTCGGCCTGCATTTCTTTGACAGTGGCAATTCCATTTTCTATCATACAGGGTACTTCCTTAGTCTGGACTGTCATCATTTTAGTATTCAAATCAGTGGCAGTTTGTTTCGCAATTCTGTCTGCAAACGCGTTTCCCTCACCTACTTTGCATGTTACTTTGCATGTTACCTTTTTGTGTGCCTCCCGGGTGCAGACAACAATCGTACAATCAAAGGGCCATGTTGAATTCTGGCACCATGTGATGTCAAAAACCCTCTCTCAGCCCAGAGTCGACCAAAGTTATGAACCACCCCAAAAGCATACTGACTATCAGTATATATATTCACATTCAATTTTTCAGAAATCTCCCAGGCTCTGGTCAATGCTATTATCTCTGCGGCTTGTGCCGAGTTGTAGGGGATTTTTTTGCTTTCTACAATGCTCTATAGGGTAGTGATAGCGTAGGCGGCAGTTGTCGTGCCATCAGGTAATTTAAAACAAGAGCCGTCACAAAACAACTCTCCATCGGCTCTTTCTGTGGGGTAGCACTTAAATCAACTCTCCCCTTTGTTTCTTCCTCAGTGACCATTAAGCAATCATGGGGGGGGGGGGTGATTCGTTGTCACCAATTTCTTTTATGGGTAGTGCCATTAATTCTGCAGGATTCAAAACGCTACACCTCATAATTTGGATATGGGGCGCGAACAAGATAATCTCATATCTTGTCAATCTAGCAGAGCTGAGGTGTTGCGTCTTTGTTCTATTTAATAGAACGTCTATGGCATGTGGCACCATCAGAATTAAAGTATGCCCCAATACCATTCCTTCCGTTTGTTTCACTGACGCAGCAGCCGCCGCGACAGATCGCAAACATCGTGGGAGTGCGCGCGCTACAGGGTCCAGCGCAGAAGAAAAATAGCCGCACGGCCTATTTCTTCCACCTTGTTCCTGTGTCAAAACCGCCAATGCACATCCTTCACTTTCACACACTGTCTAAAAACCTTTTCATAATTTGGTGTGCCCAAAACTGGAGCGGAACATAATGCAGTTTTCAATTGATCAAACCCTCTGACATTCCTCATCCCACTGTAAAGGCATAACCGCATCCTTTCTAGTCAAATTCACCATCGGTTTCACAATTAACGCAAAATTACTGATCCATTGTCGGCAATATGAAGCCATGCCTATTATGGCTCTGACTCCTTTCTGTGTCTTTGGAATAGGCATACAAAAAATACTTTCTATGCGTTCTGGCATTAGCCTTGTCCCCTCTTTCGAAAGTAGTTAGCCCAAATAAGCTACCTCCTTTCGATTATATTGAAATTTCTTCAAACTAGCTTTATTGCCATGTGCCGCTAGGTGTGATAGTAGTAATACAGTGCTTTCTTTACAAATCTCCTCTGTGTCAGCAGCTAACAATAGATCATCTATGTATTGCAAGAGTACGCAACGCACTGGTAATTCTAGCATGTCTAGCTGCTCTTTCAATGCTCTACTGTAAATACTCGGACTTTCCGTGCAACCTTGCGGAATCCGCGTGAATGTAAATGATCGTCCTCCTAATGTGAACGCAAACAAATATCTGCTGTCCTTGTCTGTCCACCGGAATGCTAAAGAACGCATTTTTTAGATCAACTACACTAAAGTATTCTGCTGAGACAGGTATCATTGTCAATATTGTAGTGACATCTGGCACTAAAGGAAATTGTGGATCTACTACTTTGTTTAGCGCGCGCAAATCAATTATGAAACGGTATGGTACTTCATTGCCTCCTTTTTTATAAACTGGAAGAATCGGGCTGTTGCATGTACTGCCTGTAATTTCTTCAATCACCCCTAATTTCACCAAATCTGTAGCAATACTCTTCAATCCTTTCTCACCTTCAGTCGAAATTCTGTATTGGGGAATTCGCGGTAGTGTAACACCCTCTTTCAAAATTATCTTTACTGGCTCTATATTCAAGCATCCTACATCATTATCAAGCGTTGCCCATATACAGATTGGCACTTTACTTAGTTCTCCTGGTAAAGTTTCAGACATGAATTCTGACACAGGGGCATCTTGTGGCCAAATCGTTAGGAACACCCCGTCTGCCGTGCAATGTATAACGGAACCTAACTTTTTCAACAAATTTAATCCCAACAGGTTCTCCCCACAATTTTCTGTTAAAAGGAAAGGACAATGTTCAATGAATGGTCCTATCGTAACTGGGACTGGTTGGGACACTGGGTTTATGACTGGTGTACCTGCGAACCCTACGGAAACATTCTTTTTCCCTGACAGTGGTATATCCGGAACCAAGTGATGGTCTATTGAACACTTTTGCGCTCCTGTATCTACAAGGAAGCGGTGCTCCTTATTCCCGACTCTCATTTCTACATAGGGTCCTCTCTGATTCACGGGAATAGACACTGGTTCCGACCCCTGTCCTGGGCTGTCCTATTGGGCAAATAACACATAGTCCGATGTGTAATCATTACTATTACTGTAATACGTGTTTGGCTCTGTATCGAAAAAGTTCCCACTCTTCCCTCTATTTCCCCCACTCTGGTTCCCATACTGTTGGTTTTGCTGTCCCTGACTCTGGTTAGGGTCACTTTGGTTTTGGGCTTGGTTTTGATTACCTCCATTATTGTGGTGCTGCTGCATACTATTCCTATTTGGACCATTCGCTCTTTGGTGCCCTCTTTGCTGTCTTCTCTGACCAGACCCATTTCTATTCTGCAGATGTGGACATTGCGCTCGCCAGTGTCCTTCTTATTTACAATACGCACACTGATTTGGTCCCCCATGCATATTCAAATTACTCCTTCCTTGTGCATTCCCTCTCCCTCTATTATGTCCTGCTACTTGCTGTAGTAGCACCCGTGTTTTCAGATTTACCCTATCCTTCTCCTATTTTTGTTTCTCCGCAGTCACTCTGTTCTCATAATATTGGGCCATGTGTAATACTTCGCCCAGCGTTTTTGCTTGCCATGCACTCTGTCATTATTAGGTTCTGGATTGGAAGTTTTAACCCCCTCACGTATTTGTCAACAAATAACCTCTTCCCCGCTTCCGAGCTCACATCCTGTCCACTGAAGTCTGTAAATACTTCTTCAAACCTGTTAAAATAATCTGTAGCTAACTCATCCTTGTCTTGTACACATGCAGTCGATTTGTCCCATTGAATTCTTTTCTCTGGGACAATAGCTTTTAATTTCTGTACTATGCGTGCTGATAATGCTACCAGGTTCGCTCCCGGTGTTCCTCCAACCGCTTTATTCCTGTCCTCTATTATCAAGTCCGCCCATGTGGCGCCAAAGGTCGTTATGTCATCCACCTTTCTTATTTGCTTCCATATGTCTGTTGGAAGGATCACTGGGAATATCGGGTCTATGTCACCCAGGGTAAGCACGGATGATTGCAGGCAGGACTCTAATTCCTTGTAGAACCCTGCAGGATTCTTTCTTATATCGGGAATCGTCTGCTTTATGTTATTCACCTCCTGTCTGGAAAAGGGGACATGTACATATTGGGCGGTATAATGGGCTGGTGTTACCTGCGCCGCTACGTTGCCCGTTGCGGGAACCTCTACTTTGGGCACAAAGGTAGGTGGGACCTCTCTCATAGGAAATGCCCCACTTACTGTCCCTCCCCCTTCTCTCATGTGCAACAATATTCCCAGATCAAGCGATAGGGCTGTTTCTCCTGTCTCTCGCTCTAGTGCTCTCTTATATACTGCCATTAATTCGGGTGGGCTGGCCTTGTTGTTTTTTATATCTTTGTCTAGTAAATGTTCAGCCATTGACTGCAGTGCTTTTCTTTTCATGGGCATGGAATATTCATCAAATATCTCATATATCTCCATTGTGGGGATACTGGGATCCGACATCCATCTTAACGCTTCTCGTATACATACTTTCAACTTGTCGCCCCTCTGCACTGACGACATTGAATGTCGTTGTCGTATATACGGCTCTACACCTTCCTTCCTATGTCTCCTGTTAACCTTACCCCTGTACCCAGGTGCAGTAAACATTTCGGCATAATCATTATCTAATTCATTTTTAAGTTCAAAAAGTCCATATACATGTTCTCTCACTTCTTCATCCCTCTCCCTACAGCGTGCTAATGCATTCAAATCCAACAATCACTGCGGTGTTAATTTCCCAATTAACTGTTTCCATCTCTCCACCAAATATTCACCCATGCATTCCAACACTACCTGTCTTTCGTTGCTTCTTCGGAAGTCATACATCGAAGCCAATGCTGCCGTCCCATCATTCCCGTCTATATATATTTCTGCCTATTGCTGCAATTCCACTTTACTTTCTTTGCTGATCGCATTGCGAGTTACCCTCGTGCATCTACTTTGTTCAGTCCCGCCTCTCGCCCCCGTGGTTTCAGTTTCACCCCCGGGAGGGACGGACGGTACCGAGTCTGTATCTAAGGCGGGAGGTGCGGATGGGACAACAAAAACGGGGAGTGTCTGCTGTGGGCCTGGTTGGCTAATAGGAAGTGTTACGTGCGCGGTCTGTGGCTGTGGGAGGGCTTGAGCTACAGGAGGGAGAGTTTGAGCTCCGGGCGGGGTTTGGGCACTAGTTACTGACATGTTTGGCCTCGCTTCTGATCTTGGGCCTTGTTTTGTATGGATCAATATGTTTTCTATCAATTCATCTGCTATGTGCAATTCTCGTTGTGGGTATATTTTTTCTATATTCAACTGGTCACGTCTACCTGACTTCCTTAGACTCTCAGTCCAGACACGAGGTTGTATTCCCAAAGCTAGGGTTTATTGCAAAGCAAATAGTCTCAGTTGGCCAACTCGGTCTCACGCCCCGCGAAGTGTATCTCTAGACCTCAAGAGACGCAAGAGAGTGAATTACGTACGTCAGTTACATATATACAAAATGCATATCATACAATCAGCTATGACATGTTTAACACCCCCCCTTTATTGGGTTTCTTTGAACTCGCTGTGATGATGGACACTTTCGACAATTATGACACCTTCAAATATCTATTCTAGTAACAATATGCAATTTGCAAGTGCGGAGGCATCTTTTAGTTGTTGAACAGAACAGTGTTATGCTCACCTGGCTCCCACAGGGGCGTCGGTCGGACCCGGACAGCTGCGGTCTCCACCCACGTGATGCGTAGTGCAGCGATGACTGACTGGATCTGCCCTCCTAATCTTGTCTGCTTAACCCATAGAAATATTCTCCTGCAAGTGGAGAGATGGATTTAGCCACTTGTGGATTCAAGTGATGGCACCCCCACAGTCCTCCCCAACTAATCACCTCCGAAATGCCCTCACAGCAATCTCATTTTATATTCTTGAACGATGAGCTCTCCATCCTGCGTGGATTTGCAGGGGTGCGTCGATTCCAGTTACTTCACTGGTTTGAAGGTTCGGGAGAGTTCCGGAGAGTATTGACTCTGAGGTTCCTGGTGAGGACCAGTAAGTATTAAGTTCATAGAGTTCAATATGTCCGATGTTCACTCTTGTTCCCCCCTTCCTTTCTTGTCTTGCAGCTGGCTCGTGAAAAGATGCTCTTGTGGCAGCTGGTGGCGCTCAGGTAAGAGTCTGTATTACCCGGCGCTGTCCAGTAAATGTTGCACGAGGAAAACGTGTTGTTTTGTCTCTCTTTACAGATGCGGCACGTGAAAATATGGAGAGTCACAAAAGGATGCCTCCGGTGGTAAATAAGGTAAGTCTATAGTGGTAAGAATTATATTTGTTGGTTCCCTCGGCTCACCTTGTGGTTTTCTTTTGTCTCCTAGGTGCCGAAGTTCGGCGAAGAAATGATGGAGGCAGCGCCGACCCGAAGGATGCTGTGAAGACTGGTGAGTATGGCGCGGCGCTGCAGCTGGAGGTGAGGCGCGTGCAGAAATGATGTTCTTTACAGGTCCGGAGACCAGATGGATCCAGAATCAGGTGTGGAATAGAAATGAGTTTGTTTTCTAACCTTGTCCCTTTCTTTCCTCTTTGTTTTAGGAGCTCCGGATTCGAGGCGGGCGTGGCAGAAGACTGGATGCAAGCTGCAGGCACGGTGAGTGTTACGCTGCTGGATGCAGAATAACGCGAAGTGTGTGTTGCTGGTCGGGCGTGGTTTACATAGCCTCAAAAGTGGTCCCAGGTAAGAAGTCCCTAGAACCACACCCAAGTAAAAAATAGTCCCTGTAGAAAAATTAGTCCCTTTCAGGCTTCATGTTGGATTGGAGTCATTTGCAGCATGGTCTGCCTGAGGTAAGTAATGACTATGAGCCTGGCGCCTTGGGCGCCAGGACTGATTCCTACTACGGGGCTGCTGAGGTTTTACTAAATGTCTAGATGCCTGCTCCTGGGGCTGATGGGCTTGGTCCGGATGCCTGGGGGTAGGCATTATGACACACAGTGCTTCTGTTCTTGGAAGCGAGCTACATATGGGGGAAGAGTCGCATTCCAGACCTTGCGATCTATGAGGTGCGATTCGTGTCCTGGGAGCTGACACGCTCTACAGGGCTCAGTAAAAGGGGGGCCGTAAGAAGAGCATAATTCAAGCTTTTAGCAGCTTTATTCTAGCATATTCTACCATATAATGAGACTGGCTGGAAGCTGTGAAATGATTAAATGCCCTGCAGCTCTGCTTCAAGGCTACATTCCGGAGGGACCCGGGCATTCCTTCCTGCCTACGTTGTGTTTCAACAAACTCTCGTTAGCCTCGCGGCCCTGCGGCCTTGTCCTTTCACGTTCAGCCAACAATGTTTAACAGTCGAGCAGTGTAAGCAGAAAATGTGCTGCAAAGCAATAATAACGGAAAGCAATGAGCAATTGTTAGAAAACAAAATGGCGATCCTTGTTACATCAAAATGGTCGTTCATTGGTAAACTCGGAAACCTATATGTCTGTCATATCGTGCATGAGACGGTTGGCCCACGGCCACCAAATTACGTTTGCCGTCAATCATGAGAGGTATCCATTTTTCTAGACTGACAGTTGTGGTAGTCTATTTGTTCCCCATTATGTCGGACTCTGGGTACACGTTTCTTCTAGCCGCTATATTTAAGAGCAGGAATAAGGCGAATCCTCTCACTTCTCAGGTGTCCGCCCTGGTAACCTCTCTTCTCGGGTGTCCACCCCGTTAACCTTTATTTATTTAATTATTCTAGAGTCATTATATATATTTATATTCTTCTCTACTTCTAACTATATTGTTTTTTGCCTCCTCCCTCTGTTACCTTTTTCCCTTTACTTGTTCTAAGGCATGCACTGTTTGCCAAAGCACTAAATTTTTGTTTCATTCACCATTCGCATTGTTCGTCTCTGGACCCTCAGGATCACCACCTTCGTTACCGCCTTCTTCAGCTGTTCGCCCGATCAGCTGCCCAAAGGAATGGGAAGGTATGTGTTGGGAAAACGGGTCCCTTCAGGCCATGACTGCAGTTGTCTTGCTTATTCTACCATTGTCTACGGGGAGCTTCACGGTCTATTCAGCCGAATGGCAAAGGACTTGTGATATTGCCAAAGACCTAGAGTTACTTTATGTTGACAATCAATAGGTGTCTTACTTCAATCGATAGTCGATAAACTATCCACTCTTTACTACGAAGTGTACGAGACACCCCCGGCCAGCCCATAGAGTCAGGGTTTGCTCTTCAGTACTTTAAGACGAGATAGCTGCACCTCGAGATGGATGGGGGTGCAGGGTCTTTTACTCCAACACAAATCAATAAGGACAACTCAGTGGTTTGGCAAAGGGGAGTCTGTTCAATGATAAGTACAAAAAACGGGGAAACATGGGAATCGACAGCAGTGCGACAGCCCGTCTCGCTTCAACTCCCTCGAATTTCATACAAAACATAACTTTTATACTCAAAACGTGTCATAATCTGACATATAACACTCAAAAGTTAACATGCAATTCTATTGGTTGGAAAAAGGTAACTTTAATATAGGTGCTATATCTGTATATGGTAACAAAGTGAGGGGATTGGGAAAATACTTTCAGGTGGGCACCTAAGCCCTTCCTTCATAAATGACTACTGTAAATGTCACTAATAGTATGATGTCTCATTGGTTCTGGTTCTACTAACTATAGGACCCTAGATTATTTGGTCCACTGTGATTGGGTTGGCATCAACCCCATGCATAACTCTCCACTTTGCCTAGCATCACGCAGAATGGTCAACCAGGTGCAGGGTGCCCCCTCAGCTACCCGGCCTTCCTCCAATTAAGGTTACAATCAATCATCACTTCAACAACTATGTGTCAATTATGTTACTGTGGTTGGCCTCGAAACTGTATCTTCTGGCTGGAAAGTTTTGATATCTCTGTCTGGGCAGATGCCAAGCGTAGGTGTGAACTCGTGCCTCCTCTCGCTTGGCTGGTCACGTGCTAGTACACCATGGATTTGCCTCGTTTCTCTCCATTTGTGCTTTTGTATTTCGATTCACCCTGCCACCTGCCTTCGCTTTCTTCTCTCGATTCTTCAGAGGTAGGATATTCTGTTCTTTGCTTTAATTAAAGTAGCTACTGTCTACAGCTTCTATCTATGTGACCTCAGCTTCCCTGGCACCAGCTGCCTCTGCCGAGTTTCGATTCAGCCTTTTTCCTCTTGATGCTAGAATATGGAACTTCTTGCGTTTGGCCTGTAATAACCTGAGTTGGTTCTGCTGCTTATGCAAAGTGGACCCGCACTTATAATATTGTGCTTAATTTTGAGGTAGATTATATACAATGGCGCTTGCCGCTCTATTCTTCTACTTGGCATTGCAAGCCGCACTGTTCTCTTTAGTTTCTTGCGGTTCCAAGCATATGTACAGGCGTAAACTGACTGTCTTGATTTTGCTTACAGCTCAACTTTCTTATGCTTTGATAGCTTTCTATCACTTTAAGCTCACAATCGCTTTTCTCAGGGTGTTTCGTCTTTGTGTCATTCTTGGTTCATCATTTGTTCTATCTGTGAGTCCGTCCGGGCTCTCGTGATGTCACCATTCACCCTCCATTAAGGATTTTCTGGTTTCTTCCTGTACAGTACTTAAACAATCTTCATTTCGTTTCATTTGCTGGTAGGGTTTTCTCAATGGGTACCTTACTGCCCATGGTTGTCTGGTTATTGGTACTTCAATAGGTATTGTTCTTCTAATAGGTACTGGGCAGAGCCCCACTGCGGCTCTCTGCTGGTTTGTTTGTTCATCATACGTCACATATCTCGGTGTGAACGTTCCTGGTACTTCAAAATGGGCAACTGGAGTGCAGGCTATATTTGGGACGTCCTCTACACGGGTACCATTAAAGGTTACTTGGCGGCACTGTCTATCTATAAGCGCTCATCTGAAGAATGTTCTTATTTTAAGATTCCTTTGATTTCTCACTTTCTTAAAGGACTGACTAATGTATTCCCGCCGTCACCTTTCCAGGTGCCGGTTTGGGATTTGAATTTGGTTTTGAAATTTCTCATGGGTGCTCCCTTTGATCCTTTGCACTCTTGTCCTTTGAGATTACTGTCCTTCAAGCCTGTGTTCAAGCCTGTGTTCTTGGTTGCGGTTACTAGGACAGGGTTGTAGTGAGAGTTTGTCCCTCCTTTCTACCTAAGGTAGTTTCTGAATACCATTTGAGTCAAAAGGTGGTGCTTCCATCTTTCAACCCTCCTCCTCATCCTGGTATGTAAGAGGAGCGACTCCATCGGGTGGATCCTAGGAGGGCTCTGAGCTTTTACATTTCTAGGATGTCCAGGGTCAGAGTGGACGATCAACTCATATCCTAATATGCTGGACACCGATTGGGCCAGGCTGTTACCAAACGGACCTTGTACAGGTGGATTATCCTCACCATTATGGAATGTTATCGATTGGTGGGTAAGGACCCTCCTGAAGGGTTGAGAGCTCATTCCACTAGGGGCGTGGCTACTTCCACCGCCCTCCAGAGGGGTATTCCTATTAAGAATATTTGTGATGCTGCTACATGGGCTTCCATCCACACCTTTGTAAAACATTATTCCCTGGATACTATCCATGGTCAGGATATGGCCTTTGGGAAGGCGGTTCTTTATTCCACAATCTAATTGGATACTCTAAATTCTGTTCCCTCCTCCATTTACTGGTACTGCTTTGGGAGTCTGTCAAAGATGTGGAATACAGTGGAGGACACAATCCATTCGAAGAACAAGTTACTTACCAACTGGTAACGTTCATTCGATGGGATGTTCCTCCAACTATTCCACATCGCCCTCCCAGCCTGCCCCTCAAGAGAATTTCCTATGCGATTGCAGCTTCCGTTTCCGCAAGGCTAAGTGCAGTTAAGCAGGTATGAGACTGGTGCCACACGTTCTGAGGGAAAAAACTTAAACTGAGGTTACGGGCGCAGTGTGTCCTGTTTATAACATCCTTTGACGACGTCCTCGACGGAGGCCTTCGAGGGACATTGACCCGACTCCATTGACGCAGGAGGCCCTCTGCCAAAAAAGTTTCCAAAGTGCACAGCTGTGGACATTACATGTCAAAGATGTGGAATACATTGGAGGACCATCCAGTTGAAAGAACGTTACCAGTTGGTAAGTAACTTGTTCATCTCAGTGCTGCCAGAGGAAATACTAGAGCATCAGATAGACCTTGACTTTGTAGCTCAACCGGAACTGTTGTGACAATTTTTTGGCTCGTACAACTCACTGGTTGAGATTGAGTTTCAACCTCATGCGTCAAGACAACATCCCAACAAGAGTCCCCATATCTTGAGAGTCCTTCCTCCAAGCCCACAAAATACAGGATCAGATAACATGGGACTGAAGATAGTGGGGCGAACTCCTGGATCCACAGGTCCCACAACAACCATCAGCCACACCACAGATGCCAGCAACTCAGGTGCTCATCTCCCTTTAAACCCTAGACTCTGAATTAAATAGAAGAGTACCGTTACCGGTTCAAACCCCATTTGTTCCACAGGTCGTAGGCACTCTTCGGTGACAGCACAATCCTAGCCACACTAGAGACCCCACTACTATCGCTGCCTGATGAACCTCTGCAACCAATAAGAACTGATGGAGAAGGTTCCACTTAGCAAACATGTGGAAGAGAGCAAGGGTTCCACAAAAGTAACCCTTGTGGGCGGTAGATCGGGAAGAGGGAGAACAGTCTCAGACCACAATCCTTGCTACAGAGATACAGATACCTCATCAATTTCAATATGTGCAAATGATGACTGTGAGGAAGATGCATCCACTAAGGAACACTCACCGGAGTATCCACCAAAGTGCTCACCATGTGATGAGATAGGAGGCTTCTGCACAATGTCCACAGCATGTGGTGGCTTGGGACTTTAACCTTCATATGACAAAAGGAATGTTTACTATTGGATCACATGGGCAAGAAAAGAAATCTGTCATGTTCATTTCTGGACCACGTCTGGGAGGACAGACTTTTAATTATATAATACCTATTTATGGCACCTTGCAACGCTCCAAAAATGCCTTACTGATTAGACTATGAAAGTCTGTGGTATCCAAAGGTACAAAGAGATGATTACTGATCTCCAAGTGCTCAGTCTCACTTGACAATGTAGGCAGAAAGGTGGACTTCTTCTGCGAGAAGATCTTGCCAACAGGGGGCCACCACAATTTAGGCCGCCAATGGCTTAGCCAACACGGTGAAGTATGGTAGAGAATTGTCGAGCTGAATAGCACCGTTACTGGAAGATCTTCCAGTTGATGAGCGCAGAGAAGCCCTTGACATGCTTAATGAGGGGAAAGATGTGTTCAAACATGGCATAAATATCACAGTTGAAGTTGTGGAAACAAGTGTTAAACAGATTTCCAAAAGGCTATATTATGCAGGTAAGGGTGGCCGTGATGTACAGATGTTCAGGCAGTGGTGCTGGATATGCCATTTGAGAGTGATGAGCTATTTGGGGAAAACAGATTGAGGTTCTCAAGCCCATAAAATCGGACATGGCTATTGGATCCTTGCAGAGCATAGACAGTTGTTACAAAGTCAGAAGCAGGAGTCAGACACTTGGGTACAGTTTTCTAGGACTTATTATCTTCAAAGTCAAACAGGACTACTCTTTCCCAAAACATCTCAATACAAGTACTACTATAATAAAAGCAAGAAAAAGTGTGCTCATCAGGATGTATAAACATCAATTTAGTGCTCGGTCCGGAATCTTACTGTAACCTATTCACTTTCCCAACCTCTCAAAAGAAAATAACACGACAACAAAGACATACTTCTGGGAACCTCCTACTGAAAGGGTTGGCTGCTGGGCTACAACCCCCACCACCTAACCCTATTCTTCTTTACCATAACCCCTTGCCCATATTTTCAGTTCCAGTTATACAGTTTGTCGTGTTGTAGTTCGTCTCAGTACTCAAGCCCAGGCCTCTGTGCGTCTCTTCCCAGTCTTGGTTTCTATCAGTCTTTCTCCCTTCGGGGAGTCTTTCATTTTTCTTGTTCAACAGCATGGGGTCTGGCATGGATTCACATGCTCATGAATATTCCCCGTCGTCAGGCTGGGAATCCTCGGTAAAGAAAAATCGGTATCAGTTTCGTTTCTGATCTGTCTTTCGTAGTAGTAACCAATCACTGATCTCTGCGTCATACTGACCACAGCCAATGACTGCCCTCTACCTAAACCCCGCCTCTGGCAGCCATCTTCAGATTTTTACCACACGTGTTGGGAGTCCTCGTGCTTAGCGCTTGAGCTTTTACTGCGTGTTTCGCGCTTTTTCAGGTGAATTTTCACATTTTTTCGGTTAATCGAGCCTCAAGCTCCACCGTTTCTACTCCTGTTAACGGCCACCCGTTACGGGATTTTCCTACGCCCCTCAAGGGTGAAGATTTCGTCAAATCAACTTCTTGGAGGATTCCAGACGATTCGCGGCCTACTTCGAGATGGCCCAGGACGCGAGTTTGTCACCCGGACGCAAGCTGTTTCGCAGCTGCCCTGGATGCGGGCTGCAGAATGTGTTTAAGGAAGACGAACATTCGCGATGCCTCTACTGTCTTCATGGGGACAAGACTCATGTAGAGAAGGACTGCCAGTTCTGCAAGAACTTGTCGGAGCGGACCATGAGGGACCGTCGATCCCGTCTCGCCAGCTGGTTGGAGAAGGGCTCAACGGGTGAGAAGAAGAAGAAAGGGTCCGAGCGGGCTTCTAAGTCCTGTGCGGGCGCCCCGGCGACGGGGGCCCAACACCAGGCCAAGTGCTGCGAGTCCGCTGGCTCCGGGAGCGCCGAAAAGTCAGGCTCTTCGGTCGCCAGGCAGGGCGCACCTTCCCCGGCACAGTCAACCACGAGCCAGCGCTCCGGTTCGGGGAAGAGGAAGTCCGAGACCCCGGGTAAGCTTCGGGAGAAGCCCCGTCCGATCTCGGAAGAGGGGGAGCGAGGCGTCGCCCCTCCCCCTTAGGAGAAGGCCCGGGAAGCACCTAAGGTGGTGAAGGCCCCTACCCAGCAGGCAAAGGCTTCTATCGAGGCGATCGCGGCGACTCTGGCCAAGTCGGCAGAGACCCCGCCAGCGGAGACTGCCTCCGGGACTAGAGTTTCCCTGCCGCCAAGGAGGGAATCCTCTTTTCAGCCCATCGTCATGGCCACCATGATCGAAGAAGTGAGGGGGGGCACGGTAGCCTCCTCGAGCTCGGAGTCAGCCTCGAAGGAGGAACTGACCGAGGCCGTGAGGAATCTCGAAGTCCAATTCGAGAAGGTTCGATCCCGTAAGGATGATCCTCGGGAGATAACCGAGGAAGATGGCGAGGAAGAGCAGCCTTCCCTTCCGGCGCAGCCGGAACCTAGGCCTCAGTATAGCTCGGCGGCCATTTTGTCTGCGATCTAGTCCTTATGCTCTGAGATAAGGACGAGATTACCACGGCCCAGGCCGGAGGACCCGCAACCTGGCCCGTTGGGAAGTCCTCAGAACAAACGACGGAGGACCCAACCCTTTCCTCCACTCGCCCCCGTAAGGCCTACGGTTCCCTCCTCATCCTCCCACGAGTCGGGAGATGACGGTGCGATGGGCTCGACGACGGGTTCTGAGGGCGACGACGACGGAACGGGGCTCCCGTCTCGTTGCACGGGCCTCGCCGCCCGACGAGATTGGCTCATTCAACGCCATGATCGCCAGGGCGTCCGAATTGTTCCAGCTCTGCCCGGAGGAGCAGAAAAAGGAAGGTTTCCTCTATCAGCGCCGGGAGGCCAAGAGGAAGACTGTCATCGCGGTGCCTCTAATCGCGGTGCCTCTAATCGATGACATCTGGGAGGAGGGCCTGTCTGTTCTCAAGAACCCCTCCACGGCACCAGCCAAACGGGACCGGTACGAGAAGAAGTACCGGGTCCCCGAAACCGCTCCCCTGTCCCTCAGGGCCCAGCCAACGCCAGACTCGGACGTTTCAGCGGCGGCGAAGAAGAAAGCGGCGGGATCAGGAGCCTCGACGTCGAATTCCCCGCCGGACGACGAGGGAAAGAAGTTGGACGCCATGGGGCGGCGGGTCATTTCGTCGGCGGCGACGACGATCAAAGCGGCCAACGCCCTGGCGATCGTGGCCCGTTACGACAGGGAGCTCTGGTTTAAGCTGGCCCCCATATTGGACTTCCTACCGGACGACAAGAGGTCCGAGGCCCTGGAAATACTTCAGGAAGGTGAGGTGGCGTCGGACCACGCCATAACGGTGGCAACCGATATTGCCGATATCGGGTTCCGCCAGCTGGGCAACAGTGTTTGCCTACGACGACGGGGTTGGCTCCGGGCGACCGACTTCCGTCAGGACGTCCAGACCAGGGTGTTGGACATGCCGTTCGACGGCAGCAACTTGTTCGGGAAGGCGGTGGACGAATCCCTCCAAGCCATACAAGGACACGGAGACGGCCCACGCCCTAGGAGCCCTTCAGCAACGACGGCCCTTTCGGAGCTCCGGAGGCAGACAGGGTGCCTCCAAGGGATCCAGCGGTGGCTCGTCGTCCTACCGCCAGGTGGCACGCTCCTCGTCGCAGGAGGCCTACAGGGGTCGCGGTAAGCAGGGAGCACCTCACCGCCGTCGGCAAGGTGGCCAGGGCAAGGCCACCACCTCTAAGCAGGACTGAACCGGCCGTGGTGTCGGGCCCCCACCGAAGCACCCCGGTGGGAGGTCGGCTGATGAAGTTCATCGGCGTGTGGAAGTCCATCTCCACCGACCGTTGGGTGCTGGATACCCTGGCAAGAGGACACTCTGTCGAATTCCTGAAGTGCCCTCACGTTCCACCTGTGGCCAGGAAGGAAAGTCACGTCCCGCAACTGCTGTTGGAAGTACGGGCGATGCTCAGAAAAGGCGCCATCGAGCTTGTCCCAAAGAGACTGCGGGGCTCCGGGGTGTACTCAAGGTACTTCCTCGTCAGGAAGACGGGCGGCTGGCGCCCCATCCTGGACCTTTGTCGTTTGAACAAATACATCCGGTCACAAAAGTTCAGGATGGTCACCCTCCAGCACATACTGGGACAGCTGGAGGAAGGCGACTTTCTATCGTCGTTGGACCTGGAGGATGCATACTTCCACGTTCCCATCCTCAAAAGTCACTGAAATTTCCTCAGGTTCGTTGTCCAGGGATGCCACTACCAATTCAGAGCACTGCCGTTCGGATTGAAGTCGGCCCCCAGGGTCTTTACTAAGTGCCTAGCACCTGTGGCGGCGCGGCTGCGCCTGCAGGGGATTCACGTCTACCCCTACCTGGACGACTGGCTCATCTGCTCGAGGACGAGGGAACTCGCTGTCGAACACACTGCGAGGACCGTCCAGCTACTTACAGACCTGGGATTCGCCATAAATTACCCAACGTCCCACCTGGTGCCGTCGCAGGTGGCTCTGTTTCTGGGAGCGAAGCTCGATAGAGTGAGGCGCCTGGCGGCACCGTCGGAAGAACAGATGAAGACCATTCTAGGCAAAGTGCAGCGCCTGCTAGCCACGGACGTGGCCAGGGTGAGGTCCATCAAGTCCCTCCTGGGGATGATGTCCTCTTGCATCTACCTGGTGCGCCTCTGCAGACTACGGATGCGCCCTCTTCAAGAATTTCTCGACGCCCGTTGGATGCAGGCGACGGGCACCTTTGAAGACAGGGTCCCCCTCAACGAGGTGTTCCGGCGGGCGATTGAATGGTGGGGCGTTCGAGCGCACCTCACGGCGGGCAAGGACTTTCAGACGCCGGCGTACCAGGAGACTGTGACGACGGACGCCTCCCCGGAAGGTTGGGGCGCCCACACCGGAGATCTCCACGCAAGAGGCCTCTGGCTCCTGGAGGAGAGGCTCCTGCACATCAACGTCCTGGAACTCCGAGCCGTGTTCTGGGCTCTCAAATCGTTCCTCCTGTCGCTCAAGGGCAAGGTGGTGCGGATCTTCACGGACAACACCACGGCAATGTTTTACATACGGAAGCAGGGAGGCACCAGATCCCCAGCCCTATCCAAGGAGGCACAGGATCTGTGGCACTGGGCGGTCACCCAGGGGATGTTCCTGGTTCCCTTCCACCTGGCAGGAGAAAGAAACACCATCGCCGACTCGCTCAGCAGGGAGCTGCGTGCGTGTCACGAGTGGGAACTGCGCCAGGATCAGGTGGATCAACTCTTCCGACGATGGGGCAAACCCCAAATCGACCTGTTCGCAACAGCGACGAACTCGAAGTGCAAGAGGTTCGCCAGCAGGTTTCCCCAGCCGAGAAGCATGGGCGATGCGTTCTCGTTCCCCTGGGACGGCCTATACCTGTATGCGTTCCCTCCGTTGCTGCTTCGACTCATCAACCAACTCAAGAGGTCCCGGTGCAGGATGATCCTCGTCGCACCGGCGTGGCCGAGGCAGATCTGGTTCCCGGACCTTCTGGACTTGTCAACGTCCCCTCCCATCAAGCTGTCGGCGGACGCGGACCTTCTCTCCAGAGAAGGAGGCGCCATCTTCCACCACGACCCGGCGTCGCTGAACCTGCAGGCCTGGCTCCTGCAGCGCTAGAGTTTGGAGGCTACGATATACCGGCCGATTGCAGAGAGGTTCTTGCAAAGGCCAGGGCGTCCTCGACTCTCAAATGCTACGGTCATAAGTGGAAGAGGTTCTCTATCTGGTGCCGAGCACAGAAGATCAACCCCCTACGGATTACGGCCCCTCAAGTGCTGCCGTACCTGCTATCGCTGGCAAAGGCTGGGCTAGCCCACGCCTCCATTAAGATTCATCTGGCGGCGATCTCCAGATATACCAGAACCACAGGACGGACGTCCCTGTGGTCCCATCGGCTGGTAAAAGAGTTTATGAAAGGACTGTGCCGGTCATTCCCGCCGGTGAAGGCCCCGGCGTGGGAACTTAACGTGGTGCTGACCAGGCTCATGGGGCCCCCATTCGAGCCGATGCACTCCGCACCGATGAAGTTTGTGTCGTGGAAGACTGCATTCCTGGTGGCCATTACCTCCGCACGATGAGTGGGAGAGATCCAGGCCCTGTCCTGCAAAGCACCGTACTTGACTTTCCATGCCTCGAGGGTGGTGCTTAGGACGCACCCCTCCTTTATGCCCAAGGTGCCGTCGGACTTCCATCTTAACGAGCCCTTGGTGTTACCTGTTTTCTTCCCGTCTCCTTCGTCGCCGGCCGAGAGGACTTTGCACTCGCTGGATGTGGCTAGAGCGCTGAAGTTCTACGTGGACCGCACAAAGTGTTTCCGGAGGACATCACAGCTATTCGTGAACTTTGGACCTGTGAATCAAGGGAAGGCTCTCTCGAAGTCTTCTATTTTAAGATGGCTCTCCGGCTGCATCATGCACTGCCACCGGTTGGCTAACTGACCGCTGCCAGGCCATCCGAGAGCCCATTCGACCAGAGCGATCGCTGCTACTAGGGCGTTCTTATCTGGTGTGCCCCTGCTGGACATCTGCAGGGCTGCTACGTGGAGGTCGACGCACACCTTCACGAGATTCTACTGCGTCGATCGGGATTCCAGGGAGGAGTCAAGGGTCGGCCAAGCAGTGCTGCGCAACCTGTTCGCCTAAGGTGAGCCTGGTGAGGAGGTAAGAATTGCTTAATGTTGAGTTTTGGATGTAATGCTTAATGTTGAGCCTTTGCCACCTCCCGTGGTTGTGCATGTGTATACTGCTATGTATTCTTTTATTCATGAGCATGTGAATCCATGCCAGACCCCATGCTGGAGAAGGAACAAGTTACTTACCTGTAACTGTTGTTCTCCAGCATGGGTCTGGCATGGATTCACATGCAAACCCTCCCGCCTACCCCTCTGCGGCTCTTCACTTGGTCATACTGCCACTTCACGTGCTACCAAATCTAGGATGGCTGCCAGAGGCGGGGCTTAGGGAGAGGGCAGTCATTGGCTAGGGTCAGTATGACCCAGAGATCAGTGATTGGTTACTACTAAGAAAGACCGATCAGAAACGAAACTGATACTGACTTTTCTTTACCGAGGATTCCCAGCGTGACGACGGGGAATATTCATGAGCATGTGAATCCATGCCAGACCCATGCTGGAGAACAACAGTTACAGGTAAGTAACTTGTTCCTTCTCTACTCTCACACTCCCCACTCTGGGGCTTTCCTCCATTTCCTTCCCCATTACAGATTTCTCTTATTTCTCCCTACTTTGGTGATCCCTCTTTCTCCCCATTCTGTGATTTCTTTGCTCTATCCCAGATGCACGTGATTGTGTAGCCGAAAAGAATGAATTTGAAATGTTCGGCATGTCCTAATCACATACATCCCCCTCGCCCTCTATCCCCCCACCCTCAACCCTTAAATTTTACCTGCGGCAGCCCACATACCTGCTGTCCCTCTCCACTGCTCTTTCCCTGTGACGCGAGTTCCGCCTTTCCATAGAGTCGGAACTTGTTTTTTAACTTTTTGTCCCCCACTTTGAGGACACCCCTGCAACCCCTGAATTCCCTTAATGTCGATCAAAAGGAGTGGGGGACACACCTGCTCCCCTTATTCGAAATTTTTGGAATTCGACTTTTTTTAACACTGCCGTATTCAGCATTTTGATGCATTTGTTTTTTTCCCCCAATCGTATTGGGTAGTACCGTCTATCCCCACTCCGGCTGTCATCCTTCTCATTCCCATCTCTGCGGTTTCTTCCTTCTCTGGGTTGACTCTTGCTCTCTCTCCACTGTAGGGTTTTTTCCTTCTCTCCCTACTCTGGATCTTATCTCTTGCTCACATCCCACTCAGGGGTTCCTTCCTTCCTCTCCACTCTGGGGTTTTATTCTTACTTATTCCCCGCTATGGAGTTCTCTCCTTCCTGCCTTACTCTGCACAACTTTAGCTGGACTCCGCATTGACTGCCGGCAATGTGTAAGTGGCTTCTAGTCAGTGTTTCGCTTCAGCCCTCCAAAATATTTTGTCCTTGCTGCGCCAGCCGCTCATCCGCTGTACCTCGCTGCTCTCTTCCAGTGTGCGTCAAGGATGGCCATGCCACATCTGAAGTTCTCTCTTACTGGCATCACCCCATGTGGGTGCTTCAGAGCAGTTAAACTCCACTGGACTTCTGGATAATCTCTCCTGATTGGTTCTTCTAGGGAGGCTTCTCTAGGGGGCTGGTTTTGCTCTTCTCTAGGGGGCTGGTTTTGCTCTTCTCTAGAGTCTTCCATGCAAATTGGGCATATGTTGCGTCAGAAGCCGAGTCAGTCATTATTGACGGGGTTATATGGTTATCATACCACCTAGCCCCTACAAACCCCATAAGTTTTAGTGCCCTGGGGGGGAGGGATGGTAACCACCTGATATTTTCCTGTCCCTTAAGTGGGAGTCTCCTCCAGAGGGGTCCCATTTACCCTGTACCCTAGGGGGTGTTAAGAGTAGCGTGATCAACTCCCTTGTCCCAAAGGGGGTGACACTCCCTTGTGGGGAAGTTATGAACTCCCTGGGTTCATATCACTGTCCTATCTGCCCTTTCCAGGCACAATTGAAAGATCTGCCTCCTGCACAAAGGGAAGGGCAGTCCTAACACGACCTGCATTATAACAACCAAGGTTTTTGCCAAAAAACAGAGAATATTGCCTGTGTTAGGATTACTGCACAACAGCAAGGTACAGGGGATTGTTCCAGTCAAAAGGTCAATTCTCCAAACAGCAGGTTTGACTCAACTCCCCTCATGCACAGCACCCTGATTTTGGGGTGTTGGGGGGTGTTGTGTAACCTGGTTCTACAACCAGTAGGTCTCCGGGTAACTTTAAGAGGGATGGGTCATGAAACACGGTCATATGTTGGAATTCAGGAAGGAAAAAGCCCCCCAAACATTCCACCATTCAAAAACGCTACACGGCAGAGAAAGGAGCTTGAACAAGAAATAAACTTCCTACTGCAAAAATGACCCATTGAGGACGCAAAGAGGAGAGCAAAACAAACCAGACGGCAAAAGAAACCAGACGGCAGTTGGAGAGCCATATTGGACTCAGGACAACAGAACAAGTTTAGAAAGAAACACAAGTTCAAGATGGTAACCCAGTGAGACATTGCCTTCCTTACAGCACAAGAACTATTTGGCATTGCTTGAACTTCAAGATGCATATTTTCACATATCAATCCACAAACCTCACAAAAATCCTTCAGTTTTGGGTCAACAAAGAACACTTTCAGTTCAAAGTTCTGCAATTTTGGCTCAAACTGTCTGGTTTCCCTGGCCACTCACCTCTGGCGGAGCAGTCACCAAGTATTTCCATGTCTAGATGGTTGGCTGATGCCAGGGGGCGACAGTGAACTAGACAAAAGTGGTCGAGAGAGATTCACACTTTACACTCTTGAATTCTCCTTCAACTATAGCCAGCACTGAATTTTATGTTCGTTGAACACTTTTTTACACATCGCATTTGCTAGTGAATCCCTGTCATGAGAGGAAACGGGTCATTCTCTCCATGGTCCGAAGGTTCCATAACATTCCAGCAGTGTCCATGCGAACCTATTTGTCACTTCTGGGAAGCCTGTCATCTTGCATCCCACTCATCCCTGAATGAAGGTTACGGATGAAACCTGATCAAGCGTTTATTAGCAGCAGATTGTCACAACTTTATGGAAAATGGGAGAAGATTATCTCAGAACAAAGGGATCTTCTCAAACGTCTACAAATGTGGAATTGGCCATGCAATCCATCAAAAGGCCCCACCCCCTTTTACGGAAGCCACTACATCAGGAAATGGTGGTTACAGCCCCTCCAGGGGTGGAACTAGGGGGTGGTCTACTGCACCACTACATTGCAAAAGGGCACTGGTCAGAGGTTGAACAGCTCCACATCAATGTTCTGGAACTCAGGGCTGTCTAAGTGGCACTTTGATCTTCCCCTCACTCCAGAAAGGGAATATAGTCAGAATTCTAGCGGACAATACAACTACCATGATCCAAAAACAGGAAGTGACACACTCCCCTGTTTTCTCCCAAGAAGTACAACAGCTGTGGCATTGAGCCATCCGAAGCATCATTCTGTAGGCCTTCAACCAATTGGGAACACAAAACTCCCTGACTGTGTGATCCGCAGGAGCGTGCCACGATTGAAGTTGAATGATCAGCAGTTAACGTGCATATTCAAGAAATTGTGAAAACCCCATGCAGACTCATTTGCCACAATCCAATAATAAATGCAAGCAAATTGCGAGCAGATTCCCTCAGAGGAGATCCAAGGAGTAAGTGTTCTCATGCCTGTGGAAAGGAATGTTTAAGTATACTTCCCCAGCCCCTATACCCCCAAACCTCCCTCTCCCTACACACCTCAGACTGCTGGTCAGGAGGGTGTTGACCAACATGAGACCATCTTTGCCTGCTCATTTTTATAGCTCCAGCCTGGGCCAGACAGCTTGTGGACAACCTCTCCAGGGATGGGGGCCGATATACCACCCTGACCCGAAATTACTCTACCCGACAGTTTGGCTCCTGACTTCTCAAAATTCATACATTTAAATATCTTTGAGGAGTGCTAAACAGTGCTGCAGGTCGCAAGAGCGGATTCTACAATCAAAACGTACGCTCTTAATTGGAAACACAATTGCTTTTTGTGTAAGGACCACAGCTTGCAAACATTTCCGATACTACCAAACCGGCTTGCTATGTTTGTTGTCCTTAGTTCAAAGTGGATTGTCATATGCTTCTATGTGGGTAGTTTTGAGCATGCTATCCCACTATACCTGTAGGTCTTCTCACAAAGAATAATTAAGCAATTAATGAAATGTCTACTTTGCACTTTCCTGCTTGTGCAGCACATCGCAGCCAATTGGAGCCTAAACAGTGTTTCTCCAGCATGGGGTCTGGCATGGATTCACATGCTCATGAATATTCCCCGTCGTCAGGCTGGGAATCCTCGGTAAAGAAAAAATCAGTTTCGTTTCTGATCTGTCTTTCTTAGTAGTAACCAATCACTGATCTCTGGGTCATACTGCCCCCAGCCAATGACTGCCCTCTCCCTAAGGCCCGCCTCTGGCAGCCATCCTCAGATTTTTACCGCAAGTTCAAGTGTTGGGAGTCCCCGCGCTTTAGCTCTCGAGTTTTTGCTGCGTTTTCGCGCTTTTTTCTCATTTTTTCGGTTTAATCAAGCCTCAAGCTCCACCGTTTCTGCTTCCGATAACGGGGACCCGTTTCGGAATTCTTCTACGCCCCTCAAGGGTGAAGTTTTCGTCGAGTTTACACTTCTTGGAGGATTCCGGAAGATCTGCGGCCTACCTCAACGGACATGGCCCAGGACAAGGGAAGCTCGCCGCCCGGATCCAAGCTGTTCAGGTGCTGCCCTGGATGCGGATTACAAAATGTTTTCAAGGAGGACGAGCAATCGCGATGTCTCTACTGCCTTCATGAGGACAATACGCACGTGGAGAAGGACTGTGCATTCTGCAAGAACCTTTCGGAACGGACCAAACAAGATCGTTGTTCCCGCCTCGCCGCCTGGCTGGAGAGGGCACAGCAGGTGAGAAGGTGAAGAAAAAGTCTGAACGGGCTTCTAAGTCCTGTGAGGGCGGCCCGGCGACAGGGGCCCAACAGAAGGCGAAGCTCCGCGAGTCCGCGGGCACCGGAGCGCCGAAAGGTCATGCTCTTCGGCTGCCAGGCAGGGCGCGACTTCCCCGGCACGTTCAACCACGAGCCAGCGCTCTGGTTCGGGGAAGAGGAAGTCCGAGAACCCGGGTAAGCTACTGGAGCGGCACCGGTCAATCGCGAAGGGACCCGAAGGGGAGCGAGGCGCTGACCCTCCCCCCAAGGCGAAGGCCCAGGATGCACCTAAGGTGGTGAGGGCTTTGATCCAGCCGGCAAAGACCTCTATCGAAGTGATCGCTGCGACCCTGGTGAAGCCGGCTGAGACTACACCAGTAGAAACGGCCTCTGGGGCCAGAGTATCCCTGCCACCGCGGAGGGAATCCTCTTTCCAGCCCATTGTTAAGACCCCTGTGAAGTCTCCGGCGGAAAAGGAGGGGTGGGGAGGCCGGTGGCCATTACAGACTCAAAATCAGCCTCTGAGGAGGATCTGGTGGAAACCGGGAAGGGCCTTAACGAGAGGTTCATAGGCCTCAACGAGAAGGTTCGATCCCAGGGGATGGTTCCCGCTGATGTGATCGAAGATAGCGACGAAGAGGGCCCAGTGGAGCGGCCATCCCGTCCGTCGCAGCCATTACCCGAGCCCCAGGATAGCTCGGCGGCCATTTTGTTGGCGATCCAATCCTTATGTACTGAGATAAGGACGAGGTTACCACGGACCCCGATGGAGGATCCAGAACCAGGCCCGTCAGGAAGCCCTCCGAACAAGCGGAGGAGAGTCCACCCCGCTCCTCCCTTTGTACCCACGAGGCCTGTGGACCCCTCATCCCCCTCGCCGGACCCTAGAGAGGATACGGCGACGGATACAGCGACTGGGACGGACGATGACATCGGCGATGACACAACGGACATCCCGTCATCACCCCCCCCCCCTCGGGCTTCTCGACCCGACGAAATTGGCTCCTTTCACGCCATGATAACCAGGGCATCCGAGCTCTTCCAGCTCTGCCCTGAAGAACAGAAAAAGGAAGGGTTTCTTTACCAATGATGAGAGGCCAAGAGGAAGACGGTCCTCGCAGTGCCGTTGCTCGACGACATCTGGGACGAGGGGCTGGCTATCCTCAAGAACCCTTCCACGACACCCGCCAAGAGGGACAGGTACGAGAAGAAGTACCGAGCCCACAATGCCGCCCCCTTGTGCCTCAGGGCCCAGCCCACGCCGGACTCTCATCTCGGCAGCGGCCAAGAAGAAAGCAGCGGGTGCAGCGGCTTCAACTTCCACTTCCCCGCCGGACTGCTAGGGCAAGTAGTTGGACTCCATGGCGGCGACGACGATTAAGGCGGCCAATGCCTTAGCGATCGTGGCCCGCTACGACAGGGAGCTTTGGTTCAAGATAGCTCCCCTGCTAGACTTCCTACCGGATGAGAAGAGGGCGGAGGCCCTACAAAATCTGCAGGAAGGAGAGGTGGCGTCGGATCATGCCATAACGGTGGCAACGGACATTACCGATACCGGATTTCGCCAACTGGGCAAGGGGGTTTGCCTCCGACGACGAGGATGGCTCAAGGCGCGGACTTTCGCCAGGACGTCCAGACCAAAGTGTTGGATATGCGGTTCGACGGCAACAACCTTTTGGGAAGACGGTGGACGAGTCGCTCCAGGCCATCAAGACCGACTCGAAGACGGCCCGGGCCCTAGGGGTACTTCAACAATGACGGCCCTTTCGGAGCTCCGGAGGCAGACAGGGTGCCTCCAAGGGATCCAGCGGTGGCTCTTCTAAATACCGCCAGGCGGCCCGCTCCTCGTCCCAGGAGGCCTACAGAGGTCGCGGCAAGCAAGGGGGATCCCGCCGTCGTCGTCAAGGAGGCCAAGGCGGCAAGGCCTCCTCCAAGCAAGACTGAACCGGCCGTGGCATCGGGCCCCCACCGAAGCACCCCGGTGGGAGGCCGGCTGACGAAGTTCGTCAGCGTGTGGGAGTCCTTCTCCACTGACCGTTGGGTGCTGGACACCCTGGCCAACGGGCACTCTCTGGAATTCCAAAAGAAGTGTCCTCGCATTCCTCCCGTGGCCAGGAAGGAGAAGCACGTCCCTCAACTGCTGTTGGAGGTAAGGGCGATGCTCAAAAGTGCCATCGAGCTCGTCCCCAGGAGGCTCTGGGGCTCCGGAGTGTACTCAAGTTACTTCCTCGTCAGAAAGAAGACAGGTGGTTGGCACCCCGTCCTGGACCTGCGGCGGTTAAACAAGTACATCAAGGCGCACAAATTCAGGATGGTCACCCTCCAGCACGTGCTGGGACAGCTGGAGGAGGGCGACTTCCTATCGTCGTCGGACCTGGAGGATGCTTACTTCCACATCCCCATTCTAAAAGGACACAAAGTTTCGCAGGTTTGTGGTTCAGGGACGCCACTACCAATTCAGAGCCCTGCCGTTCGGATTAAAGTCGGCACCCAGGGTATTCACCAAATGCCTGGAACCAGTGGCGGCGCGGCTGCGCCTGCAGGGCATCCACGTCTACCCCTACTGGGGCTAATCCGGGCAAGGACAAGAGAACTCGCCATCGAACACACAGCGAGGACCGTCCGGCTGCTCACGGAACTGGGATTCGCCATCAACTACCCCAAATCCCACCTGGTTCAGTCGCAAGTAGCACTGTTTCTGGGAGTGAAGCTCGATACAGTGGGGCAATTGGCCTCCCCGTCGGAGGAGAGGACGAAGGCCATTCATGGCAAGGTGTGGCGCCTGCTAGCCACGGACGTGGCCAGGGTGAGGGCCATCAAGTCCCTCCTCGGGATGATGTCCTCATGCATCGATCTTGTACCCCTTTGCAGACTTTGGATGCGTCCGCTACAGGAGTTCTCCAGCATGGGGTCTGGCATGGATTCACATGCTCATGAATATTCCCCGTCGTCAGGCTGGGAATCCTCGGTAAAGAAAAGACCAGTATCAGTTTCGTTTCTGATCTGTCTTTCGTAGTAATATCCAATCACTGGTCTCTGCGTCATACTGACCACAGCCAATGACTGCCCTCTACCTAAGCACCGCCTCTGGCAGCCATCTTCAGATTTTTACCGCACATGTGTTGGGATCCTCGTGCTATTGCTCTCGAGCGTTGGTGCTATTTTTTCACGTTTTTTCTCAAAAACTTCGTTTTTTCGGTCAAAAGAGCCTCAAGCTCCACCGACTCTCCATCCGATCAACGGGGACCCGTGTCGGATTCGTCTGCACCCCTCAAGGGTGAAGATTTCGTCAAGCTACGCTTTTGGAGGACTCCAGAAGTTTCTCAGGCCCGGACATGGCCCAGGAGAAGGGATGCTCGACGCCCGGAAAGCTGTTCAGGGTCTGCCCTGGATGCCAGCTGCAGAACGTCTTTAAGGAGGACGAACACTCCTTTTGTCTCTACTGCTTACATGAGGACAAGACGCACGTGGAGAAAGACTGTGCGTTTTGCGGCAACATGTCGGAGCGGACCATGAAGGACCGCCATCAACGTCTCGCCAACTGGCTGGAAGGGAAGAGCCCGTCAGGCGAGAAGAAGAGGAAGAAATCCGAGCGGTCTTCTAAGACCTTTGAGGACGCCCCGGCGACGGGGGTCCAACACAAGGCAAAGCACCGCGAGTCCGCTGGCACCGGGAGCGCCGAACGGTCGGGCTCTACGGGCGCCAGGCAGGGCGCGCCCTCCCCGGCACCATCAACCACGAGCCAACGCTCTGGGTCGGGTAAGAGGAAGGCCGAGCACCCGGCGAAGCTCCGGAGAGGCCCCGGTCGAGCTCGAAGGCCCCATCGGAGTGGGAGCGAGGCAGTGTCCCCCCCCTCAAGGATAAGGCGGTGAGCGCATCTAAGGTGGTGAAGGCCTTAATCCATCCGGCCAAGCCCTCTATCGAAACTGTCGCGGCGGCCCTGGCTCAGCCTGTGGGGGCTACACCAGTGGTGGCGACCTCGGGGCTCAGAGTCTCCCTGCCACCTCGGAGGGAGTCCTCTTTTGTGCCCATCGATAGGGCCCCCGTGAAATCCCCCGTGGGGAAGAAAAAGGGGGGGCAGGGCGGCGTCGTAGATTCGGCCTCAACCTCGGAGGAGGAGCTGGTCGAAGTCTTAAGCCACGGCCTCGGCGTGGAAGAAGACCGGCCCGTCGGGATGGATCCCGACGCAGGTGACGACGACATCATCGAGGGTACCGACGGGGCCCCTGATCGCCCGTCGGATTCCCCTCTGCCAGCGCCGCGAGACAACTCGGCGGCCATTTTGTTGGCTATACAGTCCTTATGCTCAGAGATAAGGACGAGACTACCGTTGCCGACGGAACCTCTCCCGTCGGGGGACCCAGAACCGGGACCTTCTGGTGTTCCCCCTACCAAGAAAAGAAGGATCCACCCTCCGCCTCCTTTTCAGCCGTCGCGCCCCTTCCAGCCCTCCTCCCCGTCCACCCGAGGGGATGATACGGGGACTGACACGGCAGCGACGGGTACGGACGACGAGGTATACGACGAGGATGTACCGTCGTCGCCTCCCACCAGGGCTTCTCCGCCCGACGAGATTGGATCGTTCCACTCCATGATCACCAGGGCATCCGAGCTTTTCCAACTCTGCCCTGAGGAGAAGAAGAAGGAAGGTTTCCTTTATCAGCGGCGCGAGGCCAAGAGGAAGACGGTCCTCTCAGTGCCTCTATTGGACGACATTTGGGATGAGGGCCTCACCCTCCTCAAGAACCCTTCCACGACGCCAGCTAGAAGAGACCGGTACGAGAAGAAGTACCGGGTCCCGGACACGGCCCCCCTGTGCCTCCGGGCGCAGCCTACCCCGGACTCCGTCGTCTCCGCGGCGGCCAGGAAAAAAGCGGGGGGGGGGTGCGGCCTCCACATCGACTTCCCCACCGGACGGCGAGGGAAAGAAATTGGACGCTATGGGACGCAGAGTCATCTCGTCTGCGGCGACGACGATTAAGGCGGCCAACGCCTTGGCTATCGTGGCCCGCTACGACAGGGAGCTCTGGTACAAACTGGCTCCCCTACTGGACTTCTTGCCGGACGACAAGAGGGCAGAGGCCCTGGAGATCCTGCAGGAAGGTGAGGTGGCTTCGGACCACGCCATTACCGTTGCGACGGACATCGCCGACACTGGGTTCCGCCAGTTGGGCAACGGCGTTTGCCTTAGGCGGCGTGGATGGCTCAAGGCTACGGACTTCCGTCAAGACGTTCAGACCAGAGTCCTGGACATGCCCTTCGATGGGAACAACCTGTTTGGGAAAACAGTGGACGATTCCCTTCAGGCCATTAAAGCGGACACCGAGACGGCCCGGGCCCTTGGAGTTCTGCAACAACGACGGACGCCCTTTCGGAGCAGCGGAGGCAAGGGCGCCTCCAAAAGTTCAGGCGGCGGTTTCTCCACCTACCGTCAAGCGGCCCGCTCGTCAGCTCAGGAGGCCTACAGAGGACGAGGCAAGTCTGGCGGACCCCGCCGTCGTCGCCAAGGAGGTCAAGGCGGCAAAGCCTCGTCGAAGCAGGATTGAACCGACCGTGGGGTCGGGCCCCCACCGAAGCACCCCGGTGGGAGGCCGGCTGGCGAGCTTCGTCAGCGTGTGAGAGTCCATCTCCACCGACCGTTGGGTGCTGGACGCCCTAGCTCAGGGTCATGCGCTCGAGTTTCAAAGAAGGTGTCCGCGCGTCCCCCCGTGGCCAGGAAAGAACTTCACGTCCCTCAACTTCTCCTGTAGGTAAAGGCGATGCTGAGGAAGGGCGCCATCGAACTCGTCCCAAAGAGACTTCGGGGCTCCGGAGTTTACTCGAGATACTTCCTCGTGAAGAAGAAGACGGGGGGATGGCGCCCCATCCTGGACCTGCGACGTCTGAACAAGTTCATCAAGGCGCAAAAGTTCCGGATGGTCGCCCTCCAGCACGTCCTGGGTCAGCTGGAGGAAGGAGACTTCCTGTCGTCGTTGGATTTGGAGGATGCCTACTTCCATATTCCCATCCTAAAGGGGCACCGAAAATTCCTCAGGTTTGTGGTCCAAGGGCGTCACTACCAGTTCAAAGCCCTCCCCTTCGGACTACGGTCGGCCCCCAGGGTATTCACCAAGTGCCTTGCACCGGTGGCGGCGCCGCGAGGGGATCCACGTCTACCCCTACCTGGACGACTGAAGTCCCTCCATATCAACGTCCTGGAGCTCCGTGCAGTGTTCTGGGCCCTCAGGTCCTTCCTTCCGTCCCTCAAGGGCAAGGTGGTGAGGATCTTCACCGACAACACCACCACCATGTTTTACATCAGGAAACAGGGCGGAACCAGGTCCCCAGCGCTGTCCAAGGAGGCGCAGGACCTGTGGCATTGGGCCGTCGCCCAAAGGATGTTTCTGGTGCCGTTTCATCTGGCAGGGATAAAAAACACCATCGCCGACTCACTCAGCAGGGAGCTGCGCTCGTGCCACGAGTGGGAACTACGGCAGGATCTAGTGGATCGCCTCTTCCGACGGTGGGGCACACCCCAGATTGACCTGTTCGCGACGAACTCCAAGTGCCGGAGGTTCGCCAGCAGGTTTCCCCAGGCGAGGAGCATAGGCGATGCCTTCTCGTTTCCCTGGGAGGGCCTGTTCCTCTACGCGTTCCCTCCTTTGCCACTGCTAATCCGGCTCGTCAACCAGCTCAAGAGGTCACGGTGCAGGATGATCCTCGTCGCACCTGCGTGGCCGAGGCAGATATGGTTCCCGGACCTTCTGGACTTGTCAGCGTCCCCGCCAATCAAGCTGCCGGTGGACGCGGATCTTCTCTCCAGGGAAGGAGGCGCCATCCTCCACCACGACCCGAAATCGCTGAACTTGCAGGCCTGGCTCCTGCAGCGCTAGAGTTTGGAGGATACGACATACCGGCCGACTGCAGAGAGGTTCTTGCAAAGGCCAGGGCGTCCTCGACTCTTAAATGCTACGGACACAAATGGAAGAGGTTCTCTGTCTGGTGCCACGCACAGAAGATTAACCCTCTACGGATTACGGCTCCCCAGGTACTGCCGTACCTGCTGACGCTGGCCAAAGCTGGACTGGCACACGCGTCCATCAAGATTCATCTTGCTGCGATCTCCCGATACACCAGAACCACGGGCCGGACGTCCTTGTGGTCTCATCGTCTGGTGAAGGAGTTCATGAAGGGACTGTTCAGATCGTTCCCGCCGGTGAAGGCTCCGGCCCCGGCGTGGGAGCTCAACGTGGTGCTGACCAAGCTCATGGGACCTCCGTTCGAGCCTCTGCACTCGGCCCCGTTGAAGTTTCTGTCGTGGAAAACAGCGTTTCTTGTGGCCATCACCTCCGCACGACGGGTGGGAGAGATCCAGGCCCTTTCATGCAAGGCCCCGTGCTTGACTTTTCACGACACGAGGGTAGTGCTCAGGACGCACCCCTCCTTCATGCCCAAGGTACCGTCGGACTTCCATCTCAACGAACCCTTGGTGTTCTTCCCGTCGCCTTCGTCGCCGGCTGAGAGGACTTTGCACTCGCTGGATGTGGCTAGAGCGCTGAAGTTCTACGTGGACCGCACGAAGTGTTTTCGGAAGACGTCACAACTCTTTGTGAACTTTGGACCTGTCAATCAGGGGAAGGCTGTATCGAAGGCTTCCATTTCCAGATGGCTCTCCGGCTGTATCATGTACTGTCATCGGTTGGCAAACCGACCGCTGCCTGGCCGTCCGAGAGCCCATTCCACCAGAGCGATCGCAGCTACCACGGCGTTCCTTTCTGGTGTGCCCCTGCTGGACATATGCAGGGCTGCTACGTGGAGGTCGACGCACACCTTCACGAAATTCTACTGCGTCGATCGGGATTCCAGGGAGGAGTCCAGGGTCGGCCAAGCAGTGCTGCGCAACCTGTTCGCCTGAGGTGAGCCTGGTGAGGAGGTAAGATGCTTAATGTTGAGTTGGATGTACTGCTTAATGTTGAGTCTTTGCCACCTCCCGTGGTTGTGCATGTGTGTACTGCTATGTATTCTTTATTCATGAGCATGTGAATCCATGCCAGACCCCCATGCTGGAGAAGGAACAAGTTACTTACCTGTAACTGTTGTTCTCCAGCATGGGTCTGGCATGGATTCACATGCGAACCCTCCCGCCTACCCCTCTGCGGCTCTTCACTTGGTCATACTGCCACTTCACGTGCTTCCAAATCTGAAGATGGCTGCCAGAGGCGGTGCTTATGTAGAGGGCAGTCATTGGCTGTGGTCAGTATGACGCAGAGACCAGTGATTGGATATTACTACGAAAGACAGATCAGAAACGAAACTGATACTGGTTTTTTCTTTACCGAGGATTCCCAGCCTGACGACGGGGAATATTCATGAGCATGTGAATCCATGCCAGACCCATGCTGGAGAACAACAGTTACAGGTAAGTAACTTGTTCCTTCCTCGACGCCCGCTGGTTTCAGGCGACAGGCTGCTTCGAAGACAGGATCCCTCTCGACAAAGAGTTCCGTCGGGCGATCCTATGGTGGGGTACTCGTGCGCACTACTACAGGCACGGACTTTCAGACCCCGGGGTTTCAGGAGACGGTGACGACGGACACCTCTCTGGAGGGTTGGGGGGCCCACACCGGAGATCTCCACGCAAGAGGCCTTTGGCTCCCGGAGGAGAGGTTTCTCCACATCAACATTCTGGAGCTCCGAGCAGTGTTCTGGGTGCTCAAGTCGTTCCTTCCGTCCCTCAAGGACAAAGTGGTGAGGATCTTCACCGACAACACCACCACGATGTTCTACATACGGAAGCAGGGAGGCACCAGATCCCCAGCCTTATCCAAGGAGGCCCAGGATCTGTGGCACTGGGCCGTCGCCCAGGGGATGTTTCTGGTTTCCTTCCACTTAGAAGGAATAAAAAACACCATCGCCGACTCACTCAGCAGGGAGCTGCGCTCATGCCACGAGTGGGAACTACGTCAGGACCAGGTGGATCGGCTCTTTCGACGATGGGGCAAACCCCGGATCGACCTTTTCGCGATGGCGACGAACTCCAAGTGCCAGAGGTTCACCAGCAGGTTCCCGCAGCCGAGGAGCATGGGTGATGCTTTCTCATTCCCTTGGGACGGCCTGTTTCTATACGCGTTCCCTCCGTTGCCGTTGCTGCTCTGCCTCATCAACCAACGCAAGAAGTCCAGGTGCAGAATGATCCTCGTCGCACCGGCGTGGCCGAGGCAGATCTGGTTCCTGGACCTTCTGGACTTGTCAACGTCCCCACCAGTCAAGCTGACGGCGGATGCGGATCTTCTCTCCAGAGAAGGAGGCGCCATTCTTCATCACGACCCAGAGTGGCTGAACTTGCAGGCCTGGCTCCTGCAGCACTAGAGTTTGGAGGGTACGATATCCCGGCTGACTGCAGAGAGGTTCTTGCAAAAGCCAGGGTGTCCTCCATTCTCAAGTGTTACAGTCATAAGTGGAAGAGGTTCTCTGTCTGGAACCGTGCACAGAAGATTAACCCTCTGCGAATTACGGCCCCTCAAGTACTGCCGTACCTACTGTCGCTGGCCAAAGCTGGGCTGGCTCACGCCTCCATCAAAATACATCTGGCTACCATCTCCCGATATACCAGGACTACGGGACAGGCGTCCTTGTGGTCTCATCGCCTGGTGAAGGAATTTATGAAGGGACTATTCCGATCGTTCCCGCCGGTGATGGCTCCTGCCCCGGCGTGGGAGCTTAATGTGGTGCTGACCAGGCTCATGGGGGGGCCCCATTCAAGCCTATGCATTTGGCGCCTTTGAAGTTCCTGTCATGGAAGACAGCGTTCCTCGTGGCCATCACCTCCGCACGACAAGTGGGAGAGATCCAGGCCCTTTCTTGCAAGCCTCCATACTTGACTTTTCATGACATGAGGGTGGTGCTGAGGACGCACCCTTCCTCCATGCCCAAGGTGCCGTCAGACTTCCATCTCAACGAGCCCTTGGTGTTACCAGTTTTCTTCCCGTCTCCTTCGACGCCGGCCGAGAGGACTTTGCACTCGCTGGATGTAGCTAGAGCGCTGAAGTTCTACGTGGACCGCACAAAGAGTTTTCGGAAGACGTCACAGCTGTTTGTGAACTTTGGGTCTGTGAATCAAGGGAAGGCTCTCTCAAAGACTTCCTTTTCCAGATGGCTCTCCGGGTGCATCATGCACTGTCACCGGTTGGCAAACCGACCGCTGCCCGGCCGTCCGAGAGCCCATTCGACCAGAGCGATCGCTGCTACCACAGCGTTCCTGTCTGGTGTGCCCCTGCTGGACATCTGCAGGGCTGCTACGTGGAGGTCGACGCACACCTTCACAAGATTCTACTGCGTCTATCGGGACTCCAGGGAGGAGTCCAGGGTCGGCCAAGCAGTGCTGCGCAACCTGTTCGCCTAAGGTGAGCCTGGTGAGGAGGTAAGAATTGCTTAATGTTGAGTTTTGGATGGAATTCTTAATGTTGAGCCTTTGCCACCTCCCGTGGTTGTGCATGTGTGTAATGCTATGTATTCTTTTATTCATGAGCATGTGAATCCATGCCATACCCCCATGCTGGAGAAGGAACAAGTTACTTACCTGTAACTGTTGTTCTCCAGCATGGGTCTGGCATGGATTCACATGCGAACCCTCCCGCCTACCACTCTGCGGCTCTTCACTTGGTCATACTGCCACTTTGCGTGCTACCAAATCTGAGGATGGCTGCCAGAGGCAGGGCTTAGGGAGAGGGCAGTCATTGGCTGTGGGCAGTATGACCCAGAGATCAGTGATTGGTTACCATTAAGAAAGACAGATCAGAAACTAAACTGATACTGATTTTTTCTTTACCGAAGATTCCCAGCCTGACGACGGGAATATTCATGAGCATGTGAATCCATGCCAGACCCATGCTGGAGAACAACAGTTACAGGTAAGTAACTTGTTCCTTTTCAATGTTCATAAACTCCCTCAACACCTTTAGGACCCCATCCACAGTGCTGACATAAAGCACGTTTCCTGTAAGGTTGCATTCCTGGTAACCATCATGTCAACAAGGCGCATGGAAGAGATCCAGGCGTTGGCTGTTATCAAACCTTGTTTGAAGTTGTGAAAAAATAGCTTTTAAAAAAAGTTATTTTTTCTGTAGGCCGTACATGGCTAACAAGAGCATCAGAGTGCTTCACCAAAAACATATTCAATATAGAAAAAACCCACGAGATTACAATATTATAAAACAAAATGTCTGAAACACACAATGCATGACTTTAAAATATCTTAAACCATTTCAAAGGACGGCTAATTAAGTTCTGAGTTCACTGAAAAGCCTCTACCCAAAACAGTTCTTTAACTTTCTTCCCAAATTTGAAAAAGTTTCCAGTCTGTTGAACGTCTTTTGGAAGAAAATGCCAAGGTTTAAAGGCCGCTCCTGAAAAAAGATCTTTTCTGTGTGAGCAAGCATTTAAGTCTTGGAACCTCAAGAAGCAGACATTCTTGACTCCGAAGCCCCCTTTGAACTCTGAAGATTTTTAATTTTTGTATTAAATACTCAGGAGATAGAGCATAAAATGCTTTATATACAATGCAAAGCAATTTCAAATATATCCTGAAGTCAATGTGGAGCCAAGAAAGTTTCTCTAAAATTGGAGAAATGTGGTCAAATTTACAAGCTCCACTGACTAACCGGGCAGCTGTATTGAAAACTGATTTCAAAGGAAGTAAAGTATTTTTTGGTAGTCCAGTTGACAAAGCATTATCAGTATCTATTCTAGAGATGACAAGTGACTGGACTAAAGTGCGAGCGATTTAGGAATAAATGGCTTCATGGCTCTTAATGTAAATAACTGAAAATTCACAGATTTGACAATTGCATTAATATGAGCATTACCAGAAAGATGAGTGTCCGAACAAAAACCTAATGATTTTGCCGAAGAGGTAGACTGGAAAGGAGCGCCTAAAACATTTGAGTCCTGCAACTTTTTTGTAAAAACCAGATCTGTTTTAGTATGAGAAAATAAAAGAAATTCAGTTCTGGAAGGATTCAATTTTAAAAAGTGTGATACCACCCACCCCTTAGTATCCAACAAGCAAATTGCCAGTTTTGTCACAGTCAGAAGATAGTTTTGGTTAAAACTGGGTATCATCGGCATATTGATGCATCGTATTATTGTTTGGCTACAACTTCCCTAAAGGATCCATGTAGAGGTTGAAAAGAGTTGATGATGAAATCGACTTCTACGCTACTTCAAAAGGTACACAGTCAGGGAATGCACACTCCTTATTTGTTAAAATGAATCAGCGCCTAGATTTAAAAGAATACTCAATCCACTTGACGAATGTCCCTTTAATGCCCATTCTCCTTGAGGACCTTGATGTCCTCGTTGTCACTGAGACATGGTTCACTGCCAGCTCTGTCACAAGTTTTGACACACTCCTCCCTGAGGGCTACAAGATCCACTCTAAACCCACGCCTAACCGGTCTGGGGGCAGAGTGGCCCTGATCTTCCCTGAGTGGGTCCCCACTACCATCATACCCACTCAGGTCTACTCCTCTTTCGAATGTCTTGTCTGCAGGCTTGATGTCGCCCCTAGCCTCTCTCCAACTCTGCCCACCATCTATAGGCCCCCTGGCCGTGTCTCTCTCTTCCTCACTGAATGGGCTGACCTCTGCTCTGGTCTCCCAACCTCCTCCTCCAGACTCTAATATTCACGTTGACTCCCCTTATGCAGGCTCTCGGCACTTCCACAACCTCTTTTTGACTCTTTCACTCTCCATTCTTCCCTCTGGTCCTACGCACTCTGTCGGACACACCTTGGATGCTCTCATCTCCTCAGACTTCCCCATCTCCAACCCTAGCATTACTCCTATCTCCTGGTTTTATCATGCTCTCCTGGACATCCTCGGGCCCCCGGCTAAGCCACCACCTACACGGCAAGCCTCCTCCTTCATTCGACCGATGAAGGGAGTGTCAGTTGCCGCTTTTGCCGCCTTCTTCACTCTACTTCCTACTACTTTCACTGTCTCTCACCCTGATACATCCCTCACTAACCTTCTCTTCATTACCAACACTCTGGACATCCTTTTCCCTGCCGTGAGGATCCGCATGAAGTCGGCCTCTAAGTGCAACTCCTGGTACGACTCCGTCCTGGCCGCTCTGAAACGCAAGTGTAGAGCAGCCGCGCGGAGGTGTCAGGCTTCAAGCACATCCTCTGACAAACTGGCTTACTGCCTGCTCCAAAGGCAATATAGACTCTCTGTTCTAAGAAGAGAGCCTATATCCAAGCCCACATCTCTGCAGCCTCTAACAACTCAGCAGAACTTTTGAAAATCTGCAAGGAACTAGCCAACCCTATTGCAGTTTCCACTTCTCCCTGGCCATTCCTGGCCCTCTGCACTTCTCTGGCCTCTCACGTCACGTCCAAAACTCAGGACATCCTCTCCTCTTTCCTCTACTCCACACCCCTCACCGTCTCTCCAGCCTCTCTGGCATACCTTGCCCCCACTCCACTGTTTCTCTCCCATAACACCTGATGAGGTTTCTAGACCAGTTCGCTGTATGAAAGCCTCATCCAAACAGGGGTTCTCCTGCTCCTCCAGAACTTTCAAGAACAGCATTGTTTCCCTTGCTCCAGACTTGGTCGATTTCTGCAATCACTCCTTTGCCAATAGATCTTTCTCCTCACTCCTCAAGCACTCCTTTGTTCACCCCCCTCCTAAAAAAGCCTTATGCTGGCTCTTCTTGTCTTGCTTACTAGCGCCCATTCTCTACTACCCCCTACTTTGGAAAACTCTAGGAGAAGCTGGCCATCGCCTAGCTTATCCATCACGATGAATCTGTTGGTTACCTCCACATCCACCAGTCTGGTTTCAGAGCTGCCAGAAGTATGGAAACTGCTCTTTTTAACACGCGTGAATACTTGCTCACTAATCTGGATTCCAGCTCTCTTTCCGTTCTCATTCTTATCCAGCATGGGGTCTGGCATGGATTTACATGCTCATGAATATTGCTTGTCAAATTGGGAATCCTAAGTAAAAGAAAAAGGTTCACTTTCACTTTAATTCTGTATTTCTCTAAACCAATCACTGTCCTCTGGGTCATGCTGCCCCCATCCAATGACGGTCCTCTCCCTATGCCCCGCCTCTGGCAGCCATCTTCAGATTTTTACCACACCCTTAAGTGTTGGGAGCCCTCGAGTTGCTCTTAGAGCTATTTTGTACTTTTTTCCACGTTTTTCATGGAAAAGTTCTATTTTTGTTTCATCAGAGCCCTTGTGCTCCTATTTTCATTGGCCAGCAGTGAAGTTGCGTGTCCCTCAAGGGCGGTTGTTCGTCAACGTTTCTGGAAGGTCGACTTGGGGCCAACTTTGCGCCCTTCCGACCATGATGCAAGAGAAAAAGGGAAGGACCCTTTTCAGCCTCTGCGCCCAATGCGGGCTAAGGAACATCTTTGTGGAGGACAAACATCAAAAGTGTCTGTACTGCCTGCACCTGGACCATAACAAGGATGGGTGCAAGATATGCCTGGGCATCTTGAAGAAAATAAAAAAAGACCGCTATAGCAGGCTGGCGCCAGGACTCAAGTCAAGCAAGGCCCCTGACCTCTCCTGCGAGCAGGGTCATGCCTCACCCAGGACCGTTCTCCCTTCTGGGCGGTGGTTGAGGACGCCCCATCCCTGGGGGGTCCAAGACGAGGCCAAGAACCGCAAGGTCGATTCCGCCAGGTTTGCTGCTGATGCGGTTCCCAGGTGGGATAGATTGCTATCGCCGTCCGCCACCTCATCCAGCCTGCCATCGTGTTCCTCCCCAAAGAGGAAGTCCTCCACACTGGCCAAGTTACGGGACAAATCGGAGAAACAAAGGCTGGAGGAAGAGGAAGAGGGCCTCACAGCAGGCTCACCTCGCGCAGCTGAAGACACTCAACTGCTTCATTGATATCCTCTACGGGGACCGCTACTGTGGGTGGTACCGACCTGACGAGGGTCTTCTTTAAAGCACAGAGAGTAGCCCTGCCTCCATGCGCGACACGGCCGCCGAGGCAGCAGCGAACACTGCAGGCACCCCTGGGGGTGGGGGCACTGGTTCACATCCCGGTACACAGCCCTCAGGACAGAAAGGGAGGGGAAGAGGAGGCCCCAAAGTAGCCCTCCAAGGTTCGATATTATCAGCCAGTGGACATCTAATCCACGGACGACCACCAAGCATCCCTCCATACAGTCCACGAGGAGTAAGGTGACTCAGGGCCCAGCACTCCATTCCCTCCGCAGCCGAGGGACATATCCATGGACATCCTGTCAACTCTTGACACCCTAGTGACGGAGATCCATCAAAGGTTGCCTCCAACACCTGCACCTGCTGTACCACAGGCCCCTGACCAGCCTCCATGTAAGAAGGGGAAAGGGTCACCCGACGCTGCCGCATCAGCCTCCACCACCACTTCGGGACCAGTCTCCACCAGCGGACCCAGATATACACACAAACTGGTATGGACACGGCAATGATAGCCACGGGAACAGACAATGAGGATTTCGTCCTGGCAGATGACAAATCACTGCACCTGAACGCCCCTCCTGAGGACTATCCACCAGACAAGGTGGGATCATTCCACTCAATCTCCATGGCCTCCGAGCTGTTCTAGCTGGTGCCCGAGGAAACCAAAAAGGAGGGCTTCCTAAACCAGCGATAGGAGGCGCTCTTTTTGGACGACATTTAGGAGGAAGGCCTGGCCCTCATGAAAAACACATGCATGGCTCCACCCAAACGAGACCGGTTGGAGTAGAAATACTGGGTGCCAGATTCGTCTTTCCACTTCTCCAGGGGAAAATCTAGCAGATCATCCAATGGATACTTCATGTCGTACAGGCAACCTCCCTGCTGGAAGCCTACATGGGTCACTCCCAGGCCTACAGTAGCAGAGGTCAGTATCGCCATCGCCGACAGTGCAGGGTGCCGGCACCCAAGCAAGCCTGAACCAGCTAAGCCGTCGGACAGGGTGGGCGGGTGTTGGAGACCCATCTTAGACCTATGCTGTCTGAACAAGTACCTGAAGACCCAAAAATTCAGGATGGTCACGTTGCAACACGTGCTCGGCCAATTGGAGGAAGGGGATTTCTTGATGTTGTTGGACCTAGAGGATGCGTACTTCCATGTCCTCATCCACAGGAAACATTGAAGTTCCTACGGTTCATGGTACAAGCCCAACACTACCAGTTCAAGGCCCTATCGTTCGTCTTGAAGTCGGCCTCAAGGGTGTTCACAAAATGCCTGGCCCCGGTCGCGGCCCACTTGCGTCTGCAGGGTATACATGTAAACCCGTACCTTGACGATTGGCTTATTCATGCTTATACTGAACTGGCCGATGAGCACATAAAGACCGTCCGGCTACTGATGGAGCTGGGGTTCTCAGTAAAATATCCGACGTCCTGCTTAATGCCATCACGGAACGAGCGGTTTCTCAGCACCAAACTCAACACAGGGGCTTTCCTGATATCCCCCTCAGAGGAGAGGCTAATTCAAGGGAAGGTGCAGCGACTGTTGTCAACCAAGACGGCCATGGTTCGAGCCATCAAGTCGTTGCTGGGCATGATGTTGTCCTGCATATACCTTGTCCATCTCTGCAGGTTGCAGATGCAACCCCTACTGGAATTCTTGGATGCACGTTGGATACAAGTTTCCGGGAGTTTTGCGGAAGATCCCCCTCATCGAGGAGTTCCGGCAGGCGATAGAGTGGTGGGTGGGGGGTATGCTCCCACATCGCCCAGGGGATGGGATTTCCAACCCCGCCATACCAGCAGACAGTCACCACAGACGCCTCTCTGGAAGGTTGGGGAGCTGTGTTCTGGGAACTAAATTCTTTCCTACCGTCTCTGAGACGTAAGGTGGTGAGGATCTTCACAGACACCACCACCATGTTCTTCATCACGAAGCGCTCTGCAAGGAATATCGGGGCTTGTGGCATGGGCCATCAGACAGGGGATGTTCCTCATCCCGTCCATCTGACAGGCGTCAAGAACACGATCACGGACTCCCTCAGCAGGGAACTGCACTTGTGCCATGAGTGGGAACTTAGGAACAGGTGGACCGACTGTTCATCGAATGGGGCAGACCTCCTCCTCCGATCGAGATTTTTTTTTTTTTTGCCACGGCACCGTACTGAAAATGCGAGACGTTTGCCAGCAAATTCTACCAACTGAGGAGCACGGGGACGCGTTCTTCTTCCCGTGGGAAGATCTGTTCCTGTAGGCTTTCTCCCCCTCCCGTTTCCTATCCTGCTACTTGTGATCAACAGACTTAGACTGTGCCAGTGCAAGAGGATACTCATCGCCCCAGCGTGGCTGAGGCAGATTTGTTATCCAGACCTACCGGATCTGCTCACCAGAGAGAGAGGCGCAATCCTTCATCATGACCCGGGACCTCTGAACCTGAAGGCATTGCTCCTGCATCCTTAGAGTTTGGAGGTTATGAGCGGCCAGCTGACTGCAGGGAGGTCCTCGCCAAAGCCAAGGCGTTGTTGACATTAAAGTGCTACGGCCATAAGTGGAAGCGTTTTTCTACTTGGTGCCGGTCGCAGAAGATTACCCCTCTGAGGGTCACAGCCCCACAGATTCTTCCATACTTGCTTTCCTTGGCAAAAGCTGGTCTGGCTCACGCATCCATCCAGGTACACCTGGCGGCCATCTCAAGCTATACCAGATCCCCAGGAAGATCCTCGTTGTGGTCCCACAGACTCGTCAAGGGGTTTCTCAAGGGGCTTTTGATATTTCTCGCCGGTGAAGGCACCTGCTGCGGAATGGCAACTGAATATAGTCGTGAAGACTCTTGAGGGCACCTTTCGAACCTATGCATCAAGCCCCACTCAAGTTTCTCTCATGTAAAATGACGTTGCTTGTGACCATCGCCTCAGCCAGACATGTGCATGAGATCCAGGCCATGTCCTGCCAGCAGCCGTATCTGACCTCCACAAATCGAGGGTGGTGCTGCGTACAAATCCCACTTCCATGCTGAAGGTTCCATCGGCACCTCAACAAGCCTTTGTTGTCTGTTTTCTTCCCAAACCCTACGTTGCCAGAGGAGAGGACCTTGCATCGCTGGACGTTCCTCGTGCCTTGAAGCGTGGCACGCATGAAGAGTTTTCGGAAAGATTTTCAATTGTTTGAGAGCTTTGGACCTGTGAATCATGGGAAGGCCTTGTCCAAGGCTTCCATCTCAAGATGACTCTCCGGCTGCTTCATGCACTGTCATCAGCTGGCTAATGGGCCTCTGCCAGGCCGTCCGAGAGACCACTCCACAGGAGTGATTGCTGCAACGACAATGTTCCTTTCTGGTGTGCCCCTACTCGACATCTGCAGGGCTGAGACGTGGAGGTCCACACATACCTTCACGAGGTTCTACTGCTCAACAGGGATTTCAGGGAGGAGTCGAGAGTCGGCCAGGCAGTGCTACGTGATCTGTTTGCTTGAGGTGAGTCTGTTCCAGGGGTGTAACTTCTGTTGAGCCTTGCCACCTCCCGTAGTTGTATGTTGCGTACTGCTGTGTATTCATTATTCATGAGCATGTGAATATGTGCCAGACCCCATGCTGGAGAACGTTAAGTTACTTACCTGTAACTATTGTACTCTTACGTCCCACCCCCTTTCCTCCATACTGCATGGGCGTTCCTTCCAAGGGACGGGAGATGGAAACTTTTTCACCACAAAATGTAGAGGCGCGCAGGGGTGCGGCCCAGGGAGCATGCGCTGCAGTGACTCCAGCCTCTGGCGCTGCACCCTAGTCCCCTTTGCTGCGCCGGCGGGAACGGGACGAATTCACCAGCGCTCCTGGGTTTGGCTTCGGCCATGTAATTCCATGCGCGGATACTTCTTCTTTGTCTTTTTTTGTCTTTTTATCATTCAGGTACTCGGTCCTCAGGCGCCACGCTCCTCCCCGGCGCATGTCGACTTCCACAGGTGTCCATCCTGCAACAGGCTCTTCCCAATTTCAGACCCCCACGCTCTCTGCCTACGTTGCCTTGGCCCAGACCACGGTTGGCAAGCTTGTATAGCGTGTGGCACGCTGTCGTCTTAAGTGTTGAAGAACAGACTAGACAGGTGGAGGGAGCTCTTCCAGAAGTCTCCTCCAGAGGACCTCCAGAAGTTCGTGAAACACTGACTCAGTCCCAAGGAAGGGCCGCTATTTTTCATTGCACCCCGCAAAGGAGACTCTTTTCCAAGCACTCTCCTAGACGGGAAGGACCGTTCAGGTCCTTGTACCAGCACGTGCACCGAGGCTGCTGCAGCTACAGGCCTTTGGGCCGAGGGATCCTCCCGGTGGCAGTCTTGAGGGACCGGAAGGTTCTTGTACCGGATTGTCAGCCGAGGGGCTTTGCCCTAGTACCGGCAATATGGCTGAGGGGCTATGCCCTAGTACCGGCAATACGTCCGAGGGGGTGCCTAAACGCAGCTCTACCGACCCCGGGTCGAGGGTGTCTCACCTAGGCCCGAGGAACAGAGAAGGCCTTGTGATCCACATGCAAGAGTCCTGGAGGAGGCCAGGCCCAGCGAGCCAAGCAACACGTCACAGGCACGCGCCAGATAGAGGCAACCGTCCAACGCCATTCCAGGAGTTCGGCGAAGAACGAGTGTCAAGGTGGGACTGTCTTCAACCAGGTACGTGGCTCACAGCCTATCCTTCTTATGCGCAGGGCAGCTTCTCACTGCGTCCAAACGTGCAGGGTATTCAGCGGCTCCAGCAGCCCCTGGCTATCCCATCGGTACCCCCTACCACCTCTCAGGCCTGTGAAGAGGGGTTCTTCGGGCTCACGAAGTCACCTCGGATGAGGGTTATCCTCAAGACCACCATCAGGGAAGTCCTCCCGACTATGCTAGCAGCTCCACAAGTGCCTCCAGCGGCGCCCCCAGGCAGCGGTGCAGCTGCTGCCTCCAGTTGCAGTCACTATACCCCATCCTCTGGCTCCAGCTACTCCTCCACCTCTGCAGGATCCTCTTGATCCGCAGGACATGGATGAGGAGGAGGATCCGGACGCGCCATCCTCAGCCAGGGCCTTTCACGAACGTCTTGCTGGCCTGGCGGAGTACCTGGGCCTACCCCAGCCCGAGGTTGAGCAGCCGGCAGAGGGGGTTCTGGCTGAAGTTCTTACTCGACGCCCCTCCGCCAAAACGGGGATTCCTCTGCAGACCGATGTAGTCTCCTTGGCTCACGCCCCACTCGGTCCAGCCGGTCAATCAACACCTGGACGCCAAGTACAGGCAGATGGAGGGGGATACACTCTTGCTCTCGGCCCATCCTCAGCCACACTCCGCGGTGATCGCTGCGGCATCACTATACTCCAAGCCTCAGTCGTCGTCCGCCACCTCTGCGGCCTTGCAAAGTGTTAGGGAGAATTCTCTTATAAGGCTAATTTCCCAAACCTAGTGAGTCCCCTAGCAGCTTTGCTGGATTTTTGGGGTTTGTTTTTTTTCTCCTGCTAAGAGTGAGACTCTTTTCCTCCCACTCTTAGGCATGATTTGTGGTATGTCTTTAACTTTTTGTGTGCTTATGGGCTATGGGTTTTTTTTCCCCATAGGGTATCATCTGTTTTTGTGTATGTGTTGCACAGCACTCTCAGTGCAGTAACACAGGGGTGTCATAGTGACCCCCAAACATAGACTCCATACCCTGGGCATGACTATTGTCTCCCATGGCATGTAAAGTCACCAATGACTTTACTAGTCCTAAATTATGAACATAACCAGTACAAACCATCATATTGTAGAAGTACTGGAAGGGGTTAATTATATTGCCCCTGGGTCTGTTTTCAAGGGGGCACTGTCCAGTCCCCCCTTTGCCGAGTTTCTGGCTGGTGGCAGTGGTTACCACGCAAAATATTCCACCGGAATATTTCCTATGGGATTTTCCCATTGATTTTAAACGCACCACTTTTTGGTGCAATGTTAGATACCGCCGGTTTATTTATTTAATATTAAATCAACGATTGGGTCTTTTTGCCAGAACTCTTTTCTAAAACGGCGTTCGTGTCCGTCTCTGTAACTCTGACCAAGATCGAGCCCTTTGTTCCACTTTTTGGCTGGCTTCTCCACAGAAGCCCTCCAAATGGTGCCGCTCTTTCTGGGTTCCACAGGATGTGTGGGGAGGGGAATTGGCACCCTGGACTGCGTTGCCTTAGCAACTCAAGTCACACTCTATTCTGATTGGCCCAGTGGTGAGCCGCCCGGCTCACCACTTGGCATGTTTGAGTGACAGCTAGGCTGTTGAATGGGGGTTTTTCTGCATAAAAGCAGGGCTTTTGGGACTGGAACTTCAGAAGTTGCCACAGGACCTAAGAAATCCGAAGCGGGTAGAAGCTGAGCCATCTGCAACGACGACACCACCGGTGGAGCCCTGCTGCAAGGACCTCACCACTTTACCGACGACAAGAGGAGATCTTCTGCTGGAAGAGTCTTCTCCCTCTGAGCTGGTGGGATCAACCAGTTCGCCATTTCGCCATCCAAAGACGTCCCTTGGTCGACTCACCCGTGCCAAGCACCCCGGCGACCGGATAGCCAAGCTTCACCACTTTGACCGCAAATAAAAGGAACGCACCTTTTACCAACAAACTCCGCGGCCGGCCTCTTCCCTGGGCAGTGCAACGACTACAAGTTTCCTCCTCAACGAGATCTTCTCTTCCCCTGGTCGAAACCACGACTTGCATCCACTGCCAGGAACAACTTCCTCTGCTGGAGCTTTCTCTCTCTTTAAGGTACTGTGTGCCACCTGGCCTGCCTTTCTTCGGATCGCTAAAGGTGACCCTTAAATCCTTGGCTTTCCAACTGGGTTTGGCCCCAGACCTTCTAACTTTACTTCTTGAATCATCCCAACCTCTTTTGAACTTTCTGCAAAGACTTTTAGTGCATTTTAAACCGTGTGATCCTGGGCACATTTCGCTTTGCTCCATTTAAAGTGGGCCTGGCCTATGAACTTTGGCTCTACAGTGTATACTGCCTTCACTGACTTGCTTTGAACTTGGAAAAGTGTTGGAAACTGTTTTTATGACCTGCCTTTTTCTCTCCTTTTAACCTAATTATTGGAGTGCCATCTAAGTTACGAGCTCACCTCTGTTTTGACAAAGAGTGGTGTCTTAACTTAGACTTGTCTAGTAATTGCTAGGGGAGGTGTAAATACTTTTCTGATTGTGTTGTGAACTTGCTTTGACTTATAGTGCTAGTGTATTTTCTGAAGTGTGTGTTAAATAATTATATACTTTTGATACAAAGCTCTGGTCAGTGTCTGCTTGTTCCACTGTGTTTTTACCCTTTTGTGTATACTCTAAATACTGCCCTACTCTTCTTGAGAGAAGTCTGACTGCTCAGCCACAGCTACCAGGTAAATCTGGGTGGTGCAGACTGCTACCAATTGGGTTTTCTGCTTACTCCTGTAGTCTTAATCTTTTTGCAGTGGTCCCCAAGGAAACTGCACAGGATTCTGCGTAACACAAGGCAAGGAGGAGAAGATCTTGGAGGCGTACGGTAAGTAACTATATTTCAACGCATCCTTGCATCTTCGTCAGGCCAATGCCATGCTGGCTGGCACTAACCAAAAGTTACGGCGGGAAATTGCAGACTTCCTCCCGGAACTCCCCATGCAGAGCCAATCGTGTTTCCAGGCAGGGCTCGCTGAGGCCAAGCTGGTGGCACAGGACCTCATGGAATCCACTGTGGCCCATATTGACACCTCTGGCTGTGCCATCTGTATCACCACGGACATGAGGACAGCCTGGCTCCGGACCACGAAATTCAACCCGGACGTCCAGGAACGCATATTAGATCTACCGTTCGAGGGGGGGACCCTCTTCCACTACACCACGGACGAAGAGCTGGACAAGAAGAAAAACAGCTCACAAACGGCCAAGTCTTCATCCATCTTGACAAAGACCATGCCCAAGTCGTACCCCCAGTCACAGCAGCACTCCATCAAGGGGGGTACGTATGGAGGGTTTCGCAGCTTCCAAGAACGGAGATGTAGGCAGCCGGACCGCTCGCTGTCACAGAACCACGTGTCTCCAATGGGTGGGGGGGTGGCAGGGGACCCTGCATGCACATTTCTGGTGCCAGAATTTTTCGGACCCCTGGATCCTCTCTGTAGTATCCACGGGGTACTGGCTAGCCATCCCAGCCTCTCCTCCCTCCTCCCCTACACTCCCTCAGGTTGGGACAGCAACTCTTTTGGCGGAAATCCGGTCGCTCGTAGAGAGCCAGGCAGTGGAGGAAGTCCCAGCCTCCCAGCGAGGTTTGGGCTTTTACTCCAGGATTTTCGCCATTCAGAAGAAAAACCAGGCAGGCCTGAGAGTTGTTCTGGACTTTTCCACCCTCAACCTCTCCTTACCCCTACAAACATTCAAGATGGTTACTTCCGCTTTTATAGCGGAGACATTGTGCAAGGGAGACTGGATGTGCTCCCTGGATCTGAAGGACACGTACCTACACGCCCCGATTTGGCAGCCCCATCGTTCTTTCCTACGTTTCAGGATCATGGGCTACCATTTTCAATACAAGGTCCTTCCCTTTGGCCTCAATTCGGCCCCCAGGGTCTTTACCAGGCTCTTGAATACGGTGGCTTCCCTCCTCAGAGCGCAGGGCCTCCACATCTACCCATACCTCGATGACTGGCTCATCAGGGCTACTTCTCCGGAAGTGGTCCACTCCTCCCATGTCCTTATGAACACACTGCACGATCTGGGCTTCTCGCTCAATCTCAAGAAGTCACAGCTGCAGCCCACATTCTTGGGTCTCATCTGGGGCACGTGCTCCGAAAAGTGTATTTCCGTCAGAGGACAAGATCTCTGCCACCACCCACTTCCTCAGCATGGTAGTACCAGCATCTCCTGGGTCTCTTGACGGCCAGCATATTAGCCGTTCCACACACAAGACTGAAGATGAGGATTCAGCTACATTTTGCAGCTTTGTGGAACCAGGAGCAGTGCTCCCAATCCAAGATGATCAACGTTCCTCCTTCTCTCCACCCGGACCTGGCATGGTGGTCCAGGGACTGCAACCTGCGGACGGGCTATCCCTTTCGGCCACCCACCATGCAGGCCACCATCACCACAAATTTCTCGCTCGAGGGCTGGGATGCCACCCTGGACGATCTCTCGGCCCACGGCACCTAGACTCGACAGGAGCAGGAATACCACCTCAATTGGTTAGAGCTGAACGCCATCTGGTTAGCGCTCAGAGCATTCCTCCCACTTCTCAGGGGCAAGGTTGTCCTCATCCAGACAGACAACTCGACCAGCATATACTATGTCAACAAGCAGGGAGGCACCAGATCCCCTCCTTTGTGCAGACTGGCAATCAGCATGTGGGAGTGGGCCCTGGAAAACGACATCTACCTCACGGCAGTCCACCTCCTGGGGGAATCCAACCTGGAGGTGGACAGGCTCAGCAGGTTGGGAGTTGACAATTACGAGTAACAACCTTGATGTTCAGGAGATCTTCAACAGGTGGGGTCATCCCCAGGTGGATCTCCTTGCCACCTGGCACAACAAGAAGTGCCTTCAGTTCGCCTCCTGGCAGGGACAGGGTCCTGGCTCCCTGGGTGATGCATTTTAGCTTCAGTGGAACAGCATGACGGGTTACGCCTTCCCACCCACCCCGCTGATTCACAGAGTGATTTGCAAGATCAAGGGGTCTCGCCAACTCAACATCATTATACTAGCTCCATGGTGGCCGGCCAGGCCATGCTTTTCGAAGCTGCTCAGCCTCTCGGAGATGCCACCGATTCACCTCCCAACGGGCACAGCACATCTTCAGCAGGGGGGCAGGGTCATTCACCCCGCGCCTCAGAAACTAGCCCTCACAGCGTGGTGCCTTAGCAGGTAACTCTGCGGCACCTCAGCCTCTCCCAGTCTAATTTGAAAATCATACAGAGCGCAAGGAGCAAGGCTACCAGTGCCCAATATAAAAGTATATGGACCAGGTACTGCCACTGGACAGACTCCAAGGAAATCAACCCCCTTACATGTACTTTGGACGATACGCTCTCCTTCTCGGCAAACCTCACCCCCATGGGGGTCCAGGTGGGCTCCTGCCGTATGTACCTCGCAGCCATCGGGGTTTACTGGGACGAGGGGATCTTCTCTTCCTCCAATCTTATCGTCAAGAAACATTTGACGGGGCTCGCAAGGCTCTACCCGCCCATCAAGAGGCCGCACCCTGTGTGGGACCTTAACATAGGTTTGGGTGCCCTGGCGCACAAACCGTTTGAACCAGTGGCGTCCCTAGACATCAGGCTGGTCACCATCAAGATGGCATTACTGGTCGGCCTCTCCTCGGCTCGTAGAGTCAGCGAAATACAGACGCTGGTCGCCTCTGAACCATATACTACCTTTCACAGGGACAAAGTAGTCCTGCGGACACACCCAGCATTTCTGTCCAAGGTGCCGTCTGCTTTCCACTTGAATGAGGAAATAGTCCTTCCTATGTTTTTTGCCGATCCTACGATCGATGCACAGAGTGTGCTGCACTGCCTGGATGTCAGTCGTGCCCTAAAGTTCTACTTGGACAGGACCAAGGGTTTCTGCAAATCAGAGGCCCCGTTTGCCACCTTTGGGGGCTCAAGGCCAGTCTATCGGGCCTCCATATCCAGCTGGATGGTCTCGGCCATCAAAGAAGCATACAAGGTCCAGCACAAGCCTCTGCCGGCCAACATGCATGCCCACGCAGTCTGGGCCAAGGCAACGACCATCGGATTCCAGCGCCATGTCCCTTGGCAAGCCATAAGCAGGGTGGCCACTTGGGTCACTCCCTCGGCTTTCTGCAAGCATTACTGTTTGGATGCCGGCTCTAGATCTGACGCGGCTTTCGGACAGGCGGTTCTCTGGAACCTATTTGCTTAAGGAGGGTCTCCTCCACCCCTCTACCACTCCTCTATCCGCACACTTTGCATCCTTGTTACTCGTGACTCCATTTCCGCATCACTCTCATACCTTGGCTGGCTTCCCTTTCACTCCCAACTTAAATTCCAATTAGTCTGTCTTGTTTTCATATCCCTCCATGACCTCGCCCCCCCTATCTTCTCTCCTCTCATTCTACACTCCCTCTCGGTCCCTCCGCTCTGCTAATCTCTTCTTACTCACTGTCCCCCATCTCCCTTTGCCTCGTCGCGTTTCTGTTCATTTCAGCTCTTGGCCCCCCTACATTGGAACTCTTTACCTCGCTCTATCCGCTCCATCCCCACCTACTCCTCCTTCTGTACCTCCCTGAAATCTCTTCTTCTCCATTCCCTCCTGACCCCCCTCCCTACCGTCACTCCTCTCCTACTACAACCCTATTCTCCCTCTTACCAACCTTCCTACTTCTCCTCCCTTATCCCTCCTCCTATTCCCCTTGTAACTTCATCCATCCCCTTAACTACCTCCTCCTCACCCCTCCCTCACCTTCTTCTACTTAGGTAAATTGTACTACATATTGTTTCACTGGTTTGTTTCATGATTGCAAATATGCTTCTTTCATAATTCGTGTATCTTGTTATATTGTAAAGCGCTTTGGATTAAAGCGCTATATAAACCATATAATATAAGCTATACAATACAAATACTAGCGCTCCTCTTGTGTCACCGTTAACTCTTGCTCGCCCGCAGCCATTTTGTGGCACCGTTTATATGCACAATTCGATTCATGATTATTCTCCATGATCTTGGCACTCTCTCAAAAATATGTGGCTCTATGTCAGGTAATTTAACTCCAATCTTCTCGCTGCGGCTGAAACACTAGAACGCTTTGTTACATTAGTTGCTACTAACAGGCAACCCACTGAGCCAATCAGATCAGAGCCTACCTGCGGCCAATCAAGACACCGCTTTGAATATTTAATTGACTGCATAAGATGGCGGCCGGCATGGAAAGATGGCTGAGACCGTTCATCTGAATGCAGAGGCCCATTGGCCTTACAGGTAAGTCCGAGGCATGCACAAGTGATTGTTGGATCCCCAGCCTCCCTTCTGCTCCATTAATCAGCATACTCGCAGTCCCTATGGCTGTTCCTTATCACCATATAAAAATGATAACTTGAGAAATATAACAATAGGCTCCACCTCGCCGTTAGATCAGACCTTCCACTGGGCTTGTTTCACGCACTAGATGTAACCTCGCTTTTTTCCAAGCCTCACTATTGTCGCCACTGATCGCATCTACTAATTTATGGTAGATACCTAATTACTCAATACTCTGCCACTAGAGTAGGTTACATCCATGTCACATTGCCCTATGCCCAGCCGCCTTCGCAGGGCACAAAGGGCCAATCCGGCACTATGCTTGCACACTCAATGAAGCGTTCACACTAACATTGAATGCTGCCTTTAGCAGTCACTACATTAACAATGCACAAATGCTGCACTTCGCATTCATGACTTATATTGTTATGGCACTGCCTAACCTCAGCACACCGGAGTATACCATTTGACTCCATCATCCCACACCTAATATGTACTGTTAAAGCGTGGTGTAACACATCTCCCGTTTTCCAACTGGACACCTGGCATGGCCCCCACACCATAACTACCTTCTCCACTATCTGGATGCCACACTCATCACATGATCACACCGTCTCTCCACCCCCTCACTAGTTTTTCCTCCAATCTCGGGCCTCCTGCACAGCCAACTCGCAGTGACACACAAGACCTCTCGCCTCGTAACTGCACGCCTTATGCTGTCCATCCTCTAATATCAAATGACAATTGGCCGCTCTGTTCGTAGCATGCGGCCAACTGCACACCCCTTAGCAACTCAACTAAGACAACTCTCCTCTTTTAATCAGCCCCATCCAGCCCACGGCCTCAAATAATGCTCATTTGCCACGCCAGCGTGCATGACAACCCTAGCAGTTATTATCAGACCTTGCCTCACTAATAAGATTACTATTATAGCACTACAGGTACCTAGCCCAACACATTCTATCCTTACCCTGCAGGTTAAACAAGAAAAGGCTCTATTCAAGAGTGCCATACCAACATTCATTACCCTATTTTCACGATTACCATACAGTAAGGATATATATCCCCATGTTACACTACAATGATTACATTTTGCCTTTTATCCACACTGCTGTAATTGTAATGTACCTATACTTTGCCTTACTCATCTTACCCCTTTCCTTGGTGCATCTGATAATTGAAACAAATCTGTTTAAGATTATGATGGATGTTGTGTCCAACTATGCAAGACTTTTATTGTGTGTTCCTAATGATAATTAATACTGTACCACATTGGTATAACACGATTCAAATGTCACTACACCACCCAACCGGACACTTTGCTCACTGGTCCCATCACATTTGTTTACACTATTTGGTTGGTCAGTCACAACCCACTATGCACTATTCTGTAAAATCTTTATACCTACCACAGCCCTGAGAAAGACCTCGTCTGAACTGTGCAATTAAAAATCACAAAGCTACAAAACATGCATCTGGAATTATTACAACAATCTGTTACAAGAATACCCAGTGAAAACTGCTCACCGACCTAGCACCAGTGTGACATAAGGTTCTCTCCCTGCTCTGATTGTTAAATAGCCAACACATTTTGGGATTGAATCCATTCATTTAATTGACTGGAAACTGCTTTTTCTAAAAACTTGCCCAAAAAGGGAGGGAAGAAACATGTTTATAATTAGCCATGTCTATTATTAGCCAAAAGATTGGCATCAAGATTGGCTTTCTTTAATAGAGAACATACATTTTCGAAACCTTGGGGAAACACCCCTGTGTTAAGGACAGATGTAACATCTGCAATGAAAAGGAGCAAAAACAGAAACATTATTTTGCTTTTTTTGCTGGACAAGGATCATCTGCAAAAAACAAAGGTTTTAAGTGATTCATTAAAAGCCTCAACCTCCGTTAAGTCTGCTAAGCAAAAATAATTCCAGATCTGCAGTGATTTGCAAGTGAGATCCACCTTTACTGCAGATATATGGTAAATCTCTTCCCTAATTCTAGTTATTTTATCAATAAAATATTGAGCAAAACCTGGCACTTCAAATCCTAAGGTTTTACCTTGGTCTAATCTTGGATTAGCTAGAACTTTATCTAGGGAGAAGAGCACGTTTGGTTTGTTTTAGGCCCGGCCAACAACATCTGTATAGTAAACCCATTTACAATTTACCCATATTTCTTGCATTAGATTTCTGTGCAATTTTCAACATGACTAAATTCTCAGATATTGGGGTTGCCCTCCGTTTCTGCTCAGAATGTTTCAATGACTGTTTCATAGAATGTAGGTCTTGAGAGAACCAAGGGTTGGAAGGTTTATTACGAATTGATTTGGTCATGATTGGAGCAATTTTATCCATAGATAAGGTTATGTCAAGGAACGTATTTACCGCTTCATCAATAGTGAAACCTGGATCAGGTTCTACAAACAAACCCCAAATTCCTCCCTAAAATAACCTCTGAATCCTATATCAACTAACCCATTGTACTGCCAACATGTTTTAGAAATACTTCATAAAAGGTGGTCATCACCGTTCAATATTTGGATGTTAAACACTCATTAAAGTACTACATTGACAAACGAAAGACTTTTGCAAGACTATACAGCTATTTGCAGCAGGCTATTGCACAATGGACAACCGATGCTACGGCTTTCTGCCACAGGAAGGCTAATAGTCCTCTGAACACAAGTGTGTGCACTCTACAAAAGCGGTGCCATGCCAAGATATCTGCTCTACGGTCATCAAGCGCTACTTCTTGGATGTGGTCAAGAAGTCAAGCAGATGTGTTGAGCGGTGCTTCAGTGCCTTTGTCAATACAGATAAGCCTCTATTGTCTACCGCCATTCTCGTGCTAGAATTGACCATATGGCATTAGTACATGTATGTATTTCTTTTAAATACGTTCAAAGCATGTGAATCTATGCAAAATCCACTGCTGGAGAAGGGAGTTACCTATAACTCCTGTTTTCCAGCATGGGTATTTTGATAGGTTACCATGCAACCCTCCCGCTGTCATGTTGTGAATACGACTGAGCCGGACTCCCTACATCGTTGTGTGGGCTGGCCTGCGTTATGGACATGTTGAGGGGAAGTGACGTTTGGGCCAAGGAGGCGGGCGGTTGGGGAAGGTTAGTACGTTGTAGAGTAAGAATAAAGGAGGACGTTATCCCAGCAGCTGTGTCCTCGTATTTCTTCCAGTGAAGTGCAGGTGCATATTCCATGTGCGGGCCCAGCTAGCGGGTAGCCCCCGTCGGCCCACAAGTCCACATTGGCAACAAGGTTCCACGGACACACGCAGGGCATTGAGGAAGCTCCGCCGGAGTGGAGTACTGCAGACCCGAGGCCTGGAGGATGCCGTCAGGCATTTACTATGCGCATCGGCGCACCTCCAGTCAATAGGCCCTCTCCTCCCCACCTACACCTCCCTGCTGCGCTAGTCGGCACGCAGCCACGAGAGGAGTGCAGAGACGCACCTGTGTGTCTTGAAGTGCCTGGGTGGGGGGGCATCCTTTTGGAATACATAACGGAAGCTCCTGCAGGGCCTGCAAGAGCCGTAACTGCAACCCAAGAGGCCTGCCAAGACGCCATCAAGGCAGGTAGACAAAAAGGCACAGGACCCAGAGCTCAAAGAAGAACCTGAGGGCAGACCACACCACTGCGTGGAGAAGTAATACAACGCATATCAGCTGGTAGGGACCAACATCCCACAACTTAGGCCTAGAGACGGCCTACCACTTCATCCTGCCATGTCTGACCAGGAGGCCTCCTCCTCATTGGCAGATGGCGCACCAAATGGCGCCGCAAGCATGAAACAGACAGCTGGGGGCAGATCACAGGTGCTCCGGGATACCACCAACCTAGGGCCCTGATGGGCCATATGGTTGAGAGACTTTAAGTTCTACGTGTGGGCCATAGGGCTTAAGGATGACGCCCGCTTGAGGAATACTGTCTATGGCAGTGGGACCCACAGTACGTGACATGGCGGGGGAGCTGATCAACCTTGACACTGCATCTTATGGTGACCTGCATGTCAAATTGTCTGAATATTCGGCCCCCCCACACCAACATTGACTATGAAAGACACATCTGCCATACCACACGACAGGACATATGCGAGTCACTCGACAACTTTGTCATGAGGCTTTGCATCAAACTCAAATACTGCGAATGTCACCGATACTTGAACGAAGAGGCCGTGAGTCGCAAACCTTCAGGAAAAAGCTGCTTCAGAAATAAAGGTCGCTGGAGGACATTTTCGCGCTCGCTCAGATGGAGGCGGCAGTGGAGTCCCAGCTTGACAGTCTGGGCAAAATCACCATCCAGCACAAACCTCCGGATACGGACGCCATAAACAAGTTGATCACTGCACGGAATCAAACCAGCAGGTGATTGGCAGGCAGACGATCGGAAGCCACGTGCTTCCGGTGCGGGTATGAATATCCATACACAGGTGAATGCCCCGCAATGGGACAGCAGTGTGTTGCATGCAGGGGACGACCATTTTCGAGCTGTCTGCATAAACGCACCAGTCCCCACACCCAGCAGGCAGAGATTCCAAGAACGACAGAGAAGCACTCGGACAAGCCCGCCAGGCAACAGACCAAAAGGGGAGCCCAGGGGTCAAAGGCGGGAGGAGACCGAGAACGCCAAAGTATGTATTCGAGGGGATTGTGTCCTCCGACGTATTCCATATCTATGACCATAATCACCACAACTGTGCTGCTTCGGAAAATGTTCGGCATCCTGCGTCGATTACATCGATATGCTGTCCTCGAAGGCCTCGGTCGAGCCGACGTCGCCGGATGGTGGTGCAGGCGGCTACGGCCCCAGCAAAGCGGGCGTCGTACCCTACATCCCTCCTGATAGGGACGACAAGTGTTTTGATGGCTGGGCGAAGAAAGTATTTTCCTCAGAGGGTATGACTTTACAGGCAGCCAACTCCGTGTGTGCCTTGTCACGTTTTACGCACACTCTGTGGAACTGTATTTCGTTAGCAGCTGAACATATTCCCAAAGGGGAGGAACGGGATGGTTTTCTTGCCATTGTGCAGGATGGCAACGATGCCATGTGCGAGTCCGTTCAGTTGGGTCTGGACATGGCAGATTGTGTCAGCCGGTCCATGGCGGCAAGCACTGTAATACGCAGGTTTACGTGGTTGCGGAAGTTGGGGTTTGCTCCGGATGTGCAAGCCCGGCTCCTCAACATGCCCTTTGATAGTGAACATTTTTTGGCAGCAAGGCTGACGAGAGCCTTGAGAGGTTGCAGACCTCCAATGCTGCAGCAAAGTCGTTGAGCATGGCAGTTCGCCAACCTCCGCCTTTTCGTCCTAGGGGACAGCAATGGAGGGGAGGTTCCTTTCGATATTACTCATCCTTTGGTAAATCGAGAGGATCTGCAAGTCAAAGGGGCCACCGTAGGGGTACCAGAGTTGGAAAACAGGGTACTCGAGGTGCCAAAGCCGCTCTGGCAGTTGCCTCTTTGCCCTCAGGCACTGCCGCAGCCGCTTCAGCTCAGTCATGAGGCCATGTCCCATGGTTTGCCAGTTGGGGGAAGGCTGGCGCAGCATCTTGTAGAGTGGCGTGCCATTACTTTAGATGTGTGGGTTCTGGAGATCATAGCCCACGGCTACGGTCTTCCATTCCAGCAGAGGCCTCATGACAATCCACCAGGGAATCTCTCTTTGAAGAGTCTGGATCCGCTCCTTGCTCAGGAAATACAATCCCTGCTGGAGAAAGGCGCCATAGAACTGGTGCCTGTAGCGGAGAGGAACAAGGGATGGTATTCCCCTTATTTTTTGATTTCGAAGAAAGACGGATTGAGACCCATCATGGACTTGCGTGGTTTGAACAAGCTCCTCAGGAAGGACACGTTCAAGATGGTTACTCTCTCTCAAGTACTCCAGGCCCTTCGACTTCAGGACTGGTTGGTGTCTCTCGACCTCAAGGACGCTTACTTTCATGTGCCGATCCATCACAAGCACAAGAAGTACCTGAGGTTCGCGGTTGGCAACTCGCACTTTCAGTTTCGGGTCCTGCCATTCGGATTGACCTCCGCTCAAGGGTTTTCACCAAGCTCATGGTGGTGGTGGCAGCGTATCTCAGGAAAGGGGGGATTCACGTCTACCCCTACCTGGATGATTGGTTGGTCAGGGGGCGCTCTCCCGAGCGAGTCCTGGTTCATCTGTCAGTCACCTGCCACTCCATTTACAAGCTGGGCTTCTCCCTCAATTTAAAGAAGTCCCACTTGACGCCAATGCAGCGGCTCCAGTAAATCGGTGCAGTGCTCGACACGTCCCCGGGGCAGTGTTTCCTTCCCCAGGTGAGGGCTCATCACATTCAGCAGACGGTGCACAAGTTTCAACATGCCCAGAGTCTCCCGGAGTTAAGAGTTCTTGAGGTTGCTCGGCCTCATGGCATCCTGCATTCTTCTTGTGCCAGAGGCCAGGTTGCGGATGAGATCTCTGCAATGGGCTCTCGAGATGCAGTGGTCACAGTCCTCCGGCAGGATGTCGGACCCCGTTCAGGTGCCGCCCTCGGTCGCCCAGGATCTTCTGTGGTGGGCTGTCGAAGGCAATATGATGAGGGGGGCTTCATTTTGGCTACCCTGGCCAGAGGTGACTATCGTGACGGACGCATCCCTCACGGGATGGGGAGCTCATGCCAACGAGTTGACAGTTAGCGGTCGTTGGTCGCCGTCGGAGTCCAGACTCCATATCCAGCTGTTGGAGCTGAGGGCCGTCAGGCTTGCCCTGAAGGCTTTTCTGCTGACTGTGTGAGGAAAGAATGTCCTGATTCTGACGGACAACACAGTGGCCATGCACTACCTCAACAAAAAGGGCGGGGGCAGGGTCACTTCCTCTGTGTATTCCATATCGCTCCCTCCCTACCTGCCCCGCTACAGAATTTCTTATGCGGTTGCAGCTTAAGTTTCCGCAAGGCTTTCTGTGGTCATACTGGCAGTAGTTTGGTGCCACACGTTCTGGGGGAAAAAAACTACAACTGAGGCTACGGGCGTCGTGTGTCCTACTTATAACATCCGGTGACGTCGGCTCGACGGAGGCCCTCGAGGACAGCGTATTGACGTCATCGACGCAGGACGTAAACGCTGAAAATTTTCCAAAGCAGCACAGCTGTGGTGATTACTGTCATAGATATGGAAGAGGAGCGGCGGCCATCGGACGGGTCCAAATGCAGTGGCAGGAGAAGATTTGTCTGTTATGTAGAGATGAGGTCTCCCTCAAGCAGTGAGTCGCCATCTTCGGGGCTATGTGTGGGCACTCAACAACACCGCCGCCCAGCCCCATTCTCACGCTATACGTCAATGACACCCCGCTAGAGTTCCCCATTGACACAGGGGCTACCATCAACATCATTAGTGAAGAGGCTTACAATGCCCTTGCCCGGCCCCTGAGCCTCAAAAAGTCAACAGTTGACATCTACTCATATGGGTCGACCACGGCACTACCCTGCAAGGGCACCTTCATGGCCTGGTGCACTCCTAAGACACACGCGGCTAAGATCCCACTGCATGTATTAAAGACGGAGGTCAACAGTGGCTGCATACTCAGCTTCAGGACAGCGGTCGACATGGGTTTGGTACACATCAGTTGATGGCCCACAAGTACTTCACCAGGCCAGAAGCCGTGGAAGCAGCATTCCCGAAGCCATTCAAAGGGCTGGGGAACCTGAAGCACCGGAAGATCCAATTGCACATTAACCCCACGGTTTGCTCAGTGGCCCAACACTATCGGGGCATACCTGTCAATATACAGAGAAAAGTGGAGGAGGAGTTAGACAAACTGATGCAACAACATGTGATGGAACCAGTCACTGGTCCCACGCCCTGGGTGTCACCCATTGTCCCAGTGCCCAAGAAGTCGCCGGATGGGTCAATTCGACTCTGTGTAGACATGAGGGCCGACCAAGCCATTGAGCGTGAGCGACACCAAGCGCTGAGGATCACTGACATGATCCGTCTGCTTCATGGAGCGAAGGTGTTTTCCAAGCTGGACCTCACGAAAGGGAACCACCAGATCAAGATCGTGCCCAAGTCTTGGTGCATCATATTTGTGATACACCAGGGGCTATTTCAATACTAGAGACTCAGTTTCTGCATCTCATCGGCAGCTGATATATTCCAAGGTGAGATACACAAGGTCATACGGCATGTCCCTACTGCCTCAATTACTCGGGCAATGTCCTGGAATTCGGGAAGTCCAAGGAGGAGGATGACGTAGCTCTACACAGTGTGTGTGCCGCACTGGAGGCGGCAGGCCTAACACGCAACAAGGCAAAGTGTGAATTTGGAAAAGTCTTGCTTAGTTTCTTCAGACACTTGTGCTCAGAAAAGGGAATGAGGCCCGATCCAAACAAAGTGGCAGCACTTGACACAGCACGACCTCCCCAAAACACGTCGCAACTACAATCCTTCCTGGGCTTGGCAAGCTACTGCTCGAGGTACCTCAAGGACTATGCCACCGCAATACTCTTCGACAAATCACCTGCAAAGACCAACCGTTTGAATGGTCCAATGAATGCTAAAGTGCATTCGAGAAAATCCGCGACATCGCCCGGGCAGAGAACATGGCGTACTTTGCACAGCGGAAGACTGACGTGATAGTGGATGCCAATCCCTTAGTGCTGGTAGCGATTCTGAGAGAGATCCCGCTGACCAAGCCATCCTATTCATTGTGGCCTATGCCAGCAGGAATCTTAGTCACAGAACAGGTTTACTCTAAGGCGGAAAAAGAGAGCCTGGCCTTCGTATGGGCCTATGAATACTTTCATCTATTTCTGTGCGGGAAGGCATTCACGGTCGTGACGGACCATCAAGCTCTCCTGACGATCTATGGAGATCCAAAGGCCAGAATGCCCTCCAGGATAGCCAGATGGGGTCTGCATCTGCTGGACTACAAGTTCGACATCAAACCTCGTCCAGGTAAGGAGGAGAACCCGGCGGACTATCTTTCCCGCCATCCCACTGGCCTGGCCCAAGCGTGGTCCTCCATTGCAGACGTCTATATTAACTGCGTTGTGCATCATCTACTCCCAGTAGACTAGGCTGATCTCATGGCAGCATCATAGCAAGACCGTTCCCTCCTCATCGCAATACACTGCATCAAGTCGGAAAGACGGGCTCATCTGAAACAGCAAGCCAAAAACGAGAGCGAGTTAGTCCAGGATAACATTCGGTGTCTGGACCTGGTCAAGGATGAACTGTCCATAGTGGATGATCACATCGTCTTAAAGGGTTGCAAGGTGGTCATTCCCAAGGCCTTATGAGAGAAGGTAGTCAGGCTGGCGCATGAAGGCCACTGGTGGGTGGTGTCAACAAAGCTCCTGTTACGTCAGAAGGTGTGGTTCCCCAAGTTGGATGTGCTGGTAGAGGAGATGGTTGGAGGATGTCTGACATGTGCACAGGTGACACCGCCTCCACACCCCAATCCCTTGCAGATGTCCCCACTCCCTGAACACATGTGGGACGAATTGGTGGTGGATTTCTTCGGCCCTATCCACAGCGGCGCTTATGTCCTTGTGTTACTAGATGAACACTCCCGCTTTCCCGAAGCTCAGCTGGTTGAGCGCACAGCCGCCACATGTGTGATCCCGGTGCTGGACCGCATGCTGTCCACATATGGTGTCCCCAGAGTCATAATATCAGACAATGGCCCGCCATTCATAAGCCAGGACTAACAGAATTTTGGAAGGTACATGGGGTTCCAACACAGGAAGATAACCTCATGGTGGCCTCAGGCCAATGGCATTGTTGAAAGGTTCATGGCAAGCATCAAGAGGACTCTACCGATTGCCACCATCCTCAACAAGCCCGTTGAGCAAGCCCTCTATCAGTTGCTGAGGGAGTAACACCACACCCCTCACAGCACTACGGGGGTGTGCCCTGCAGACCTAGTATTCAGGAGGCACGTCAAGACAAGGCTACCGGAGGGTCCCAACCAGGCACTGACATCACTGCTCGAACAGCAAGCAAGAGACAAAGACAAGGAGGAAAAGAGCAAGATGAAGAACCGAGCCGACTCCCGGAGTGGGGGCCCAAGAATGCACCCGTGAGCCGGGAGACCAAGTACTGAGACACCAACCAAAAAGTCGGAAGGAAGATGCCAAGTTTGCACCAGAACAATTGCTAGTGACCCACAGGAAAGGCACCATGACACTGCCAGTGGTGATAGGCAATTGTCGGTGACGTGAAACCCCACCAGCACCTGGGTGCGGAAAGACAGGTGACAGTCTCAACGAGAGATACTCGGATGAATCCTACCTTGGGGACGGAGAGAAAGAGGCTGGCGGTGGGAGAGAGTTCTCACCCCAGCCGTTGCCTTGCATCCTTGCAAGGCCTCGGAGGTGTTGAATGAAGGCCATCCGACTGAGGATTTGGCTACCAAACTGTGACTGATCCATTGCTTTAAAAAGGGGGGAGATGTCATGTTGTGACTACGACTGAGCCGGACTCCCCACATTGTTATGTGGGCTGGCCTGTGTTATGGCCATGTTGAGGGGAAGTGACATTGGTGCTAGGGAGGCAGGCGGTTGGGTTAGGTTAGTACGTTGTAGAGTAAGAATAAAGGTGGACGTTATTCCAGCAGCTCTGTGTCCTCGTATTTCTTCCAGTGAAGTGCGAGTGCATATGCAGTGTGCGGGCCCAGCTAGCAAGTAGCTCCCGTTGGCCCACAAGTCCACACCCGCCATCCACACTATGAAGGCATCACTTGTTCGGCATCAGGCACTCCAGCCAGTTTGAATCTGGACGTGGCCTTGGGTAGGGCAGAGCTGAGCACTCAACATCTATTTGGCTGAAAGGGAAATGGGTCAAAACAAGGTCGTGCAGGGGAGGCAAAGTTATAGTGGGGGGAGGGGGTCCCAATTTTTTTTTCTCCCATAGACTGAATCGACAAAAACGGCTGGATGGATTTTAACCAAATTTGCGGCAGGAGCGTGGGGGCTTGGTTCCGAAAACGTGCTTTTGTGTGTTTGGTGGAAATCCGACCAGTACTTTTGTTGCAAAGAACTGAAATGTATGTCTCCAAAAATGTTTGATATCTGGCTCTGTGGACCCATTTCCCTGTTTGCTTCTCACACAAATGTCTCATTAGCTTGGAGAACACTGTGATGTCGGCGAACATTGGACGTGTCTGGTAGTTGGCTGGAGGGAAGCGTGCTGTGCGTCAAAGTTTTTGGGAAACGCCGCCATGGCGTATCGGAGGACAGTGCAGCACCGAAAGGGACTGACGAACATAATGTACGGCATGTGGAGGTGGGATGAAGGGATGGAAAGGGTGGGGGAGAGAGTAGTGGTTCATCTGAGATGTGTGATTGTTAGGTGGACGAAGACAGGGTTGTGCCTGCAGTATCCGTGCGTACTGCACCAATTCGCCGGTCCTTGCACAGGCGACTACCATGTGATGTGAACTTGTATATGGCATTTATAATGTGCCTATGCACAGGTTTTGCAAGGCGCGACGAGGCAAGGGAGGGGAGACAGAGACTACGAACCTACTAGGCTGGGTGTCACTCAGATCGCCCAACAGCAGAGGAAGGGGATGGGGAAAGTGCAGTACATGGGAAGAGGAACAAATTACAATAAGTAAAAATACAGCCTGATTGTGCCAAGTGCAAGGAGGAGTGCAGACATTGGGTGCTGGTGGAACTGTTAGGGGTACAGAAAACAGTCCCCAAGTGCGGGGTTTGCCAGAAAGGCAGTGCAGGGGTGTGACTGGTGGCCTGGGCCCGACATCAGAGAGTGGCCAGTTAACCAGTGCAGAATCAGTTTTAGCCAGTAAGTCAGCCGGGGAGAGGAGGAGAAAAAGCAGGCGCAAAGAGAAAGGCTTTGAGGTGCTTCCGTAATCGGCGATGGTTCTCCTCAAGTGTCAGGGAGGTTGTTGCAAAGGGAGGCCCCAGCCGAAGAAAGAGATCTACCGCCAACTGGTTGCTTTCAGAAGGTACTGACCTTGAGAGAGTTGGAGGCAGATGAGGGAAGAGCTTGAGCAGGGAGATATATATAGGAAGTGAGAGTTGAAGGTATTGAGGTCCCAGGGCCCAGAAGGCCTTGTGCATAATGCAGAGGGTTTTCATCTTATTCGTCGCAGCCACTTGGAGCTATTGCAGACATTTCAGTCCAGGAGAGATACGATCCCTGGGCTTGAGGCCAAGGACAAGTTGCGCAGTCCTCTTCTGGATGAATTGCAGAAGGCAGAGCGTAAAAACGAGCAGATTCAAAAAGAGGCTGTTGCAATAGTCCAGCCTACAGAGAACCACAGCTGTGCAAACCGTGACCTTTTGGGAACTTGCTTTAGGTTGAGAAGATACATTCAGTGCTGGTTTAGGTGCCTATTTTTACGATTTTTGTAGGAGATGGATTAGTGGGCAAAACAATTTGTAGCATTGTCGGAAGGAAAGAAGAGTTCCTATTCCGATATTACAATGTATGATATGGGTAAATGAAAACATTGCAAGCACATACCATTGAAGTGCCACTTGATGGTAGGGGGTGGAAGAAAAAACAGTATGCTTTTTAAGAACGTAATGGACGCTCAGTGGCAGATACTGTGCGCAGAGGCACTTATAACAGAGTTGTCAACATACTGCAGAAAAAGTATTCATACCTCCATTTTGTGGTGATGGGTGCTCATGTGCATGAATGTGGATGCACAAATCATGCAATCCTTTACTGAACTTTCCACTGGATGTGCTTTCCAATGGCAGGACAGTTGCAGGCTGAATTTGTAACGGTACAAATGAAGTTTTGTGCAGAACTGACAGTGTTAGATACAAACGTCTTGGATGGCATTTGTGGATGTGTGCGACTATTTACCCGTACCCAATGAGGTAGTGGTGGACAAAAAATAGTGGAAAAGGGAGGATAACTGCTCCTGCCTTACTAGGGCGCGGCCCTTGCAGTACTTTGGGAAGCACACGTGCCACATTATGCGCTTCTCACCATGCTGGCCAATGGAAATTGGACTGTGGGGATTATCCAATCAGATACTGAGGGTGTGGTTCACAGGAAGGGGTGGTCATACTGTTTTACATTACTCTGCGTAGTGAGGCTAGCTGACATGGAGAAACACATTGTGTGGACTTTGGGTGATGCCTTTGTGATCTGCAAAAGTATGCCCTGGAAAGACACTGTGATGGCAATTTCGGTTTGGAAGGAGTGAGCGCATTGTGGAGCACTCTCTATGACCGCAGTTTCGCCGATATGCATGCACAGGCCTGGCCACTTCGGCTCGTGTTGATGTTGTTGTTGTGCACTACGGGGGCATGCATTTGGGTTACGTGGCATGTTTAGGTTTGTTCCGTCGACTGAAGAGGCTGCTAAATGTAGTGAAGAGGCTTTTCCCCACTGCCCAGGTGCTTTTCTCATCCATAACACCAAGAAGCGTATGGGACAATGCTAATGTATGTTGTTCCGAGCCAGAAGTTGGAAGGTGTCTCATCAACAGAAGCATGTGTGATTTTTCTTTTTTTTTCTTTTCTTTTTTTGTCTGCTTGTGGGTTTTTCTGCAACAATTACCTCATTAGTTGTGGAACTGTGGAGTTATTCCATGCAAATGGCATTTCCTTGTCACCCATTGGAAATGCTGTTATGGTTACCCATCTACAGGATGCGTTGAAGTTTACTGTAACAATGTGAGCACAAGAACACAGAAAATCAAATAAAAACTGAAAACAAGGTGTTTCTCCAGAAGCACCTTAAAAACAAAAATAAAAAGGCTCTTTTCAGAGCCGCCACTAAAAACAAACTCCCCTACCCTAGTTGAAATGTATTCCCCCACGCCCGCACAAAATCCACATCCGGGGATTTTGAGGATGGCCATGGAAATGGTACTGTGGAGGCTGAGGTACTGTGCAATAACGTTTCTGGGTGTGGTGTGTACGCAGAGGATTGTTGTACAGAACTGATACTGTTACATGGAGAGCTCTTCAATGTGATTGGTGGATGCGTGTGAAACATTTTACCAGTACCCAATGACGGCTTGCTGGAAAGAAGAAAGTGGGCAGGGAAGAAGGAATATTTTTGCTTTATTGGGGAACGGCCCTCGCCGTACTTGGGGGAAACGCACGTGCCACATACTTCCGTTTTAAGCATACTACCCATGGGAATGGGACAGTGGGGACTATCGCAACTGAGGGTGTGGGCCACAGGAATGGCCGTTAATACTTTTCTCCATTACTGTGCGTACTGAGCCGGGCTGACATGGTTGCCATTACTTGGAAGGGCAATTTAGCACAGCAGATTCGGTGCAACATCACTTACAGGGCAAACCAATGTGTTCTGCTACTCTGCTCTGAAAAGCTACAAACAGATTTCGGAGCAGCTCTGTGGTTAGGGCATTCCATTCAACGGAGATGTTTAGTCTGTGACGTACTGTGTCTAAAGAATAGATCCAGCACTGCTCCAACTTGTGCAATCAATGCAGTAGCCATATCTCCCCATCGGCTTTTGGGTATAATGGTTTGTAACACAAACCATTTTAAATCCGTATCCTTTGTTTTTTTTGTTTTTTTTTTGTTGCTGAAATGTTCGACCAAGGGTTTGTCAGTCAACTTATTCCGTATGTCGGAGCGATGTTTACCTATTCTTAGTCTAATCTCTCTTCTGGTTTTCCCTACATACAATAAATTACAGCGACATGAGATAATGTATATTGCATTTTTGTCAAGCAGTTGGTGTGATTCTTGAGCTCCCATTTTATGTTCCCATGTTGTAACACATTTGGTTTCCGTGAGTGGATTTACAGCGCAGTTTCCGCATTTGTGATGTCCAATTATCAGTGGTAGTCCCCATTGGTTGAGGATTGTCTGTTCCTTTGGTCTGTCTCAGTAGGTATGTACCAGTCTTTGGCGCAGATTGCTGTGCTTGAATGCAAACATTGGCTTTTTCGATAAGGTGCCTGGGTTCTTAACTAAATTCCAGTTTTGATTTAATGATTTTTTTTAATGTCATTACTGATAGACTGGTTTATGTGACTAGGTATAACCCTATCATTGGGCTGTTTTTCCTTGTGGTCAGGCTTATCTCCCTTTTAGTGTTTGCTGCTCTCTTCATATAACTTTTTACCATTTTCTTCGGGTATCCCCGCATTTGCAAACATTCTTTCAATTGTGATGCATGCATATCATAATCATCCCTTGCCCATATGGTAAATTGTGTTTCAACCCATCAGGGTGTAAGCTGCAATAGTGTAATAATGTGTTTTTATCCGTTTTCTTCCTGTACAGTGAAGTCTCCACAGTTTTCCCTGCTTTCTTGATTGTAAGGTCTAGAAAGCAAACTTGCTCTTTGCTCCATTCAATCGTAAATTTTATATTTTCATCACAGGTATTCAACCACTTGTGAAATTCCAAGAGGGATGTAGTTGTGCCTTTCCAGATGACGAACACATCGTCTATATAACGTCGCCAAACCCGCAGTTGGTTGGCAAATTCAGTTCTCCAGTAGAATGACCAACCTTCTTCAGGTCCCGAACAAGGTTGCTAAGGATCTCCTGTGGTGGGTCTGTCGAGAACGTGATGAAAGGAGAACCCTTTTGGCAACTATGGCCAGAGAGAACAATTGTGACAGATGTCTCCCTCCCAGGGTGGAGAGCCCACATGAACAACCTTTCAATCAGCGATCATTAGTCTCCGTCGGAATCCAGACGTCACATCAACCTTTTAGAGCCGAGAGCAGTAAGACTAGCGCTGATGACTTTTCTGCCTTCTGTGCAAGGGAAGACTGTTCTGATGACAGACAATACAGTGGCCATGTACTGTCGCAACAAGAGACTGGGTGTAGGGTCACTTCCTCTGTGAAGAGAAGCAATGGAGCTCTGGTTTTGGGTACTAAGAGAAGGAAAATCTCTACTGGAATTTCAGCTAGACGGAGAAGAAAAATATCGCCGTCCCTCTGAGCAGGCAGAGCACTATTTCTCACAAGTGGGAGTTGGCTCACAAAGTCCTTCTAGAGATTTTTGCCCCTTGGGGGGGCCCCTCAGGTGAATCTGTTCAGATCCATTGTCAACAGGAAGTGCAATCTATTCTGCTCCAGGGAATTTCCTCAGAGAGGAGCTCTGGGAGACACTTTCGTAGTGGACTAGGAATTTTACGCTTTGGTACATGTTTCCATCAGTCCCAATCCTTCTGCATGTCATCGAGAGATTGAGTAAGTTCGGGAAATCCATGATCTTCATTGCTCCTGATTGGGCCAGGAGAATGTGGTACCGAAACTTCTATAGATGGTGATCTGCCCTCCAATTCGTCTTCCCCCAAAGGGAGGACTTACTCTCGCAAGAGGGTGGGGTGTCTCCTCCTTCATCCAGGAATTGGTACTCTGAACCTTCATGCTTGGTTTCTGAGAGGATAAGATACAAAAATTGGGACCTTCCGATTGATGTAATGGAGGAGTTGCTTTTGGCCAGAAGCAAAGTTTGCAGCTGGTGCAGAGATAAGAGCATTGATCCTTTTACATGCACAATGTGTACCGTAAGGTCATTGTTTCTACACCTGGCCCTTCAGAGGCTTCAGGTCACCACTGTTAAAGGGTTATTTGGCGGCGCTTTCTATTTTTAAGTGTTCGCCATATGAGGGTTCCTATTTCATGGTCCCTATTGAAATTCAGTTCTTAAAGGGATTAACTAACCTGTTTCCCCCGGGTTCCATTTATTGTACCGATTTGGGGCTTGAATTTGGTGTTGAGGTACCTCAGGGGGGCACCTTTTGAACCCTTAACTTCTTGTCCACCAGAATGTTAACCTTAAGACTATTCTATATTTCCAGAATTCCCAGAATAGGGCAAGATGACCAGCACTTTTTGTGGGCTATTCAGGTTACAAATTGGGGCAAGCTGTCACCAAACAAACCCTCTCTCGCTGGTTAATTCTATGCATTTCAGAATGTTATACATTGGCTGGCAAAGATCTGCCCAATGGTTTAAGAGTGCATTCCACCCGAGAAGTGGCTACTTCTTCAGCTCTTCAAAGAGGGGGGCCTATACAAAGCATCTGTAGTGCAACAACTTGGTCCTCTTTGCACACTTTGAGCAAATACTATTGCCTTTGCTCTGTCAGGTCAAGAGGGAAGATTTGGCAAGGCTGTACATCACAGCACTAATCAACAATATATTCTCTGTTCCCACCTTCTTCTACTTCTTTGGGAATGTATCAAAGATGGTGACTACGTGGGAGGACGCAATCCATTCGAAGAACAAATTACTTAACCCTGGTAATGTTCTTTCAACTGGGTGTTCCTCCCACAAATTTCTCATTGCCCTCTCATCCTTCTCCTCCATCTTGCCGAGAATTTCTGTATTTTTAAACCTCCTTTCTTTCAACGTCTGGGTCATTTCTCGAAGACGGCTGAGCCTAGGGAGGAAAAAACTAGAACTGAGGCAACGGGCGCTACGTGAGCTACTTATACCAGCATCAACGTCATGGCCATGGACAGGATGAAGGGTGCCTAGAGCCTCAACGGCGCCCGATACCATGGATAAAATGTTCTGTATCTGTAAGCAGACTTAACGAATATATCTAAGAAGAGTAATAGTGGGAGGAGCATCCAGTCGAAGAAAGAACATTACCAGGGTAAGTAATTTGTTAATCTGCATTGTTTCTCTTCTGAAGACCTTTCAATTTCAGCCCTGCATGAAGCCATGGTGGTGTCTGACCCACTCAAGTACTGCCTTTGGTTTCTGGGCTCAGACCCTGACACTGAGAAGTGTGAATCCTGCTAATCCATGCATCACTGCTCTCCCTAAGGATGTGAAGACTCCTCTAAATCCCTGGGATTTTCTAAGCCTTCCCATGCAAATACAAGCCTCCGCTTTGAGAAGACCAAAAAACCTGCAGATCCACACTTCGAGCATTGAGCATTCAAAAGGACCAGAAACGGCACAGTAGGATGGCCCATTCTCCCAGGCTCTCCTCAGAACTCAGAGAATGTTGGGTGAATGTGATGCGTGTATGTTTCCATGAGTGTCAATAGACCTCAGCTCTGAGCCTGAGGATGGACCGGTGAGTGCCTGCCTTCCAAGAGTAACTGGAACGCTAGAACTTGATGTAATAAAGAAGCTTTAATGTACCTTCAGACTTCAGGAGTTATTGCTTGTGTCTTGAGCAACTTTCATTTCAGTTTGCTATATAATACTGGTGACGAGTTGCTATTTAGGGACCTTACGCGTGCTGTTGAGGGGGGCACAGCAAAACGAGACACTCACTGTCCATCCTTGGGTAAGGATTTTAAAAGCTATTTTTCTGTTCAGCAGTGGATAGAAGTTAGAGCTCTCAAGAGTTCTCTTGTGCTGGTAGAAAAGTGTAGTGAAGCAAAACCAAAGATTGATGGCTGGAAGGTTTTGAATAAATCATAACCATGGGTACAGCTCTGGGCAACCCTGCAAACCATAGTTTTTCAGCCTGCCGAGACATTACAGAAGAGGAAAGACTATTTGCAAATCAAGTTTGGCCCCACCCCAAAAGGTGCAGTCCAGCCCAAACTGCTAAGTCACATCCCTTCTGCACAAGAAAGACCATAAGCAAATTGGGATTGGTCCCACCTATAGACTCAAGCTACTCCTCACTGCTAATGCCCAACGAGGCCGAAACATGTCTGGCGATGCTTGTGGTTTCATGCAGAAGAAATGTGACCTAGCAGTGGTACCAAGCCTGATTTGAAATTGGTCTTTCCCCTTCTGTAATGGCTTGGCATGCTGAAAAGCAATGGTATGGAGGGTTGCCCAGAGCAATGGCAGAGGTTAGGATTAATGCCAAACCTTCCAGCCATCACCTCTTCTGTTTTGCAGAAAACTGCAGTGAGCCATAGGTGCTGAACAAGAGTTGAGTGGCAGAGGTGTGTTAGTTTATTTTGCACACAAAAAAAATATAAGTGACATGAAAATGCAACAAAGGGTTGTGGACATTGCAAGCAGCACAGAAGTCAGGAAAGTTAGCTTCTCCTGGCTGTGGGTTATTCATCTAGACGCAGTGTAAGTAATGAGTGGAAAAAAAAGATAGAAGAGGAATCATCAAGCAGTTATTTTTCGCCTGTACTCACATAGAAGTGGAGCTTACTGTACATGTGTGCAGACAAAGAGGAATAGATGTGTAGCATTGAGATGACAAGTCTCAGAAAATGCCTGAGTGTTGAAGAAATCTATAACCAGCAAGAGGAAATCATTTTTCACTTGATTACCGAGCCCAAAAGAAACATGGGGGCATCCCCTGCTTTAATCTCTGCTGCCGACCCAGGATACGAGCCAAGGGCTTTGGTGTACACGCTCTGCTCGACAAGTTCATCCTCTGGCTCTCACAGCTTGGGTCTAATTGATACTCATGGAACCATACATACATCATATTCCTCCAACATTCTCTGAACTGACATTTATCAGTTTCCATTTGATGATTTCGATGTGAAAGTGTCACCAGGTAGGCAACTATTTTTTTTTCCTTTTCCTGACCCCTAAAATTCCTCCTGAGGACTGTTATCCACACCATTCAGGTGGTCCAGGTTTTCCAATCCCAGATCTGGATGCTGGTCTCCTCTTTTTCCCAGCATTCTAGGTATCATGTATTCCTGATTGTTCCTGGTGCCAAAGACCTGGTAATGCATGATGACACTAGAGTGAGTGCTGTCAATGGTCTGTTTCATGATAACTTGGAAGACCTTTCACAGCTCTCGAACAAGTTGTCACAGAATCGCCTGTGGTCTCTCCACAGAGAGAACTTAAGTGGAGAGCTGCTTTGGCAATCTTGGCTGGTGTGTTAACCTGCACTGATGGGGAGCCGCCTGTGGTTTCCTGTGGAGATGATGGCGCACATCAACCTCCTGGTGCTGGGCCCTGGCAAGTATAGCCTGATTCTGATAGACAACACCTTAGGTGAAGGTAATGCCTGGCAAGAGAGAGGTGGTGAGAGATTGCTGCCATTTGTACAGGGAAGCATGCTACTGTGGTTCTGGGCTCTGGTGAAGGACTTCCCCCATGTCCGTAGCCCATATGGCCAAGAAAGAGAATGTTGTCACTGACGCCCTGAGCTGGAGTTAGTACATTTTCCATGTGTGAGCACTGTTGTGAGGTTCTGGACACGATCTTTGCCTCGTGGGGGCCCTTAGGTTGACCTCTTCTCCAAGGTCTATGGGACTTGCAAGTTGTTCTCCTTCCATGAAATGTCCCCCACAGTGGGCTCTCGAAGATGGATTAATTATAAAGTAGAACTTAAATCTCTTTTTTCTTTTTGTTTGCTGTGATTGCGGTCATCCTGCTGGCCCTAAAGAGACTGACGGTCAAGGTCCCACCCTCATTGTGATCACTCTAGACTGGGCCCGGAGGAAATGGTGCCTGGAACATTTTGACATGTCTATCTGGCCTACCTGGTGCCTCACAGCGAGAGTTGACATGCTCTTCCAATCAGAGATCAGGGTTCTCCATCGGAACTTGAGTGCCCTCAACCTTTATGGTTGCCTGCAGAGAGGCTGGATAGAAGTAGTGGTACCTGTTTTGTGAAGTCTGGTTCATGTGACCTGTCGGGCCTCTTCTGTTCCCGATTTCTTACTTTTATTTTATTTCATACTTTTTTTGGATGCAGGAGGACCCCTCTGATTGGTACCAAATAGAGCTACTTGGCTGCTATTTTGGTCTTTGTGGACTACCGAAAAGGGATTCATTACTATCCCTACTGCTCACCCTTAAGGTGGTGATCCTGGTTAATCGCAGCAGCTAGACTGGTGAGTGAAAGCTGTGCTCTTTTACTATGTCTTTCAGATGAGGGACATCAGAAAGAATGCACAGATTTTTGTCAGCTTTGCTGGTTCACCAGCCGGCAGGTCTGTTAGCATGAAGATCCTTCTAGATGGATTGTCCTCTTGCTAAACACAGCTGCCTAGATTATCTGGTTAGGGTGCATGCCTTTGTCTGGTACTTCAGAGTTTCCTGGTGTAGATTAACCTTCTGCTCTAGCCCCCCAGACCCCTCCCAAGTTCTGTACTGCTTTGGTTCTTTCTGTTGAACTAGCTCTTCTACTATAGATCTCATCACGACCATAACCTATTCTTAAATGCAGATAGCTTGTTACTGTTGTTCTCCAGCAACTTTGTGTATGAAAAACTGGGGGAAACAGTGGGCATGGGTTACAGCTGGCCATACTTACAATATCACATCTGGAGTCTTGGCCACCATCTATGCCTAGTAAAACTCCAGTGTACCCCTTGGTGAATGAGTTTTCAAAGCCAGGCTGGCACACGAAGCATAGTTCTAAGATCAGAAATCTGTGGTATGAAGGACTAATCCATCAGAGAAAACTTTACCAACGTTAAGTATGTTTGTTCTCTTTAGTAGGCGCAAGGACCCTCTGCTTTTTATTTTTGACTGGAATCAGTGACCTACAAATGGTCTAACCTGTGGAGATGTCAGGACTGGATTGAATCCCATGACCTGCAGGCTACACTTAGATTTTTGCTGCAGGCATTCTCCTGCTGCACTTCAGCAGTCCAAAGCCTGAGCAGCGAGTACTTCGGTCACGGCGGAAGTCTTTTCACAGCACATTCCCCTCTTACTGCTGGTCCGCATGCAATGGAAGGTGCATACCCTGTGCTGTGCCCTGAACTCTTTTTCAAGCATTTGATATTGCCCCACGTACTTCCAAACTTGACCCCAAGCTGAGCCTTTTTTGGAAATACGAGGACCTTTCAAAAGCTGTGATCAGGGGACTCTGGGAGGTGATGAATCCTTTGATCTCTATTACCCAGCTCTGCTAAACTAGTGTTTTCCACCCAGCAGTGATAAACATTTTGGAATGGCAGCAATATACAACTGTGAACGCACCTTCAGAGCTCACCCCAGAGCAGATCACCCTTGTCTGAGTGGGAAATAGGGATGGGTTTGGGACCGCTTCCTTCCTCTCTGACAAACGTTTTCTATTCAGACGATTAACCCCTTGGATTGTACTATCCCCACTTGTATGGTTTTTGTATTCCACCAGATCATTGACTTGGATTCCCTCCAAGTTATATTAGATCTGAGAAACCTCTGAAGTATTGGAGGCTTGACATGGGGGAGCGAAAGTGGGGCTGGGGGTGAAATTAATGAGGAGTTAAGGAGCCTTAAGCATGCTTTGCCCCGAAAGACGGGAATGCTGTGCCCTCTTTCCCACTGTGCGCTACAGTCAGCCCTTTGCATGTGTACTTGGGTTAGCTCTATGCAGGCCTTGTTACAAAATATGTGCAGTGTGATGAGATACCTTTGTGCTGTGCTCCTTGTGCATTGATGAGGCATCCTGTGCGCCAGAGGCGCTGTTTTATATGCATATATGTATATATATTTGAACAAGAAAAGGTACTTCCGTACCATGGACTGCACTCCGGAGCTTACCAAAGACGTGAAGATGAAATTCAAATCACAAAAATGGCAGAACCATGGCTTCGTCTGGTTCTTTATTACATCCAATAGGCATATTAAAAAAGGCTGTATGACTCGTTTCGTAGCCCACTGGCTACTTGTTCACGTACAACTGAGCTTTACTCGCGCAACTCATTTTATTTGTTTCAAACTCTATGGTAGAACAAAGTTTCTCCAGCATGGGGTCTGGCATGCATTCATATGCTCATGAATATTCCCTAAAAAAATCAGTATCAATTTAGTTTCTGATCTGTCTTTCTTAGTAGTAACCAATCACTGGTCTCTGGGTCATACTGCCCAGCCAATGACTGCTCTCTACCTAAGCCCCTCACCTGGCAGCCATCCTAAGATTTTTACTGCACGTTCAAGTGTTGGGAGTCCTCGTGCTATAGCTCTCAAGCTTTTACTGCGTTTTGCGATTTTTCAAAGAGTGTAATCTCATTTTTCGGTCAATCGAGCCTCAAGCTCCAACGTTTCTACTTCCGATCAACGGGGACCCGTTTCGGAATTTTCTACGCCCCTCAAGGGCGGAGTTTTCGTCGAGTACGCTTCTTGGAGCATTCCAGAAGACTTTGAGGCCTACCCTGTGGACATGGCCCAGGACAAGGGAAGCTCGACACCCGGACCCAAGCTCTTCAGGAACTGCCCTGGATGCAGATTGCAGAATGTGTTCAAGGAGGACGAGCATTCTAGATGCCTCTACTGCCTTCACGAAGACAAAACACACGTGGAGAAGGAATGTGCGTTTTGCAAGAATATGTCGGAGCGGACCATGAGGGATCGACGGATCCGCCTCACCAACTGGCTGGAAGGAAAGAGCCCAGTGGTAGGTGAGAAGAAGCGGTCTTCTAAGTCCTTTGAAGGCGCTCCGACGACTGGGGCCCAACAGAAGGCTAAGCACCGCGAGTCCGCGGGCACCGGGAGCGCCGAACGGTCGGGCTCCTCGGCTGCCAGGCAGGGCGCACTTTCACCGACGCCATCAACCACGAGCCAACGCTCTGGCTCGGGGAAGAGAAAGTCAGAGATCCCGGGTAAGCTTCTGGAGAAGCCCCAGTCGATCCCGACGGAAGCAGCCGAGGGGGAGCGAGGCGGTGTCCCTCCCCCCGAAAGGTGAAGGCCTCAAGCACGCCAAAAGTCGTGAAGGCCCTGATTCACCCAGCTGTGGCCTCTATCGCCTCTATCAAAAGAGTCTTGACGGCCCTGGCGAAGCCAGTGGAGGCTACCCCAGTGGAAACTACCTCGGGGGCCCAGAGTTTCCCTGCCACCGCGGAGGGAATCCTCTTTTCAGCCCATCGATAAGACCCCTGTGAAGACCCTGGTGGAAAAAGAGAGGGGGTGCCAGTGGCCATCACAGACACAGCCTCTGAGGAGGAGCTGGTTGAAGTCATGCAAGGCCTCAACAAGAGGTTTGAGGGGGTCCGATCCGAAGAGAGCGACGGTGGCGCTGACGAGGATCCCGAGGAGGAGGAGCAACCATCGCGCCCGTCGCAGCCAGTGCCCGACAACTCGGCGGCCATTTTGATGGCAATCCAAACCTTATGCACAGAGATAAGGACGAGGTTGCCTCTACCCCCAACGGACGACCCAGCAGAACCGGGCCCGTCGGGAAGCCCTCCAAACAAGCGGAGGAGAGTTCATCCCCCCGCCTTTCCAGCCCTTGCGGCCCGCTCAGCCTTCATCTCCTTCCCATAATCCTAGGGATGACATGGGAACATATACAGCCACGACGGGGACGGATGACGACGGTGGTGACGACGGGATGAGCCTTCCATCACCACCCCCTCAGGCCTGCCTGCCCGACATAATTGGCTCCTTCCACGCGATGATTTCCAGGGCATCCAAGCTTTTCCAGCTCTGCCCCGAAGAACAGAAGAAGGAAGGCTTCCTCTATCAACGGCGCGAGGCCAAGAGCAAGACTGTCCTCGCGGTGCCGTTGCTTGACGACATCTGGGATGAGGGACTTGCTCTCCTGAAGAACCCGTCCACGACGCCTGCCAAGAGGGATCGGTACGAGAAGAGAAGGATCTGCCCCTTTGTGCCTCAGGGTGCAGCCGACCCCGGATTCGATCATCTCGGCGGCGGCCAAGAGGAAGGTGGTGGGGGCGACGGCTTCAACTTCAACCTCTCCACCTGACGGCTAGGGAAAGAGACTGGACGCCATGGGACGACGAGTCATCTTGTCCGCTGCAATGACAATTAAGGCGGCCAACGCCCTAGCAATTTTGGCCCGCTACGACAGGGTGTTGTGGTACAAGATCGCCCCCCTGCTGGACTTCCTACCAGATGACAAGAGGGTGGATGCCCTAGGGATCCTACAGGAAGGTGAAGTGGCGTCAGACCACGCCATAACGGTGGCCACGGACACCGGGTTCCGCCAGTTGGGCAACAGTGTTTGCCTTCGACAGCGGGGATGGCTCAAGGCAACAGATTTCCGCCAGGACATGCAAACCAGAGTTCTGGACATGCCCTTCGACGGGAACAACCGGTTTGGAAAGACAGTAGATGAGTCACTTCAGGCCATCAAGACCGACACATAGACGGCTCGGGCCTTGGGAGTTTTGCAGCAACGACGGCCACCCTTTCGGAACTCCGGAGGCAAGCAAGGTGCCTCCAAAGGATTCAGCGGTGGCTCCTCGGCGTACCGCCAGGCAGCCCGTTCCCTGTCACAAGAGGCCTACAGAGGGCGCCGCAAGTCAGGAGGACCCCGTCGCCAAGGAGGCCAGGGTGGTAAGGCCGCCTCCAAGCAGGACTGAACCGGCCATAGTGTCGGGCCCCCACCTGAACACCCCGGTGGGAGGCCGGCTGGCGAAGTTCATCAGCGTGTGGGAGTCCATCTCCACCGACCGTTGGGTGCTAGATGCCCTGGCCCACGGGCACACTCAAATTTCTAAGGAGGTGCCCCCAAATTCCTCCCATGGCCAGGAAGGAAAATCACATCCCACAACTGCTGTTAGAAGTAAGGGCGATGCTCAAGAAAGGGGCCATCGAGCCCGTCCCGAAGAGGCTCCGGGGCTCCGGAGTATACTCAAGATACTTCCTCATCTGAAAGAAAACAGGCGGTTGGCGCCCCATCCTGGACCTGTGCCGGTTAAACAAATACATCAAGGCCCAGAAGGTCCAGGTGGTCACCCTCCCCATTCTAAAAGGACACTGATAGTTTCTCAGATTTGTAGTCCAAGGACGGCACTACCAATTCAAGGCCCTGCTATTCGGATTGAAGTCGGTGCCCAGGGTATTTACCAAGTGCCTAGTGCCAGTGGCGGCGCGGCTGCGCCTGCAAGGGATCCACGTTTACCCCTACCTGGACGATTGGCTCATCCGAGCAAGGACAAGGGAGATCGCCGTCGAGCACACATCGAAGACCGTCCAACTGGACCTGGGATTCTCCATCAACTTCCCCAAATCCCACCTGGTTCCGTCGCAGGTTGCACTGTTTCTGGGAGCCAAGCTCGATACAGTGGCACGATTGGGTTCCCCGTCGGAGGAAAGGACAAAGGCCATCCTGGCCAAGGTGCAGCGCCTGCTGGCCACAGACGTGGCCAGCGTGAGGTTCATCAAATCACTTCTCGGCATGATATCCTCTTGCATCTACCTGGTGCGCCTATGCAGGCTGCGGATGCGTCCGCTACAGGAGTTCCTCGATGCCCGCTGGTTTCAGGCGACGGGCTGCTTCGAGGACAGGATCCCTCTCGACGAGGAGTTCCGTCGGGCCATCCCATGGTGGGGTACCCGTGCTCACCTCACTACAGGCACAGACTTTCAAACCCCGGCATTTCGGGAGACGGTGACGACGGACGCCTCTTTGGAGGGTTGGGGGCCCACACCGGAGATCTCCACGCAAGAGGCCTTTGGCTCCCGGAGGAGAGGTTTCTCCACATCAACATTCTGAAGCTCCGAGCAGTGTTCTGGGCACTCAAGTTGTTCCTTCCGTCCCTCAAGGACAAAGTGGTGAGGATCTTCACCGACAACACCACCACGATGTTCTACATACGGAAGCAGGGGGGCACCAGATCCCCAGCCCTATCCAAGGAGGCCCAGGATCTGTGGCACTGGGCCGTCGCCCAGGGGATGGTTCTGGTTCCCTTCCACTTGGCAGGAATAAAAAACACCATTGCCGACTCACTCAGCAGGGAGCTGCGCTCGTGCCTTGAGTGGGAACTACGGCAGGACCAGGTGGATCGGCTCTTTCGACAATGAGGCAAACCCCGGATTGACCTTTTCGTGACGCTGACGAACTCCAAGTGTCAGAGGTTCGCCAGCAGGTTCCTGCAGCTGAGGAGCATGGGCGATGCTTTCTCGTTCCCCTGGGACGGCCTGTTTCTATACGCGTTCCCTCCGTTGCTGCTCCACCTCATCAACCAGCTCAAGAAGTCCAGGTGCAGAATGATCCTCGTCGCACTGGCATGGCCAAGGCAGATCTGGTTCCCGGACCTCTGGACTTGTCAACGTCCCCACCAGTCAAGCTGCCGGCGGACGCGGATCTTCTCTCCAGAGACGGGGGTGCCATTCTCCATCACGACCCACAGTCACTGAACTTGCAGGCCTGGCTCCTGCAGCACTAGAGTTTGGAGGATACGATATCCCGGCTGACTGCAGAGAGGTTCTTGCAAAAACCAGGGCGTCCTCAACTAGTGTTATGGTCATAAGTGGAAGAGGTTCTCTGTCTGGTGCCGTGCACAGAAGATTAACCCTCTGTGGATTACTGCCGTACCTACTGTTGCTGGCCAAAGCTGGACTGGCTCACGCCTCCATCAAAATACATCTGGCTGCCATCTCCCGATATACCAGGACTACGGGACGGGCGTCCTTGTGGTCTCATCGCCTGGTGAAGGAATTTATGAAGGGAGTATTCCGATCGTTCCCGCCGGTGAAGGCTCCTGCCCCGGCGTGGGAGCTTAATGTGGTGCTGACCAGGCTCATGGGGGGCTCCATTCGAGCCTATGCATTCAGCGTCCTTTGAATTTCCAGTCATGGAAGACAGCGTTCCTCGTGGCCATCACCTCCGTACGACGAGTGGGAGAGATCCAGACCCTATCTTGCAAGCCTCCATACTAGACTTTTCATGACACGAGGGTGGTGCTGAGGACGCACCCCTCCTTCATGCCCAAGGTGCCATCGGACTTCCACCTCAACGAGCCCTTGGTGTTACCAGTTTTCTTCCCATCGCCTTCGACGCCGGCCAAGAGGACTTTGCACTCGCTGGATGTAGCTAGAGCGCTGAAGTTCTACGTGGACCACACGAAGAGTTTTCGAAAGACGTCACAACTGTTTGTGAACTTTGGGTCTGTGAATCAAGGGAAGGCTCTCTCGAAGACTTCCATTTCCAGATGGCTCTCCGGCTGCATCATGGACTTTCACCGGTTGGCGAAGCGACCGCTGCCCGGCCGTCCGAGAGCCCATTCGACCAGAGCGATCGCTGCTACTACAGCGTTCCTGTCTAGTGTGCCCCTACTGGACATCTGCAGGGCTGCTACGTGGAGGTCTACGCACACCTTCACGAGATTCTACTGCATCGATGGGGACTCCAGGGAGGAGTCTAGGGTCGGCCAAGCAGTGCTGCGCAACCTGTTCGCCTAAGGTGAGCCTGGTGAGGAGGTAAGAATTGCTTAATGTTGAGTTTTGGATGTAATGCTTAATGTTGAGCCTTTGCCACCTCCCGTGGTTGTGCATGTGTATACTGCTATGTATTCTTTTATTCATTTGCATGTGAATCCATGCCAGACCCCATGCTGGAGAAGGAACAAGTTACTTACCTGTAACTGTTGTTTTCCAGCATGGGTCTGGCATGGATTCACATGCGAACCCTCCCACCTACCCCTCTGCGACTCTTTACTTGGTCATACTGCCACTTTGCGTGCTACCAAATCTAGGATGGCTGCCAGAGGCGGGGCTTAGGGAGAGGGCAGTCATTGGCTGGGGGCAGTATGACCCAGAGATCAGTGATTGGTTACTACTAAGAAAGACCGATCAGAAACGAAACTGATGCTGATTTTTTCTTTACCGAGGATTCCCAGCCTGCTGACGGGTAATATTCATGAGCATGTGAATCCATGCCAGACCCATGCTGGAGAACAACAGTTACAGGTAAGTAACTTGTTCATTCTTGTGGCCATCACCTCCGCACGACGAGTGGGAGAGATCCAGGCCCTATCCTGCAAGCCTCCATACTTGACTTTTCACGAGACAAGGGTGGTGCTGAGTACGCACCCCTCCTTCATGCCCAAGGTGCCATCCGACTTCCATCTCAACGAGCCCTTGGTGTTACCAGTTTTCTTCCGGTCGCCTTCGTCGCTGGCCAAGAGGACTTTGCACTCGCTGGATGTGGCTAGAGTGCCAGTGTTCTACGTGGACCGCACGAAGAGTTTTCGGAAGACATCACAACTGTTTGTGAACTTTGGACCTGTGAACCAAGGGAAGGCCCTCTCGAAGGCTTCCATTTCCAGATGGCTCTCCGGCTGCATCATGCACTGTCACCGGTTGGCAAACCGACTGTTGCCCAGCCGTCCAAGAGCCCATTCGACCAGAGCGATCGCTGCTACCACAGCGTTCTTGTCTGGTGTATCCCTGCTGGACATCTGCAGGGCTGCTATGTGGAGGTCGACGCACACCTTCACGAGATTCTACTGCGTCGACCGGGATTCCAGGGAGGAGTCCAGGGTCGGCCAAGCAATGCTGCGCAACCTGTTCGCCTGAAGGTGGGCCTGGTGAGGAGGTAAGAGTTGCTTAATGTTGAGTTTATGTAATGCTTAATGTTGGGCCTTGCCACCTCCCGTGGTTGTGCATGTGTGTATTGCTATGTATTCTTATATTCGTGAGCATGTGAATCCATGCCAGACCCCATGCTGGAGAAGGAACAAGTTACTTACCTGTAACTGTTGTTCTCCAGCATGGGTCTGGCATGGATTCACATGCAAACCCTCCCTCCTACCCCTCTGCGGCTCTTCACTTGGTCATACTGCCACTTTACGTGCTACCAAATTTGAGCATGGCTGCCAGGGGAGGGGTTTATGGAGAGGGCAGTCATTGCCTGGGGCAGTATGACCCAGAGACCAGTGATTGGTTACTACTAAGAAAGACGGATCCGAAACGAAACTGATACTGTTTTTATTCTTTACCGAGGATTCCCAGCCTGACGACAGGGAATATTCATGAGCATGTGAATCCATGCCAGACCCATGCTGGAGAACAACAGTTACAGGTAAATAGCTTTTTCCAAGTCCCTTCTTGATTGCCACACTTTTCCAACTTAAGGCCATCAGTAGTCAAAAACGATCGGCCATTTTAAAGTGGTCCTATATATGTTAAAAGTTGACATTTTATAATAGACATCAGACAACAACCAGAGGCAACTTTTTATAAGCACATTTTAAAGAAATCTATTCATGTGAATCTCATACCCCACATTTTGTCCTATATATCTAATTTAGATATCTTGATAAGACAACTATTGACACAACGTCTGATATTGTGGGATGTAAATAATTTACTTCTGCTATAAAGTGCTAATGCCTAAAAAAAAATATACATGTTGATCTCTTTTATACGCTCTTTTATATCTTTTAGGTGCTAATGCAATCGGAGCTAAACTCTAATAGCAGTAGAAGTGTCGAGTTAAGAAATCGAATACATTCGAAAACAAAGACATAATGCCCACTTTATTAAAATGTGATCAAATGCCAATTGGATCGAAGTGCTGGTGCATAGCAGTGCATGTATGTTTTATGAAGTGTTCATCTGATGGACAGGAGTGAATCCTGTATCTGCCCTTTGAGGGCATGCACCTTTTTCATTCGTCAACCGATGACAAATTAACGAAGAAGAAAAAACCTCCTCTCAAACCGCCAAGTCCTTGGCCATCCTGACAAAACCAGGTCAGAAATCCTTCCCTCAGTCCCACGGTAGGACCGACTGCAAACCATGCGCTTTCTGCGGCTCCAAGGTGTTCAAGAGGCTGCGGTACACGGAGGCCTGACAGGTCGCACAGTGACAACAGGAGGAAGCAGCAGAGAACGTTGCGCATATTTTTCTGCTCCCTGGCCTCTGTCCCCCGCCTCTGATGCCAAGAAGCAGTGATGTCAGTCGGGTAACATAGCTTGCTTATGGGGGGCCGTTTGGCTATGTTCCACGACACCTGGAAGCGTCTTTCAGCAACCCATGGATTGTATCCGTATTCTCCACAGACTTCAGTCATCCTCTCCCTTTGCTTCTACCATCCTCTCCTCTTCGTCAGATCGGGTCCCCAGCTCTATTACGAGAGGTCCTTTCACTCTTGGAGATGCAGGTGATCGAACCGGTTCCTCAGGGCTTCGGTTACTATTCCAGGATTTTTGCGGTACCCGAGAACAACCAGGCTGGCCTGAGGGTAATCCTGGACCTGTCCTTTCTAAATCTGTCTTTACCACTGGAATGCTTAAAGATGATTACTCTTGCGCACATAGCCGAGTCTCTGTGTGCAGGGGATTAGATGTGTTCCCTGGACCTCACAGATATGCACCTGCATTCACCCATATATCAACCGCATCGGACGTTTCTGCGGTTCACGATCGTCGTACCACTTCCAGTACAAGGTGCTGCTCTTCGGCCTGAACTCTGCTCCTCGTGTCTTCAAGTTGATGAATGCAGTGGCAGGCCTTCTCCGCTTGGAGGGCCTTCATCTATACCGTTATCTTGACGACTGGTTGGTGAGGGTGGGATTACTTGAAGGGGTGGTGCACTCCTGCCAGAGATTGGCGGTTACCCTGCATCAGCTGAGGCTTTCCCTCAAGCAGAGGAAATTGCAGTTATGCCCATCTCAGGAACTGGTCTTCCTAGGGGTGAAATGGAACGCTACCGTTCAGCAGGTGTTCCCCAGGCCCGAGAGGCTGATGTCCCTCCTCAAGGCGGTGGGACACTTTCTGACTAACTCGATCACCTCGGCATGGTGGTTCCAGCACATTCTCAGCCTGATGGCCTCCTGCATGCTCACTGTACAGCACGCCCGATGAGGCGCCTCTAGCTCCACCTGGCGGCTAATTGGGATCAGGGGGGCGGGGACTCAATTGGACAGGATCCCAATACCACTGCTCCTGCTGCCTGATCTTCGCTGATGGAGGACAGTGTCTCAGTAGGAATCCTACTATGATGTTTTAACTGAAAAAGCAGGGTGGTACCCGTTCCCCCCCCCCCACTCCCCCACCTATGCATGGAGGCGGTTTGATCTGGGAATGGACCCTGACGGAGGAGATTTGGATCTCGTCAGTCCACCTCCTTGGGGCCAGCAATGTAATAGCGGACCAGTTGAGTCGCTTGGGGTTCAACACCTATGAGTGGGAGTTGCACAACGACTCCTTGTTGCTCCTGGTCCAGCTTTGGGGGTTCGCAGAGCTAGATTTGTTTGCATTACCTCGCAATGCCAAGTGCCCCCAGTTTGCTTCATGGGCAGGTTAGGGTCGGGGATCACAGGGAGACACCGTCCAGATCGGTTGGCACTGACGCAGGTGTTATGCATTCCCGCCCACCCCTCTGCTCCAACAGACTCTATGCAAGTTCTGGGCCTCCGTGGGTAGCAGCCTCATCCTGGTTGCCATCCTGTGTTCTTCGAGACCCTGGTTTTCGGATCTGCTGCTATTGTTCTCCCAGGCTACATCAATTTTCAGATGCAAACTGGGTCATCATTCAGCAGGCCAGGAGGCCCTCCACCCGGTCCCAGTATAAGAGCAAGTGGACTAGGTTCTGCCATTGGGCTCGCAACAAGGGTCTGGACCCTGTCACCTCTCCTCTGGATGACGTACTGGCCTTTTCAGCACACCTGGCTCGTTCTGAAGTCCAAAAGGATACTTGCTGCACGTTTTGGCGACCATCTGGGCTTTTGTGTTTTGTGAATTCCCCTGAGCATGTGTTTTCAGCAGCCAACCCGGTGGTTAAGGCCCACCTTAAGGGGTTGTCTAGGCTTTTTCCTCCAGTGCATAGACCTCATCCGGTCTGGAATCCCAATGTGGTTCTTGCGGCTTTGCAAAGCAAGCCTTTCAAACCGATTGCTTCTGTGGACATCCTCTTGGTGATACTAAAGTTTTATTGGTGGCTCTCACCTCTGCGCGCATGGTTAATGAGCCGCAGGCGTTGTCTTCGTGCAAGCCGTTCACCACATTTCAAAATTTCAAGGTCATCTTATGTGCACACACCCAAATTTCTTGCCCAAAGTGGTGTCTCCATTTCATCTGAATCAAGAGATCTGCCTGCTGGTGTTCTTCCCGACCCTGCAGTCGGAGGCAGATACGGTGCTGCATTCCTTGGACCTCAAGAGGGTCCTCCAGTTTGATCTCTCTCAGACAAAATCCTTCAAGAAGTCTGAGGCATTGTTTTTGACTTTTTGGAGCTCCTCCCCCGGCTCTCAGGCTACCAGGCTTCCATCACCTGTTGGATGGTTCATGCAATTTGGAAGGCGTATACGGCCATGGGCAAACCTGTTCCTGAGGGGATTCATGCTCATGCGGTCAGAGCCAAGACCAAGGAAACAGTCGTGTTTCAGAGACACACGTCTTGGGATGTCATCCTCCTCCAGACAGACGTCCTTTGTCATTCCCTCTCCGGACCTATGGACCACTCTTATGGTCTCTGTTCTCTCTCCTTTTTCCTCCTCCCATTATTGTTGGCACAGGGTGGGAGGTCCTCTTGGCCTCCTTCCACTCCTCCAAGACCATCATTAATGTCAATCTGAATGGCATCGTCTTGGTCCAGGGGACTCAGACCAATTGCCTCCTTTTCGATAGGCGTCTCCTGCGTCTTATTAACTTCCTTCTCCTGCTAGTCCTTCCAGCTCCTCTCTGACTCCACCACAAACCTCCTTCTTAGGCCACCTTTCTGGCAACCGCCTCATCTTCTCTGGCTACTTTGCCATCTCCATCTACCGCCACTGCCCACACTCGGGCCCCTCTACCACCTCCGGAGAGCCTACCTCAAGCTTGCACCCATCCACAGAAGTCTTTCAAATGTGGCAAACCTACTCCACCTCGCTACTCCCAAATCTTGCTCTGCTGTCAAACACTCCTCTGACTTCTGCCACCTCATTGAAGAACTTGACCTGGGTGTCCTTGCTCTCACAGAGACATGGTTCACGGCCAGCTCTGTCACGAGTTCGGACACAATTCTCTCTGATGGCTACAAAATCCTCTCTGAACCCAGAACCAACCATCCCAGAGGTGGCGTAGCTCTGATCTTTCCGGAGTGGGTCCCTGCTTCTGTCATTCCTACGCAGGCCTACTCCTCCTTTTGAATGCCTGGTCTGCAGGCTCTCAATCTCTCCTGGCCTCTCTCTGACTGAGACCACCATCTACAGGCCACCTGGCCAGGTCGCTCCTCTTCCTCTGAGTAGGCTGACCGCACTTTCTCTCCTTGTCTCTACCTCTCAACATCTCCTCCTTGGAGACCTCAACATCCATCTCTTCGACGCTCTTTCCATTCTACCCTCTGACCCGACCCACTCCGCCAGATACACCTTGGATGTTCCCATCTCCTCTGACATCACCCTCTCTAACCCTCCCACCACTCCTCTCTCTTGGACAGACCACTTTCTGCTCTCCCCTCACCTGACTCTGTCCCCCCAGTCGAAGCCAAACCCAGCACTGCCACCTACCTTCTTAGTCATTCGGCTCAGGAAGCATGTGTCAGTGGAGGACTTTGCTGCTACTTTTTCTGCTCTTCCTACGCATGTGGCTGACTCACACTGACACAGCCCTCTCTAACCTGCAACTTTCTATCTCCAACACTCTGGATGTCTTTGCCCCTGTCATGAGAATCCGTCTGAAGCCTACCTTCAAGGGCAACTCTTGGTATGACTCTGATCTCGCCACCCTGAAATGCAAGTGTAGGCTGGCTGAGAGGAAGTGGAGGGCATCAACCACATCCTCTGACAAACTGGCCTACCGCCTGCTCCAAAGACAATACAGACTCTCTGTCCTGACCAAGAAGAGACCCCACATCCAAGCCTGCGTCTCTGCGGCCTCTAACAACACGGCCAAACTCTTTAAAATCTGCAAAGAGCTGGCCAATCCTTCTGCAGTTTCCACCTCTCCTGTTCCTTCTCAGGCCCTCTGTACAGCTCTGGCTTCTCATTTCATCACTAAAACTCAGGACATCCTGTCCTCTCTCCTCCCCCTCTTCCCCCCCCCCCCTCTAACCCTCTCTGGGCACCTCTCCCTCTCCTGCTCCTTTCTCCTCTTTCTCTACCACCATTCCTGGTGAGGTTTCTAGACAAGTCCGATCTATGAAAGTGTCGTCCAAGGAGGTGCTCCCCTGCTCCTCCAGAACCATCAAGGACCACATTGACCTCCTCGCTCCAGCTTTGCCCGATTTTTGCAATCAATCTTTTGCCACTGGAACTTCCCCTCAAGCACTCCCTTGTGCATCCTCTCCTGAAACAGCCTTCTGCCTTTCCGGCAAACTACCGCCCAATCTCTTTCTCTCCTTTCCTCTGCAAACTCCTGGAAAAGCTGGCCATCTCCCAGCTTGCTCTCCATACTGAATCTGTTGGTTGTCTACATGACCATCAGTCTGACTTAAGAGCAGCCAGAGGCACAGAAACTGCTTTCCTGAACACCTGTGAAGATCTGCTTACTAATCTCGATTCTAGCCTTCCTTCTGTCCTCATGCTCCTAGATCTTTCCTCTGCGTTTTGACATGTTCAATCCTGCCATCCTGATCAGTCGTCTCCATGAGAACCTGGGCAACACGGATCAGGCTTCGACTCCGTAGACCACCTTCCTCCTGGATCATCCCTCCCAGGTCTAACTTGGGTCCTTTCTCTCTACTTGCCCCCTTTGGCCCACCTTATCTCTATCTCCTCCTTACTTTCAGTGTTACGCGGATGACACTCATCTCTCTTTCAGGCTACTCTCAGCCTCCTCCTCTCTTGCTCATTCCAGACTGTCTAGCTGCGATTCAGGAGTGTTGCGCCTCCAGCGATCTCTGCCCTAATGCCGATAAGACAGATCTTTCTTCCTTTCCTCACTTTACCCCAGAAGTTCACTGTTTCCAGAGCCCTGGACCTCTCTAGGCTGGACTACTGCAACAGCCCTTTTCTCAATCTGCATTCCTCTACTCCCCCTCCCCCCGTAAATAATACAGAACAGGACTGCGAGGCTAGTCCTTTGCCTCAAGCCCAGGGACTGTATCTTTCGAGCCTGAAATCTCTCCACTGGCTCCCGGTTGCTACAGGGATCAAGTTCAATACCCTCTACATCGTCCACAAGGCTTTCTGGGGCCGGGTCCCACACTACATCCAACTCTTGCTTCCTAAACACTTTCCTTATTGAGCCCTTCACTCGGCCACCTCCAACTCTGAGGGTCAGACGAGTGGGGGTATATCGCTCTCCTCCGCAGGTGCCTCCCTCTGGAATGGCCGCCTGCCCCTCTCAAACTTGAGGCAACACCATTAGTAGTTCCAGAAGCAGCTCAAGACCTTCATTTTCGCTTCTGCTTTCTCTTTGTTTGCCCTGCTTACCAACCTGTATGCTATGCTGACAAGTTGCCTGGCTACCCTCAGAGTCTCGCGGGTACCAAGCTCCCCCTGACCAGTAGCCCCTGCACTACCTACAGGCCTACTGTGCATTTAGGGGCTGTATCTGGAACCCTACAGTCCCCTACCTCCTTGCACTTACCCGGGACCACGCTGCACTTACTCAGAGCACTGCTGTCCTGATTGCACTTCCCCTTTCCCTCCCCCCTGGCACTTCCCTTCTCCCTCCTCCCTGCACTTTTGCGTATCGCACTTGTACGATCTAAATGACACACGGCCTATTAAGATCGTTGTTTTGTCCTCCCTCTGTCTTCCCTCCCTTGTCTTGTTGGGCTCAGAAACATTTGTTACAGGCGCGTTATAAATGACTCTTATCATGTCAGCAAGGCGGCCACTTTGGCCACTCTGTCGGCCTTCTGTAAGCACTACTCACTGGACACAAGCTCCGAGTGTGTTGCAGAGTTAGTTTAGGCGGTTCTGAAGAATCTTTTTGCTTCTTCCTATTAATGAGGCAGGTTATCACATCCTATGTTTCTTGTTCGGTGGAATCACCCACAAAGATGGAGGAAAGGGGACTGGACGTATGATTAAAGGTACTCACGGTAGTGACTACAGTACTCATAGTCCATAGTCCCATTTCCTCCATGTCCCACCCACCTTCCCTCACTAGTATGCCAAGGGCTAATGTATAAGTGTAGCCAGGGTCTAAGTGTCCGATGTGTTCAAAGGGGACTGAGATGAGGCGCCGGGGGGCAGGGTGTTCCCACGCCCGAGGCCGCGTCCTATACTAAATTTAAAGGGGAAGCTCAATTTTTCGCTGCCAAAGGTTATGCTACCGTCCCTGTGGTGGGGGCGCCCACAAAGATGGAGGAAAAGGGACTATGGACTAGTCAATCCTTTAATTTTCTTAATACTGCTTGTGGCAAACATGACTTGCTTAGTATATTGAGAAGTGTTTGAGCTCAGCGTGTTTTAAATGTTTTTTTGGACTCTCGAATACTTCATCTTCCAAGAATTAAAAAAAAAACTTACCTCACAGGTGTTGAAGGGTATTGTAGTTGTGGCTTGGGAATACATGGGAAAATTGATGTAATTGGGAAATCTAAATCTGTGAAGAGCTGTTCTTTCCAAAACGAAAGTCCCACATCATGGTTATAATTGAATGTGATTTTATTAATATCAAAATGTTGTTTTGTAAATCCCATTTTTTCATAGTTTATTTTGTGTATGGACTTGGCCATCATTAGGTTTGCCTGTTGTGGTATTTCTTATTGTGTAGAAGACCCCCTACACCGCTCCCTGTTGTGGAATTTCATTTGTATTGCAGGGATTTTATTAGTATTTCTGTTAAACCTCCTCCTATCCCAACTTTACTCTTGCGTACATCCCCACAATCCTATCCCTCTATTCCCTGCCATAGGGAACGGAAAAGCACCCCACTTCTAATGGGAAGAAAGTAAGTTACTGAAACATCAATACGTTTTTGTCTTGATGTTTCAGTTACTAAAATATTACTGTGTGGGATGTTCATTTTTTCTCTTTGACTGTTTTTTATATCAAGGCAGTTCTATGTAGTTTCATCTACCACTTTTTTTGGAAGTATTTTTTTCGAACTTACTTTGTAATATTTGTTTTATATTTGGACGGTCCCCACCCCAAGCCCCCTTCCCTATATTCTAAAACCTACCCCAACCCACTACCCACATCCCCCAAATATTAAGAGTTTTTTTAAATTAAATTGCATCAAAAAAAATACTTAGTAAAAATCTGTGGTGATGAAACAGCATACCAGACCAGGCTTATTGGTCATCCTGCTTGCCAGGTTTCCAAATATGAGCACACGTAACTTTCTGAAGGGCCATGGGAAGATCTTTCGGGAGTGAATCAGCGGCTGATGCAGGGAAGGCCAGCAGAATGTCAGGAATTGTGTGTTTCTACAATAAACATTACAGTGAGATATGATTTTGGATTAACATGGTTTTTATCTTTTTAATAGGACACAGATTTGAAAAAAACTGTTGATGAAAGTGCACGGATACAAAGAGCATACAACCACTATTTTGATCTAACTATTGTCAATGATAATCTGGACAAAGCCTTTGAAAGACTTCAGCTCGCTATAGAGAAACTAACAACAGAACAGCAGTGGGTCCCAATTACCTGGGTCTATTAACTGCCAGAGTTCTAAACCAGATGCTCGAATAAATGACTGAGACCTTAAACTGAGATGACTACATGCAAAGAGGGTGAAGATACCTGCAATGCTCATGCTTTTTTATTGTGTAAATTCAGATGATTGTACACTATTCAGAATTTTTTGTGAAATTTTGAAGAAAATGTGTACTTAAATACGTAATTTATTTTAATTTTTCTAACTTTTTACAGACTCTTTGTATTTATGTCACATGAAGGAAATGCGTTCAAGCATTTTATGTCTTGATTTAGTAACTGTCATCATCCCAGAAATGTTCTTTATCGTTCGCTTTTAACACATACATTGTGGTCTTACATTTTCACTGTGATGGAAGGAAACTTGAAACACTTTTTTAAAACCTTTGTGCACACCATTTCGTAGCTGACTCGAAATTAATGTTTACCTTTTAAGAGAAACCAGATTTCTAATCCTTATAAGCATTTGAAATGGACATCAGAATATTCTATTTTAATGTGGCAGCCATCAACCAGCCAATATACCAAACGCTTCTCTTCTGTTTAGCATTTCTGTATTTTAGCTTTGTTAAAAGTGGTCCTGTAGATTTAAATGACCTCAAATATATTCTTGCCAAGTAATTTGTAACATATTCAAAGCAATACATTGTACACTTGTTATTAAGCAAATCATAGCTGACCTGCTTATAACACAGGTACACATTTGTGGAAGGGGATTGTAAATGGGAGGAAACATTGACGTATATATAGCCATAATACTGTGAGCTGATAGCTTGATTAATATGGGGGATGCATCCTTTAATCCTTTAATTCAATCTAGGCTATTACCTGCAGTTACTTGTATTTTTTTACATGGATATTTCCCCGCCTTAGACACATTTAAGTTGCCAAATGGGTCTGGGTTTTCTCCAACCCAGCCAGTAACGTCATAAAAAAGGTGTTCCTTTCAAACGGAGTACCCACACGGAGACACAGAACCTTTTTTTTTTTGTTAATCTGTGAAAATGTACTTAAGGGAACAGAAGGAACAAACTCTTTAAACAATTGTCTGTCATTTGCCATTTCTCAGTATTTGTATTTTAATCTGTGTTGTATGCTCTGTGGATAGACAATTGCTAGCTCACACATAGTAACCATTGTTTTAAAAAAAATAAGTTGAGAGATATTTTTGTCATGTTCTACCGATGAGTTCTTCATTAAGAATCTTGTTTAATGTGAAAGTTTATCATTTGAAAATCAATGTTGAATAGTCTGTGTTTTGAAGTTATTTGTCTGCGTCTCCATCTTTCTTCTGTGTTCATGGGCATAATGTCTTGTTAAACGTTTAGGTTGACAGGTGCCAACTGACTTTATGAAGACTCTAATAATCTTGTAGTCGGCCCGTTTTGTAAAATACTGCCTTTAAGAAGTCGAGCTGATTGTTACCAATATAGACATGAAATGCATAGCTGAATTATTAGCTTAGGAATGAGCATCTATGATGCGCAGATAAGAAATATTTCCATCTCCTGTGTGATATTCAGATATTAGCAGATTCATGCTCGTTCCAGGAAAGGGTGCACTACTTTGTAGTTAATTTGCACCTTACTGAGTATTAAAATAATCAATTGAACTATCCTTCATACCCCCACCTCTCATAATCTCCTCCCAACAACCTCTCCTCCCTCCTTCAACACATACACGAACCAGATGAGAGTAAAGCGTCCACCACAGCCTAAAGGATGGCATCATGGTGCAGTAAAACATTTATTTCTGCTTTTCACATTTATTGACTTTAATATAACTATGTAATATAACTGGTAGACATGCTGATCTCTATTGTTTGTGATTGATGGATATGATCTGAGTAAGTTGTTTGATAAACTTCCAAGTGTTATAACAATATTGCATTGACTTTAGCTAGAGCTGAAAATTAGATCTTGAACAAAAAATGCTTGTTCGATATGGCTCAAGCCTGCTTGACGTCAATTATTTGAAAGAACAATCAAGGCTGAAACAGCTTCTTGTCTTGCTATGCTCTGATGGCAAACGCTCAAAACCATTAAACTATGGGACACATGACTCCAGCTTCTAGAGTGTTTGCTAGTGAGACAGCTAGAAAACTATCATTTTCTATCCTGCGCCTTTATGCCATGATGATGAGATGTCATCCCCAGACAGGGCTAGAACTCTTGTACATCAATACATTTCAGAATGAAGCTTGGGTGGAAGCACAGCAACACTTCTTCACTGCTGTTCCAGCTGAATGCTACATCTGACTACCTCTTGCCGGTTTGGTCTCTGCAACAAAGGAACTAGTGCAGTCCCTGCTTGTCCAGTCTGAGGTTATTTCTCACCTACTAGTTCCATTCTCTTCTAGTCGTGCTTAGCCTTCTATAGACAATTGAAATACCGTTTCCTTGTCTAGCTCACTTGTGGACTCTTTGGACTATAACTGTCTATTTGACAGGCCAGCATCCCATTTGGGGCATCTTTCTTGGTCTACAGAGAAAAGTACGTTTGGCAGATTTGTTATAGTCATAAGAATCCTACTTTGTGGATCTAAGGAAGATCTTGGCCATCTGCGCTCACTGCTCTGCCTGCATTGCTATTGCTTCTACCACCAGTTCTTACAAGCGCCATGGTTTTGTTTCCAGAAAAATGTGTAACTTTATTTAATAGGTTTACTCATCAGTGTATCTTTGAGTCGTGTGGCATTTAACACCTGCCCAATACAATGTACTGTGATTCCGATCAGGACTGCCAAAATCCATTTTAGCCTATTGCCTCCGATTTGAAATTGGGTTTTGAGAAATACTACTTTTCTTCTGGTAGTTACCTAACATCATCGTGGGAATGAGCTTTGGCCATTGTGTTCCTGGAAACCGTTCAAAGTGTTACAAATTGACTCTTTGGGCACTTTTTATGTTTGTGCACCCACGCAGGAGGTTTGTTTTGGACTCCCCTTAACAAGGAGATTCTGTTGCAGTGGTTTACTCTATCACTTTCTTTCGAGGTAGCAGGTTCGCCATCCTGGGATCTTCCATAATATTCAGAAACGAAGAACTGCTTTGCATTTTGTTTATATCCTGCAACATTTTTAAATATTGTAATTTGCACGAATAGTGCGACAGAAGAAATAAATTCGATGCCAGTTGACTCTAACTTTCAGTGTTTCGTTTAAATGTATTATATATTTGTTGTCCATAAAAGCAGTCTTCCTACCTTTTTATACAGCTAATGCATTGCCTTTCCCCCTTAGAATAGAAAAATACTGTAGAGCAAGAAAAGGGGCAACAATATGTAAACTGAGAAAGGAAACTGTGCCTCTAGACAGTCAGGCTGCACCAGTGTAGTGAGAGTCAAGCCTCCATTCCTTTTTCAGCTGTGTGGAGTAAGGCTCTGTGCGCATTGTAACTTCAGGTTCGTAATCCAGACAGAAAAAAAATATCTAGTGAAATGTCACTTCCACTAGTTGTCTTCTGTGTTTTCCTACATTGCGGCATGCGTTTTTGTGTGGCTGCAAGATTCCTCCCCACTCATCCCAGTTTTGAGAGAAGAATTTGGTGTTGTAGACCCTTCTCTTGCCACATGTTATACAAAGCAGCCTCCTCTGTTGGTAAGAAATACAAGAAAGAACAAGCTGTTTGCATTGCATGCGCAAATGGCAAACTGTAGAGGAATGATGTGCTTGCTGCAAAATGCCCTACATTAATCTAGTGGATAGGGAGGGCAGCACACGGAGGAACTCTTAGAACCTGCTGTTTTGGGGGTACACAACCCCATAAAAAACAGTGAAGACATTTGTGTCCTGCATGGGCATGCCAGGGATTACTTAAAAGCACGGATATCATCCTGTCCATGACTGTCATCGTTGTGAGCTAGAGTGGTGCAAATCATGACTGAAATATTTGCCATTGGAGGCCTCTGACAGCAGAGTGACTACTGACATGAAAAACTTTCCAGATATTACAACATTGCAAGTATATCACTGTAATCCGTCTTGATGTTAATGGCTTCATCTTCAGTCGGGGCCTTTTCACACCACATTTCTCAATCCGTTGTTGTAGTGAGCTTAGCATGTTCTTTAAGGCATCAGTGGCTCTGTCTCCCACTCTTACTTGACTGCTTCGTGATGCAAAGCACTGACGGTGTAACCCTTCTGGGCCTATTACATTTCTGGTGCCATACCCAACCTTTGAATCTGTTTTCACAGCGTACTCCACCAGACTGCTGCACTTTACTCTGGATGAACTATCCGCTGAGTGGCGCTAGGTGCTGGGAATTGCAAAGGAAACCAGTCTTGGCCAACTGTAGACAAAGATTTGATGAGGGGTCTGACCTAACTTTGTTGGGAGTCAGGAGCTAGGCAACTAGAAGGTGTACCTTTTAGCAGTAAATGCGTTGCTTCTAGCATTCTGGGTATCAGATTGGGGTTGCCACATGACGTTGTACTAGAGAAACCTCAGTACACATGCCCATTAACATGCAGATACCCCATTGTATTTTATTGTGTTTGGCATGCATGATGTAAAATAAATGTTACTGGCTGGCTTGGTCATGGTGGACTGCACAGACCGGTCTATGTGCACTAGAATGACCACTAGGAGACACTCTAAATTAGAATGTCTGGGTTTTCTACTATTGTCCATGAGAAAGTTCTCCAAATGTTGTTTAATGACACCGTTTTTTGGTGCCAAACATCATTGGTGAGGTTAAAGAATGTCAGAGCTGCAGCCATCGTTTTCTCTGTTTACTTTAGCCATGCAACACCTTTCATGTTATGGTATGTTGATTTATACCGTGCACCCCTACCACCCGAGGGCAATCTCCAGGCACTCTAAGTAGCTCCTGGTTCTCTGGTCAATCCTTTCAGCAGACAGTAAGGATGCAGCAGCAGCTGGAACATTATTTAAGCATTGTGCAGTGCCACCACTGTCCTACCCTAAAGTTTATCCACAATCAAGACCCTTCAGTACTTAGAGCTTCATTTGACCCATTGGCTTAAATCTATTCTTCCAACTTGGCTTGGCTAACATTTGACAAACAGTTTTTACTGGGTACTGTCTCCCATTTCTGAAGCAACACACTGCATACCCTCTCTCTTAATACTGAACCTTCTCCTCTGGAATGAGACACTGGTTCTGAGGCTCCAGAGCTCTTTTTTAAATACTCCATACAACTGGTTCCAGTTCTTTAATTTGCAAAGGGCAGGTGATTGGAGTAATTCCTTGTACCCTAAGTAAGGAAGTCTGGGACCAATATCAGATGCATGGGCATTACAGACAGTAGCCAAAGAGGACTGTCTCCAATTCCTGCAAAGGCCCCCATATTGTCCCACCGAGCTAGCAATCTATTTGGGAACCAGATCTGCTCTTTCTACGGGAGATTATTTCCCTGTTGTAGAAAGGTGCCATGGAAAAGGGTACCTGTAGCAGAACAATACCAAAGTTGGTATTCCGCTTATTTTCTGGTTCCCCCAAAAAGACAGAGGACTGCGTCCCATCTTGGACCTGAGACACTTAAACAAGTTCCTCAGGAAGGACAGACTAAAGATGAACAGCTCCAGGATTGGGCGGTGTCACTCGATCTTCTGGATGCTTATTTTCATGTGCCTATACATCCCAAACACAGAAAATACTTGGGGTTTGCCATTGGCGGTTCTTGCTATTAGATTAGAGTACTGCCTTTCGGGCTCACCTCTTCCACCAAGTTGATGGCAGTGAATCTCAGGAGGGAAGGGATTCACATCTTCGCATCCCGAGTTGAGGGCTCATATTTCCAGATGGTAACGAGGTTTCTGAAATTCCCGAGATCTTCCAGGATTTGACTTTGAGGTTGCTGGGTCTCATAGCATCCTGCATTTTCCTGGTGCCAGAAGCCCGCTTAAGGATGAGGACCTTCCAGTTGGCCCTCAGATCCCAATGGTCACAATTCTCAGGCAGGATGACAGACCACCTTCAGGTCCTGAGTGAGGTTGCACAGGATCTCCTCTGGTGGGTTTGCCAAGGAGAATGTGATGATAGGGGAACCCTTTGGCAACCCATACCAGAGATAAGTCACATATTCCTCACTCATGGGATGGGGAGCTCACTTGAGCGATTTCATGATCAGCAGACTTTTGTCCCCATCAGAATCAAGACTACACATAAACCTGTTAGAGCTGATGGCGATCAGACTGGCGATGATGGCCTTTTTGTCTTCCAAAAAGGGGAAGAACGTCCTGATAATGACAAGCAACACAGTGGCCATGCGTTTACTCAACAAGAGAGGAGGTGTAGGGTCAAAACCACTGTGCAGGGAGGCAATCCAGCTCTGGTTTTGGGCACTGCAAAATGGATTTTTTCTAAATTCACCTAGCCGCAGAAGAGAATACAACAGCAGATTGAGCAGGCAGAGCGCAGTCTCCCACTAGCCGAGTTCTCTCAGGAAGTCCTTCTAAAGATCTTTGACCTTTAGGTAACCTCTCAAGTGGATCTGTTTGTGTCCAGTATTAACAGGAAGTGTGACCTGTTCTGCTTCAGGGAATTTCCTCAGAGCTCTGAAGGACGCATTTGATGTGGACTCTGAATTTCCACTCCTGTATGAGTTTCCACTATTCACTGTCATTCCTCATATCAGGAGGTTGAGGAAGTTTATGAAGTCCATGATCCTGATTACTCCGGATTGGGCTTGTAGGATGTGGTACCCAGACCTTCTAGACCTGTCTAGCTGCCCTCCATTCCGTCTTCCCCAGAGATGAACCTACTCTCACAAGAGGAAGGCCATCATCTTCATCTTGAAATCAGAATCCTGAACCTTCATGCCTGTTTCCCAAGAGGTAGACCAGCAATGAAAGCACTACACAGCTGCGGTTGGAACAAGTTTTACAGCTGGCGTAGAGCTAAAGATATTGATCCTTTCACTTGCAATCCACATGCAGTGCTTTCTTTTTTGCTGCACCTTGCGCATCAGGGACTTCTGTCAAGGGATACCTGCCAGCGTTATCCATTTTTAAGCGCATTGCAGAGCAGGGCTCTTTAAGTGGCCAATTGTAATACAATTCCTCAAGGGACTGACACTTTTCCACCGGTCCCTTTTCGAGTCCGTCCTAGGATTTGAACCCGGTATTATCCTTTTTAATGGGAACTCCATTTGAGCCTCTCAATTCTTGTTCACTCAGGTTATTAACCATGAAAACAATCTTCTTGGTGGCCATCACATCTGCTCGCAAATTGAGTGAGCTACAATCCCTGTCATGTAAACCACCCTTTACAATGTTTTCCAAGGAGATGGTCATTTTGAGCGTTCGTTCATCCTTCCTTCTCAAAGTAATGTCTGAATTTCATCTGACACAGAAAATAACTTCAGCAGCTTTCTATCCACCTCCTCACCCTTCTGAGGATGAAGAGAGTTTACACATGCTAGTCACAAAGAGGGCTGTTAGCATCTACATTTCTAGGATGGCAAATGTCAGTCAAAATTACCAACTATTTATTAGTTCTACTGGTTTAAGGCTTGGCCAATCAGTGACTAAACAAACCTTGTCAGGTTGGATCATTCTGTACATTTCAGAGTGCTACTCTGTTGCTGGAAAGGATGCCCCTGAAACTCTAAGAGCCCATGCCACCAGAGGAGGGGCAACCACTTTGGCTCTCCAAAGAGGTGTGTCAGTGCCAGGACATTTGTAATGCTGCAGCTAGGTCATCACTACATACTTTCTCAAAACATTACTCTTTGGACACTGTCGGGTCAGGACGCTCCGTTTGGAAGAGCGATTCTGTACAATATAAATCAACAATGAGAACATTGCACAAATAATTTACTTGTCCCACCTCCTCCTACAAAACTGAAAAAGGAGTCTATCAAAGATGAGTAGTCTGTGGGAGGACACAATCCATTAGAATAACAAATTACTTTCCCCTGGTAATGTTCTTTGATTTGTTTTTTTAATTTGTAATGCACATATCCCATAAGAGAACCTGGCAGCTAACCGCATCTAGGCGCCCATGGTTTTGTGATGAGCTAGCAACTTAACTATGCCAAGTGAATCCGAGAACTATGCAAACAAATACGTTTTCAGATGTTTCAGTTTATTTGCCGTAGATGTAAAGGAAGGGAGTGCCAGGCTCGAGGGCCTGCAATGGAGAAACGTCTGTCGCCCCATGTGGTAATCCTAGAAAAGGGAACTACCAGCAGGCTTTCTAGTGGATGTTCCATCCACTGGTTCCTCACAGCCCCCCAGCCTACCCCTCTGACTGTGGGTAAATATTTTAGATTACTTCTCGTTCAACGTCAATGCGGTTTATCAAACCTCACGTCGGCTGTGCAGAAAAAAGGAAAAATTAAGAACTGAGGCAATGGGCAAAGTGCGTGCTATTTATACAATTATGGTCCCATCCGGACGTGGGAATGAAAACAGTCAAGGGCTGTTGACTCAATGCTGCACAGCAACCCGCTGCTGTTGATTATTTTTGTTTTTACGAGACTGCAAAGCAGGATATGGATATCTTGAAGATGAGGAATCTGTGGAATGCACATCCAGTAGAAGGAACATTACCATGGGTAAGTAATTTGTTCTTCTCAATTATTTACTCTAGTCAAGGCCACTGTATTCATATACAAAGTCAGAAGTTATACTGTATTTGATATATCAACCCCTAAGACCTAGCTCTATTAACCACCATACATTTGAAATTCATAAGTGCTACATACACATTCAATAACCTCTCTAGAGCATTTGCAGTCTTCCTCTAAGCACTAAAATGGCATATGCTAAGCATGGAAAGAACTACAGCTGTAGATGCATCAATCGTAGCAACCTGTAGAACTGAATACAGCTAATTTAAATGCAAGTAAAACTATTGTTGGGGAAATAGCACAACCCTAACAAACTCTCTAATTGATAGAAAAATTGTCTGTTCATTCACCTGCTAACCCATACAAGACAAAGGCTTCTGTTTGTGAATTTAATTGGCTCAAAATACGCAAGAAGTGTAAGTCAATACCCAATTCGGCAAGTGGTTCCACAATAGTACTCTATCAACTTTGTCGAAAGCCATGGATAAATCCATGAATTCCAGATATAGGTTCCCTTTTCTAGTTCCATGACATCTTTCTTTTAGTAATGACCGATTAAAACACTATTCCACCTTACCCATGCCTAGATATCATTTGCAAAACATCAACATGAAGTTCTGTACATACATTCATGCAACACTACTAGTTAGAAACGCAAACCACAGCAGAATCACGAGTTTACCAAACTGTATTAAAACATTTGTTTTCCACTGTTCCATCTGTGCACCCACTGCCTGCATAGTATGCTGCTGTCTATGTGCATCATGTAACTAAAATCTACACAAGCGCCAAAAGACAGATGTTACCTTATGCATAAATGTCTTTCTGTTCATTGTCATTTTATCTGTTTAGTTGTAAATGCTCGGCAAGCCTCCAACTGTGGGGCACAGGGAGAAAAAATATAAACAAAGGATAAAGGGGGGGGGTCATTGCATGTTTGCCGGTCTGGAATTAACGTGCCAGTAATTCCATTTATTGGCACGTTTCCAGACTAGCAAACTACAAGTTTGCTGCTGGGGTGGCTCGATTTACCTCCAGCCAATAGCTGGAGGTAAATCAGGCACCCCACTGGCAAAAACAGCCAGGGATTACCTACTCTTACTGGCACTCAGAATCTGCTGGTAATCCTGGCAGACCGTGTGCCGCTAATGGTAATTCTGTTTGGTGGCATCCCGCCGGATTTACCAGCAGGATACCACCAAACATGTAATGAGGCCCAAAGTGTACCTAAACTCTGCTACACAATGGTCATGCATCATGGAAAACAATCTGAGGTTGTTGATTCAAGGAGCATTGTGGATACATGCCTTCTTTTACCTTTTGAAGTAAATAATATCTAATGTTCCATGTCAATACTAACTAAGTTAATATGCTGAACATGTGGCTTACACTAATACAAGCACCACAAAGACTATTTGTCCCTACCCATCCCCTCTCCCCCCTCCACATAGTGCACATGGCGCTCTGCTACTCTTAGTGCTTTTACTTGCTCTCCTTCTGATTAGCAACATTCACCAAAATATTTCCCTCTGAGTCCAATTTATGGTCCAATCTTCTATATAGGTGAAAAAAACATTGTGAGCCTGGATGGGATGTTTATTGACTCATGGATGGGAGGGAGGGGAACAGGTGTGTTTCGACCCATTGATTCATCTACAGAAAATGTGCATTGAGTTGTGGAGTAGGTAGAGTTAGCAACACAACTACTAATGTACACATTAGGGTGTTTTTTATGAGAATCAAGTGTTACTTGTGGTTTGTTTTTATAACACAAAGCCATTTGACTTTTCTGGAATAGTAGTTTAACCCCTAAACTGCTGAGGGTTTTCCCTCCCAGTGCAGAGCCCTTTTTTGGACATTTCGGTATGTCGGCATCAATCCCTTGTAACATTTGTGTTACAAGTGATATCCTGGTCCCCTATTCTTCCCATATGTAGGCGGTCATGATGCCACCAAGAATTCCTAATTTGCTGTAGAGGGGTGTGAGAAAAGAACAAAAAAGTGACCAGATGTTGTGTTTTTCCAGAAAATGCCAATAAAATGAGGTACAAAGAAGCCTGTGTTTTTTTCCCTTGTAAGAGCTAGGAACACATTGTTGTTTGTTCTGAATTTGCCATTTTCTAAGCTTTTGAGAACAGGTTGAGTGGAAAGAAAAAACATTTTATATAGGTTACCATCAGTTTTGTGAGAGGTAGGTGATTTTTCACTTTTTTTTTCTTTTTTCCCCAATGGACATGCTTGGACGGAATGGAAGATGAGTAGTAAAACTGAATGGGAAGACTGAAAGGCATACATTTCCGAAAAGTAGACAAAATTCCAAGGTCAGAAAGGGGTCACTTATGTGCTGGACATGTTTGGATTTGTATGGTAATGGCTTCTGTGAATATTGAGACAAGCAATGTACCGCTACATTCCCCCCAACTCTTCTAGCTAGGGAATCACACATTTTTCGTAATGTTTCACAAAGCAAGCAATACCAGAAGCCAAAAATGGAGCCATCATACACATGATTCTTATGCCGACGGCCTAAACAGACGTACTTACCAAGGGGGAAAAAGGAAGTTCATGGGAATAAAGCCATAGAATCAATCAATGGAATATACTGCCCACTGTGAGGGAGCTAAATATGGGGACAGATCAGGTCAAGGAATCATAGAGATATATTCAATCAATCTTTAATAAACACATATACAATTACCGTACAATTAAAAACAGCATAAAAACACATAATTGATACTAAACATATCCAGTTAAAGTGCATATTATTTTACTGAACATCCTAGGATGTAAGCAAAAGTGCATTGTGCCTAACTTAATTCAAAAGTACATAACTTCCGTAGACAGCAAAGATCCTCAATTGAACCCCAAACTGTATTTAACCAGGGGGATATATTATAACCAATCTCTATATATATGTAAGAGTTAGTTAGTGAGGCTTAAGGAGTTATGTAGGGCACCAAAGTCACGCAGGTCAACAATAATCAATATTTTCTGCGAGATGAAAAGGGTTGTACCTTAGTCCAGCCCACCATTTCTTTATAGAGAACAAACAGCAGACCTGTGCTTGTCTCCAATCTGACCAAAATAGTCAACAACCGGTACCTAGTACAGCTCCCAAACGTATCGTGGGCTGTACTGGTATCTGAACATAGGTAGTTTCGACGATAAAATAACAATGTCTAAGCTGTCTGTCTCTCGCCGTAGCAGGAGAGAGAAGGCTTGACAATCGTCTTCCTCAGGACAGGGCAGATTAGGTGATAAATTCTAAAATCTAAACATCCAAATTCTCTACATTTAGATAGTCAAGAACCATCTGGGGCCACCTAGTACAAACAATATCTTTCTAGGGCCACATAGTACAAACAGTGTCTTTTGAATTTATTCCATATATCCAATCTTCTTCAAATAGTTCTTCCTTAATTCACCCAGATGTTCAATATATTCCCTCTTGTTGATGTTCGGAAGTAAGGGTTGCATTGAAGATGGATATATAAAAGACCAGAAGAGAGAAAAGAAAAAAGGAAAAAGCAAATGTAAGGCAACACATAAATCAAAAATATGTATACAAAAATTTATTTTGATTAAAACATTCCTTGAACCGATCTAACAACCCCACATGTAGCATCCTCCATGCAGTTGAAAAATCCTAGGTTCCTTAGTAATAATCCAGGATAAGCCCCATAAACTGTACGTAAATCAGACAAGGGGAACCCAATTGAATTAGTAAAAAGTGACAGGGGGGCTTATAGTCCCTATGTCAAAGCCGTGAATATACTAAAGAAATTATGTAATCCAACATGGCATAGCAGGGAGAGGGAAACCAGAGTCAATATGAGAATCCACTGCCATCCCGGTGGCAATAAAGCTAAAATGCAGAGTGAGAGACTTCCCGGCAGTCCCATACATAGATAAATACCATTTCCATACCTTTAAAGGGAAACATTTCCATTGGGTGTATTCGAAAAATAGCCATCAGGGTAGAGAGAAGAAATATTATTTCTCTTGATGACACTCCCCTGGGATCTTGTTCAGGTGCACAGTAGTTCAGGCTAAGTGGGGAGAAAACATCCCATCAACCGGTAATCCTGTGCAGATCCGATCCTGCATAGAAATGAGGAAAAGAGATGAACAAGGAATAAAATAGGAAGGGGTTATAGAAGGGAGCCATGAGAAAATCACATGCGCTCAAACGTATCATTCCTTCCTAAAAATGGGCCCTCAGTCTCAGCGGCATTAGTAATAGACATAATAAGTACAATAGGTACAATGCTGGAAGAGCCTCTAAATCTCATTCTCCTCAGGTAGTACAAATCTACTCTAGGAGATATTCCTGGACGCTGGATACTCCACTCAAACAATATGTCTCCTATAGCTCCAGAGGCCATTATATAGCGGGAAAGCCAGGAGACAAGGAGAGAGAAAGAGAAATGGAAAGGAAAAAGAAAGGGCACCCACAATGGAGTCTGGCCCCCTCCCTTACCTCTTCCTACATTGGTTAACACTAGGGAACAGACCACGGAATCCGATAAAGTCGGCAAATAAGCAGCGACAGGAAAAGAGATACAAAACAAAACAAAAGCGATCTTACCGTGTCGGCATATAAGACGTAATACGGGCGGTCGCAGAGCTGTCGCCGTTATGGAGCCAAGTTCCTCAAGCTAACGCCGGTTCCGTGTGCAGGATGGCCGCCATACCGAAACGCAGCTCAAAACAGCTGCTCACGCTGATTCCGTGTGCAGGATGGCCGCCGTAACGAAGCGCAGCTCAAAATAGCTGCTACCGCTGGTTCCGTGTGCAGGATGGCCGCCGTAACGAAACGCAGCTCAAAGCAGCTGCTTCCGAATTCAAGGAGGACTCTTGGCTAAATGAAATAACGCCTCATCGTGTCACGTGACTGACGCGAATTGTCATGTGACTTAGTTTCCTTAGTCTAGTGGATTTAAAGGGGCAAAGCGCATATTTACGCCACCTAATAGCAGAGACCTCAATTGTCATACCAATATTGCAGCGAGGCCCCCAGATCACCGGAAACGATGCCGGGAAGTAAAAGGAACAAAAGAAAATAAGTAGTAAACAGAAAAAGGGAAAGGAAGCGATAGTAAGGCTAAAGTGATCTCTCTAGTTTGGCATATTGACCACCACAAAAAGTCATGCAACAGTGCTTCATTAGTTAATCCCCTCCACAGGGGCAACACACACAAAAGTAATGATATGAAGCATGAACCTTCAATAGCGTGCCATTATTAGAAAAAAGCCATCAAGTGACCAGCCATAGTGCTAAACACAAAAAGATGATAGAGAAACAATTGATAAAACTCTCTAGATTGTTGCAGCATCACTGTCTGATGCGTGTAATGATATATGTCCATCCATAGCTACCCCAATATTGAACGGTGGAAAACCCTCCTCTAAGTACAGATGAAGACAGTACAAAAAAAGGGGAAGAGGTTGTTTATAATTGATGGTGAGCAAATGAACCATAGTACTCAAGTCACACACTGGAGCCATTCTTCCTGATGGTTAAGTCCACTGTGGTAGCTGTCGGTCTGATACATCCACCACTGTTCCCTCTGTGCCAATCTTGTAGCAGTATTGAGACGTCTCAATTATAAACAACCTCTTCCCCTTTTTTTGTACTGTCTTCATCTGTACTTAGAGGAGGGTTTTCCACCGTTCAATATTGGGGTAGCTATGGATGGACATATATCATTACACGCATCAGACAGTGATGCTGCAACAATCTAGAGAGTTTTATCAATTGTTTCTCTATCATCTTTTTGTGTTTAGCACTATGGCTGGTCACTTGATGGCTTTTTTCTAATAATGGCACGCTATTGAAGGTTCATGCTTCATATCATTACTTTTGTGTGTGTTGCCCCTGTGGAGGGGATTAACTAATGAAGCACTGTTGCATGACTTTTTGTGGTGGTCAATATGCCAAACTAGAGAGATCACTTTAGCCTTACTATCGCTTCCTTTCCCTTTTTCTGTTTACTACTTATTTTCTTTTGTTCCTTTTACTTCCCGGCATCGTTTCCGGTGATCTGGGGGCCTCGCTGCAATATTGGTATGACAATTGAGGTCTCGGCTATTAGGTGGCGTAAATATGCGCTTTGCCCCTTTAAATCCACTAGACTAAGGAAACTAAGTCACATGACAATTCGCGTCAGTCACGTGACACGATGAGGCGTTATTTCATTTAGCCAAGAGTCCTCCTTGAATTCGGAAGCAGCTGCTTTGAGCTGCGTTTCGTTACGGCGGCCATCCTGCACACGGAACCAGCGGTAGCAGCTATTTTGAGCTGCGCTTCGTTACGGCGGCCATCCTGCACACGGAATCAGCGTGAGCAGCTGTTTTGAGCTGCGTTTCGGTATGGCGGCCATCCTGCACACGGAACCGGCGTTAGCTTGAGGAACTTGGCTCCATAACGGCGACAGCTCTGCGACCGCCCGTATTGCGTCTTATATGCCGACACGGTAAGATCGCTTTTGTTTTGTTTTGTATCTCTTTTCCTGTCGCTGCTTATTTGCCGACTTTATCGGATTCCGTGGTCTGTTCCCTAGTGTTAACCAATGTAGGAAGAGGTAAGGGAGGGGGCCAGACTCTATTGTGGGTGCCCTTTCTTTTTCCTTTCCATTTCTCTTTCTCTCTCCTTGTCTCCTGGCTTTCCCGCTATATAATGGCCTCTGGAGCTATAGGAGACATATTGTTTGAGTGGAGTATCCAGCGTCCAGGAATATCTCCTAGAGTAGATTTGTACTACCTGAGGAGAATGAGATTTAGAGGCTCTTCCAGCATTGTACCTATTGTACTTATTATGTCTATTACTAATGCCGCTGAGACTGAGGGCCCATTTTTAGGAAGGAATGATACGTTTGAGCGCATGTGATTTTCTCATGGCTCCCTTCTATAACCCCTTCCTATTTTATTCCTTGTTCATCTCTTTTCCTCATTTCTATGCAGGATCGGATCTGCACAGGATTACCGGTTGATGGGATGTTTTCTCCCCACTTAGCCTGAACTACTGTGCACCTGGACAAGATCCCAGGGGAGTGTCATCAAGAGAAATAATATTTCTTCTCTCTACCCTGATGGCTATTTTTCGAATACACCCAATGGAAATTTTTCCCTTTAAAGGTATGGAAATGGTATTTATCTATGTATGGGACTGCCGGGAAGTCTCTCACTCTGCATTTTAGCTTTATTGCCACCGGGATGGCAGTGGATTCTCATATTGACTCTGGTTTCCCTCTCCCTGCTATGCCATGTTGGATTACATAATTTCTTTAGTATATTCACGGCTTTGACATAGGGACTATAAGCCCCCCTGTCACTTTTTACTAATTCAATTGGGTTCCCCTTGTCTGATTTACGTACAGTTTATGGGGCTTATCCTGGATTATTACTAAGGAACCTAGGATTTTTCAACTGCATGGAGGATGCTACATGTGGGGTTGTTAGATCGGTTCAAGGAATGTTTTAATCAAAATAAATTTTTGTATACATATTTTTGATTTGTGTTGCCTTACATTTGCTTTTTCCTTTTTTCTTTTCTCTCTTCTGGTCTTTTATATATCCATCTTCAATGCAAACCTTACTTCCGAACATCAACAAGAGGGAATATATTGAACATCTGGGTGAATTAAGGAAGAACTATTTGAAGAAGATTGGATATATGGAATAAATTCAAAAGACACTGTTTGTACTATGTGGCCCTAGAAAGATATTGTTTGTACTAGGTGGCCCCAGATGGTTCTTGACTATCTAAATGTAGAGAATTTGGATGTTTAGATTTTAGAATTTATCACCTAATCTGCCCTGTCCTGAGGAAGACGATTGTCAAGCCTTCTCTCTCCTGCTACGGCGAGAGACAGACAGCTTAGACATTGTTATTTTATCGTCGAAACTACCTATGTTCAGATACCAGTACAGCCCACGATACGTTTGGGAGCTGTACTAGGTACCGGTTGTTGACTATTTTGGTCAGATTGGAGACAAGCACAGGTCTGCTGTTTGTTCTCTATTAAGAAATGGTGGGCTGGACTAAGGTACAACCCTTTTCATCTCGCAGAAAATATTGATTATTGTTGACCTGCGTGACTTTGGTGCCCTACATAACTCCTTAAGCCTCACTAACTAACTCTTACATATATATAGAGATTGGTTATAATATATCCCCCTGGTTAAATACAGTTTGGGGTTCAATTGAGGATCTTTGCTGTCTACGGAAGTTATGTACTTTTGAATTAAGTTGGGCACAATGCACTTTTGCTTACATCCTAGGATGTTCAGTAAAATAATATGCACTTTAACTGGATATGTTTAGTATCAATTATGTGTTTTTATGCTGTTTTTAATTGTACGGTAATTGTATATGTGTTTATTAAAGATTGATTGAATATATCTCTATGATTCCTTGACCTGATCTGTCCCCATATTTAGCTCCCTCACAGTGGGCAGTATATTCCATTGATTGATTCTATGGCTTTATTCCCATGAACTTCCTTTTTCCCCCTTGGTGGGTCTGTCTTACTTTGGTTCTCCCCTGGGTTCATGGTGTTGGGGACGCCTATTTTTGATTACATAAACAGGCGTACTTGGCATTTGAAAATAAGGAAAATTAATGCGGTGAAGAATGGCAAGCATACATTTCTTGAAAGAGCACAGGCAGTCCTTTTGAAGGATAGGTGACTTGTGCATGTTACAAAAGCGTGCAGTGCCTAAAGCAGTGACTAAATGTAGATCACATTTGGAAAATGAAATGGTTGTGTAACAAAGTGCGGTAGGTAATGTATGAAAACGTTACCAAAACCAAGCTAAAACAACAAATGTTCTACCTTCCCACGTTCCCACAGGTGTCCTGATAAAAATGGTACCTCATGTGTGGGTGCACTGACCTGGGTGCAAAGGCAAAAGGCTACACCACTGGTACATCTAACGCCTTGTGGAATACTGGATTTGGCCATCTGGACAACAGACGGATTTAGGCCCGGGGTATCGTAGCCACCAAGGGGAATAGGGAACCCCGGGCATTTCTGGAAAGTAGACTTCGAGGGGATTGGGCACTCCGACGTATTCCATATTTATGACATGTAATCACCACAGCTGTGCTGCTTCGGAAACTTTTTTCTGCGTCCTGCGTCGATGATGTCGATGCGCTGTCGTCGAGGACCTCCTCCGACGTCATCCGATGTGATAAGTAGGACGCACGACGCCCGTAGCCTCAGTTCCGTTTTTTCCGCGAACGTGTTGCTTCGTGAATCTCGGTTACCGCCTCGACTCTTTGGAGTTCTGTTCTTCTCGGTTCTTCGAACCTGTTCGTTTTGTGAAAATCCTTCGTGTGAAGATGTCTTCTACTTCGTCTTCGACCCCGCGTCCGGGTTTCAAGAAGTGCGGGGAGTGTGGGTCCAAAATGTCGGTGACGGACTCGCACGACGCCTGCCTCTGGTGCCTCGGGGAGGCCCACGACACGGATGACTGTATCGACTGCCAGTCGCTCACGTCCAAAGCCTTACGCGAAGGTAAGAAGAAGTTGTCGGTAGGTCGGGTGTCCAAGCCCCGGAAGTCGAAGTCTGCGGGGCTTTCGACGGATGATTCGAGGGGTGACTCTCCGCGTCATCGTCGGAAGTCTCGTGGGTCTCCTTCTAGGAGTCGGTCTCGCCACTCCTCAGCCTCTTCGAGGCATTCTCGGAAGCGCCGACACCGGTCGTCTTCCAGGTCCTCTTCGGAGGACTCTGCCCGGCACGTCGCTTACCCCACCAGCCGTGCGACGCCGGAGGAATGGGCTTCCTTCGGGAAGAAAATGCTGGCGATTCTTGAGTCGCAGGGTACTAAGCCGTCCGCGCCCCCGAGTGGGGTCGGTCGTGAGAGGTCGAGAGACACCGCTCGCAAGAGTGGTCGGCACGAGTCACGGGAGAGGTCCCGTTCGGACAAGGAGACTCGTTCTCGACGTACCCGTTCCAGGTCCCGGTCCTCGACGCGTTCGAGACCGTGTGCACCTGTGAGGTCTTCGAGGAAGACATCGACGTCTGAGGCGTCAAGGGCGTCGACAGGCTTTCTCGAGGCTCTGGCTCCAAGGAAGTCGTCGAAGCCGTCGAGGGACACGCTCGGGGCTCCGGCTTCGAGGGCTGTGTCGTCGCCGCCGATGCTGGCGGCGCTGCATCTGACGTTGACGCCGATCCTCTCGGCGCCGATGCCTGTTCTCTCGACGTCGGCGCCGATTCGCTCGACGCCATCAACGCCTTTCGTGTCGGAGGTACCCCGTGGCACGGGGGAACCGCCTAGGAAGGCTCTGGTTAAGAGCAAGCACTCTCGGGTGCCTTCTTTTCGCCACCTGGAATATATTTCAGAGGCGGGTGAGGATTCTGATGGCCTGGTTCCTAGTCAGGTTCCAGATGAAATTGTCTCGGGCCATAGTCAGTTTGACGATTTGAGACAGTCACTGCATGATGCCAGTGGACTGGACACCTCTCCGGAGGTGGAGTTTTGTAGGCCTGAGCCTGGCTCTCATGCCGATTCCTCGTACCGGCGCCTTATGGCTAGGGTTTCTGAGTACTTGGGATGGTCTGCTCCCCCAGGGGAGTTTGTGCAGGATGATCTGACGGACATCCTTGATGTTGGTCCCCCAACTGATCCGGTACTGCCGTTCCATATGGCTTTACAGAGAAGGGTGGCGGCGGCTTGGACTGCTCCGGCGAGTCTCCCGGCGGTGGGCAGATCCTTGTCGCGAAAATACCGTCCAGCCAGTAGCGGCCCCTGCTACTTGACCAGGCACCCCATTCCGGAGAGTTTGGTGTTGCAGGCGGCCACAGCCCCGGCAAAGCAGGCGTCGTACCCTACCATCCCTCCTGATAGGGACGACAAACGTTTTGATGGCTGGGCGAAGAAAGTGTTTTCTTCTGGTGGTATGGCGCTTCAGGCGGCCAACTCCATTTGTGCCTTGTCTCGTTTCACACACACTCTGTGGAACTGTGTTGCATTAGCGGCTGAACATATTCCCGAAGGGGACGAACGGGATGGTTTCCTTGCTATGGTCCAGGATGGTAAGGATGCCATGTGTGAGTCCGTTCAGTCGGGTTTGGACTTAGCTGAATGCGTCAGTAGGTCCATGGCGGCGAGCACCGTGATACGCAGGTTTGCGTGGTTGCGGAAGTCGGGGTTTGCTCCTGATGTGCAGTCCCGGCTCCTCAACATGCCCTTTGACGGTTAACACCTTTTTGGCAGCAAGGCTGACGAGAGCCTTGAGAGGTTGCAGACCTCAAAAGCTGCAGCGAAGTCGTTGGGCGCTGCAGTTCGCCAACCTCTGCCTTTTCGTCCTAGGGGACAGCAGTGGAGGGGTGGTTCCTTTCGCTATTACTCATCCTTCAGTAAAGCGAGAGGAGCTGGCAGTCAAAGAGGCCAACGCAGGGGTACCAGAGGTGGACGACAGGGTACCCGTGTTGCCAAGGCCGCTCGGGCAGTTGCCTCTTTGCCCTCAGGTAACGCCGCAGCCGCTCCCACTCAGTCATGAGGCCATGTCCCATGGTTCGCCGGTTGGGGGAAGGCTGGCGCAGCATCTTGTAGAGTGGCAAGCCATTACTTCAGATGTGTGGGTTCTGGAGATCATAACCCACGGCTACTGACTTCCTTTTCGGCACAGGCCTTGCGACAATCCACCGGGGAACCTCTCTTTGCAGAGTCCGGATCCGCTCTTTGCGCAGGAAATTCAAGCCCTGCTGGAGAAAGGCGCCATAGAACTGGTGCCTGTCGCGGAGAGGAACAAGGGATGGAATTCCCCTTATTTTTTGATTTCGAAGAAAGACGGGGGGATTGAGACCCATCATGGACTTGCGCGGTTTGAACAAACTCCTCAGGAAGGACAAGTTCAAGATGGTTACTCTCAAGTCCTCCAGGCCCTTCAGCTTCAGGACTGGTTGGTGTCACTCGACCTCAAGGATGCTTACTTCCATGTGCCGATCCATCCCAAGCACAAGAAGTACCTGAGGTTTGCGGTTGGCGACTCGCACTTTCAGTTTCGGGTCCTGCCGTTCGGATTGACCTCCGCCCGAGGGTTTTCACCAAGCTCATGGTGGTGGTGGCAGCACATCTCAGGCAAGGGGGGATTCACGTCTACCCCTACCTGGACGATTGGTTGATCAGGGGGAGCTCTCCCGAGCAAGTCCTGGATCATCTGTCCGTCACCTGCCACTCCCTTCACAGGCTGGGCTTCTCCCTCAATTTAAAGAAGTCCCATTTGACGCCAACACAGCGGCTCCAGTACATCGGAGCAGTGCTCGACACTTCCCTGGGGCAGTGTTTTCCTCCCCAGGTGAGGGCTCTTCACATTCAGCAGATGGTGCACAAGTTTCAGCATGCCCAGACGCTCCGAGCGTTCGAGTTCTTGAGGTTGCTTGGCCTCAGGGCATCCTGCATTCTTCTGGTGCCAGAGGCTCGCCTGCGGATGAGATCTTTGCAGTGGGCACTCAAGACGCAATGGTCGCAGTCCTCCGGCAGGATGTCGGACCCGGTTCAGGTGCCGCCCGGCACCTTCTGTGGTGGGCCGTCGAAGGCAACTTGATGAAGGGGGCTCCATTTTGGCTTCCCTGGCCGGAGGTGACGATCGTGACGGATGCATCCCTCACGGGATGGGGAGCTCATGCCAACGGGCTGACAGTCAGCGGTCGTTGGTCTCCGTCGGAGTCCAGACTCCATATCAATCTGTTGGAGCTGAGGGCCGTCAGGCTAGCCCTGAAGGCTTTTCTGCCGACTGTGCGAGGAAAGAGTGTCCTGATCCTGACGGACCATGCACTACCTCAACAAAAAGGGGGGGGGGGGCAGGGTCACTTCCTCTGTGCAGGGAGGCGATGCAGCTCGAGTTCTGGGCCATCCAGCAGGAAGTTTCGATCTCGGCAGTTCATCTGGCCGGAGACGAAAACGTGACGGCGGACGCTCTGAGCAGGCAGAGCGCGATCTCTCACGAGTGGGAGTTGGCTCAGGAGATTCTCCTGGAGATCTTCGCCCTTTGGGGGACCCCTCGAGTGGATCTCTTCGCCTCCAGTGTCAACCGGAAGTGCGAAAGGTTTTGCTCGCGGGAATTTCCTCCAAAAGGAGCCTTAGGAGACGCGTTCGGGGTGGAGTGGTCATTCCCGCTGCTGTACGCGTTTCCTCCAGTCCCCGTCATCCCGCAAGTGCTGCGGAGGTTACGGAAGTTCGGTTCCCGGATGATCCTCATTGCTCTGGCGTGGGCTCGGAGAACGTGGTACCCGGACCTTCTCGACTTGTCCATCTGCCCTCCACGTCGTCTTCCCTACCGAGACGATCTGCTCTCACGGGAGGGGGGTCAGGTTCTCCATCCAGAGGTCAGATCCCTCAACCTTCACGCTTGGCTTCTGAAAGGTTGAGGTATAAGGATTGGGACCTCCCTGAAGACGTGATAGAGGTGTTGCTTTCGGCCCGAAGGCCAGCAACAAAGTCTCTGTACCGTTGCCGTTGGTGTAAGTTCTGCGACTGTTGCAGAGTTCAGAATGTGGATCCTTTTACATGTGACATCCCCATGGTTCTGTCCTTTTTACTTTCTTTGGCCCACAGGGGCTTGCAAGTGGGTACCATTAAAGGTTACCTGGCGGCGCTGTCCATCTTTAAGCGCTCATCTGAAGAGTGTTCTTACTTTAAAATCCCTTTAATTTCACAGTTTCTGAAAGGGCTCACTAATGTGTTCCCTCCGTCACCTTTCCTGGTGCCCGGTTGGGATTTAAACCTTGTTCTTAAGTTTCTTATGGGTGCTCCGTTTGAGCCTTTACATTCTTGCCCTTTGAGGCTGTTAACTCTGAAAACTGTGTTTTTAGTTCCGGTTACTTCCGCTCGCAGAGTGAGTGAGTTACAGGCACTTTCAGTTAAGCCACCCTTCACTGTATTTCACAAGGACAGGGTTGTCCTTAGAGTTCGTCCTTCTTTTCTTCCGAAGGTAGTGACGTAATTTCATTTGGCCCAGAAGGTTGTTCTTCCGGCATTCTATCCTCCTCCGCATCCTGGTAAGGAAGAGGAGAGGCTCCATAGGCTTGATCCTAGGAGAGCTTTAAGCTTTTATGTTTCACGCATGTCCCGGGTCAGAGTGGACGATCAACTCTTTATTGGCTACGCTGGAAAGCGTTTGGGGCAAGCTGTGACGAAACAGACTTTGTCTCGCTGGATTATTTTGGCCATCTCGGAGTGCTACCGCTTGGCGGGTAAGGACCCACCGGCTGGCTTGCGGGCCCATTCTACCAGGGGTATGGCTGCATCTACTGCCCTGCAGAGGGGTGTTCCTATTCGCAACATCTGTGATGCAGCCACCTGGGCTTCAGTACATACATTTGTACGTCACTATTCCCTCGATTCCATCCGAGCACAGGATCTGGCCTTTGGCAAGGCTGTCCTTTGCTCTGCTATTTGATTGGCTATTCTAAATTTTGATTCTAAATTCTTTCCCTCCTCCTTGCTCTGGTACTGCTTTGGGAGTCTGTCATAGATATGGAATATGTCGGAGGACCCAATCCCCTCGAAGAACAAGTTACTTTCTTACCTGGTAACGTTCTTTCGATGGGATGGTCCAACGACGTATTCCATATCACTCCCGCCCTGCCTTCCCTGCTGCAGAATTTCTTTTGCGATTGCAGCTTAGGTTCCGCAAGGCTTTGTTTCTGACTGGCAGTTGACTAGTGTCACACGTTCTGGGGGAAAAAACTACAACTGAGGCTACGGGCGTCGTGCGTCCTACTTATCACATCGGATGACATCGGACGTCGGAGGAGGTCCTCGACGACGGCGCATCGGACGTCATCGACGCAGACGCCGAAAAAAGTTTCCGAAGCAGCACAGCTGTGGTGATTACATGTCATAGATATGGAATACGTCGTCGTACCATCCCATCGAAAGAACGTTACCAGGTAAGAAAGTAACTTGTTCTTCTGTGGGAATCCAAAGAAGTCTGCCTTTCGCAAATCACCTTAGAATTTATTACCCACAAGGCCTGGCAAATTCCAAAATGTAAGGAAAAAAACACATTTTTCAGATGTTTGCCACCAGAACACGCCAGCAACAACACATGTCCTACGTTCCCATAGGTGTCCTGATGAAAACTGTACCTCACATGTGTGGGTGCACTTACCTGGGTGCAAAAGGAAAAGGCTAAATCACTGGTATAGAAAAGGGCATAGGAAGACAACATTTTTACGGTATTTGGTCTTTTGGACAACCCACAGATTTGACCTTTGGGTGTCTCAGCCACTAAGGAAAATGGGGAACCCCATGCATTTCTGACAAGAAGATACCCTTGGGAATCCAAAGAGGTCTTACTTTTGTGAATCACCTTAGAATGTATTACCCCCAAGGCCCGGCGAAGTCCAAAATGCAGGAAACCACTGAAACATGCAGCAACAGCACATGTCCTGCCTTCCCACGTTCCCACAGGTGTCCCGACAAAAACGGTGCACCACATGTGTGGATTCACTTATTTGGGCGCAAAGGGAAAAGGCTAAACCACTGGTATACCAAAGGGCCTGGGGAATACTGGATTTGGCCATCAGGACAACCCACAGATTTGGACCTGGGGTGTTGCAGCCACCAAGGAAAACAGGGAACCCATGCATTTCTGAAAAGACACCCATGGGAATCCAAAGAGGTCTGACTTGCACAAATCGCCCTCGAATTTATTACCCAACAAGGCCCGGCAAAATCCCTGGGACTACCGCTGGACTTGGGAATGGTGCACCTAAATGCGAGAAACAGCCCAAGTACTGGGACATAACCCCACGGCGTCCTGGAGCTCTGGCTGGGCTGCATGCCAGCTTTTCCCTCCAGGAAGGGGTTGGGATCCTACCGGAGCTCCTTGAGACCACTGCTGGACTGGGGAGATGCTCCATCCACATGGGAAACGGACACCCAATGCCAGGAACATCACCCCCGACCATCCTGGAGTTCTGGCTGGCCTCCGTTTCTCTCTGGGAAAGGACTGGGACCCGGCCGGGGCTCCCTGGGACTGCCGCTGGGCCTGGCGACTGTGGATCCACATGGAAGACCGGTGTCTATGGTGGGAACATCAACCCAACCATCCTGGGGCTCCCTGGGACCACTACTGAAATTGAGGACGGTTCACAAACATGGGAGGCAAGCGCCGAAGGCAGGGATCATCACCCTGGTCCGTCCTAGAGCTGTGGCTGGGCTGTGTTGTAACGTTTCCCTCCGGGGATGGAGTGGTACACTGCCGGGGCTCCCTGGGACCGCCTCTAAACTTGGGAACAGTCGAGCAACAAGAGAGACAGGTGCCCAAGGACTCAGACATCATCCCCAGCCGTCCCAGAGCTCTGGCTGGGCTGCATTCCAGCTTTTCCATCTGGGAAAGGATGGGGTCCCTGCTGGGGCTCCCTGGGACCGCCGCTGGACTTGTGGACGGTCGACTCACATGGGAGATAGGCGTCCAAGGCCAGCAACCCTGGTTGTCATGGAGCTCTGGCTGTGCTGCGTTACAGCATTTCCCTCTGGGTAGGTATGGGGACCCTGCCGGGGCTCGCTGGGACTGCCGCTGGGCTTGGGGGCGGTCCACAAACATGGCAGGCAAGCGCCCAAGGCTGGGGACATCACCCCCAACCGTCCTAGAGCTGTGGCTGGCCTATGTTACAGCTTTTACCTCCAGGGAGGAATGGGGACCCTGCCGGGGCTCACTGGGACTTGGGAATGGTCGATGCAAATGGAAGGCAGGTTCCCTAGGCCGGGGGCAGCACCCCGGGTCGTCCTGGAGCTCTGGTCGTACTGCGTTACAGCTTTTCCCTCCGGGGAGGGGCGAGGACCCTGCCGGGGCTCCCTGGGACTGACGCTGGACTTGGTGATGGTCGTCCTACATGGGAGACCGGCACCCAAGGCTGGGGACATCACCGTCGACCATCCTGGAGCTCTGGCTGAGCTGCATTACAGCTTTTCCCCCACCAAGGATCTAATCCCTCCCCGAAGAGAAAAGCTGTAACGCAGCACAGCCAGAGCTCCAGGATGGCTGGGGGTAATGTGCCCGTCCTTGGGTGCCTGTCTCCCTTGTTGGTCGACTGGCCCCAAATTTAGTAGCGGTCCCAGAGAGCCCTGGCAGGGTGCCAATCCTTCCCCACAGGGAAAAGCTGTAATGTAGCCCATCCGGAGCTGCAGGCCTGGTGGGGGTGCTGGCCCAATGGCCTTGGGCACCTGTATTCCATGTGGGTCGAATGTCTCCAATCCCACCCTGGAGCTCTGGCTGGGCTGCGTTACAGCTTTTTCCCTCCTGGGAGGGATAGAGACCCTGCTGGCGCTCCATGGGACCATCGCTGAGCTTGGTCGACCAACAGGTGCCCAAGGCTGGGGGTCAGCACTCCTGGCCGTCCTGTAGCTCTGGCTATGTTACAGCTTTTTCCCTCCAGGGAGGGATGGGGACCCTGCTGGGGCTCGCTTGGACTGCCGCTGCACTATGGGACGGTCGACACAGATGGGAGACAGGTCCTAATGCTGACTGTAGCGCACAGTGATCCTGCAATGCTCCAAACTGCACACTGAGAGGGACGTATTTAGAGTCAATGCTCGCTAGGCAGTATAATAAGAACAGCAATCGGGTAAGGATACAAATGTACATAGGTGGCAATAAATATTCAAATTATTCACAGACCATCTACCTGGAGTGTAATTCCATACAGTAGTGTAAGATAGAATATACTGTGGAAAGGACTCCTTATTTACTAATCTGGACAGCATGTACATATACCATTCTAAATAAATGTTTGTGCAGATACACAAAGTATCACTGCACATCAGAAGAGCTCTGCCCTAAATAGGCATAAACTGATGTTCTGTGTGGTAAAGTGCAAATGCATATACCATTCTATATAGCTGTTTTACAGGGTATTACCCAAATTGTTTGTTTACAATTGTTCGAATGAACAATTGACCGAATTTAAAGGGTCACAATTGACCTTTTCACAATTAACAGCATATATATATATATATATATATATAATCTCGCTTTGGTAATATATAATATAGGGTTGCGGGGGGTTTCCCCCCGCATATATGTTACAATTGACCTTCACAATTCGGTCAATTGTGAAAAGGTCAATTGTCATTCGAACAGTTGTAATACGAACAATTCGTATACAACCGTTTTACAGATGAGCAAAAGTAAAACACATCTTACACAATCACAGTGGAAATAAAGTGCAAAAGCATATACCAGTCCAGGTAAATATTATAAAAATGTGTAAATTATCAGTATACATCATAGACAATAATCCCTAATTGAAAAAAAATTCAGTGATACACAACCTGGTGAAGTGCAAGTGCAAATACCATACGTTGTAAATACTGAGCAAATGGGCACCAATAAAGAACATGTTCACAGTTGTAGACGAGATAAAATGCATGTACATATGACTCCTAATATGTCTTTTCTACATGTCACTATATGCGGGGTGTCTCTCCCCATTAGATAAATGCATAACAGATGGATGTTATTCATGTTGACATATCTTAAAACACAATACTGACCATTATGTAAAAAAGTTGTTCTATAGTAATAATCAACATAAACACGAAATGTTGATCTAATAACTGCCAATATATATGTCAAAGGTATATAAAGTGCAAGTGTAACCACTTCTAGATGATGGATCTAAATCTCAAAGCGTCAAAAATAGACCCCACTCAGTATTGCATGCAACCTGATTTCAACATGTGTTCCATACGGATACTGGAGTTACAGATTAATATCTCCACTGTGCAAATTTCACCGAAGTACATCCGAGCAAATAGGAACATAGAAAAGTTAATATCTGTGCAAAAACGCATTTCCTAAGTCGATTTCAAATTATTGACGAGGAGAGAGAAAAAAACATCAAGAAGAAAAGAATAAAGAAAAGGGATATAGAATGACACCAAGTCTGTCAATTTGATAGATTACCAAAATGATCTGGTAACCATAATTCCACATTCCAGGTCTCAAAAAGAAGGGTCTACTGCCTAAATATGAGGAGCATCTCATCAAGACAGTACACACATCCAGTACATAAAATGGATAGAGTGGTTACAATGAAAATGAGTCAATGGACATAGAATCACTGATTCAAGAATACATACATTTCAGAATCAATGTTTAAACCCTGCGGCTTCAGAGTATCAAATTTGCAAATTAATTGAGCCTGTAATTGGCGCAATTTCAATTCTCTATTGCCCAGCCTCCATTTTGTATGGCTTTATAATGTTGCCAAATCTGCAACTTCAAGGGACCTATCGTGAAGACAATTGTAATGTAGGCCACAGCCACATGTTATAACATATACCACAAATTTATTTAAACAAGTGATTTTGTGTTTATATGTCCGTCATTCCATTTGAACTCTCAAATGTTTTTTTGGGAAATAAAGTCACACATTTTGCAATTAAAACACTTCTTAAAACCAGCTCTAAGGTTATTGGCCATAGGCTCATTGTGTGTTTCAGTGTTATACCCATGCTGGGAGATGAGATATTTTTTAAGGTAGGAGCTTTCAGATATGTGAGACTAGGCATAGGGCCCAAAACCTTGCATAGATCTGTATCTGTCATAAGCACCTTCCAATATTTATGCATAATGGATTTGATTTTTCCTGCTTGATGATTAAAACCAGTGATGAATATAATAGTATCATCAGTTGATTTAACCCTGGGTTTAAACAGGTCTGTTCATGTATGCTGTACAGCTTTGCCATAACAATCTGCCACTGTTTTTTTTGCATAACCTCTATTTAGAAATCTATGGCCAATGCGTTTTGCTTCTATTTGGGAATCAATATCCCTACTACATATCTGTTTAGCTCTCAAGAAATCAATATCCTATGGTGAATTTTTAAGTGCAGTGGGTGGAATTGGAGTTTGTAACTTGTGTATATAAGCTAGATTTAAACATATTATCATTAACTTGGAATTTGACATCCAAAAAGATAAATTCCGTTTTGCTGATTGTGGTGGTTGGTTCTAAGTTAAGTATATTGTGATTAAGAATGCTAATGTAACAAGATCGCTCGGCTTCTGTCCCATCCCATATGATGAACAGGTCATCTATACACCAATGCCACATTACTGTATGTTGGGTAAATGGCTACAATTCCTCTCTCTCTGCTACTTTTGTTTCCCCCCAACCCATATACAGGTTAGCATACGTGGGCGCCATGCATGACCCCATGGCTGTACCTTGGGTTTGTCTGTAGATGTCATCCTCATATAAAAAATAGTTGTGCTTTAAGCAACATTTTTGCATTTCTAATAGCATACTGTTATGTTGTCGATAACTTACTGATCTACTTTCTAAATAGTACCGACAAGCATTGAGATCGTGTTGGTGTTGAATGGATGTATAAAGGGAAACAACATCCAGGGAAACCAAAAAAAAATGGGATTCCCAGTTTACCTCACTTAGTTTTGTTAAAAGATCCGAGGTGTCACGGATGTATGAACTTAAACTCAAAACAAAAAGTTTAAAAAAAGAATCCAAAAATGTAGAAGTGTTTTTGAGTAAGCTACCAACGGAGAACACAATAGGGTGTCCTGGAGGATCTGACAGGCTATTGTGTATTTTAGGGTTGAAATATATGAGCGGTGTGATGGGGTAACTCGTTTTTAAGAAACAATATTCATCTTCATTAATTAACTCCAAATCACACCAGTGGCGAAGTAAACCGATTAGTATCACTTAAAATGGATTCGTCCACTTTCTCATAACATTCAGAATTATTCTGTTGTCTGGATGCCTCATTTTTGTATTCGACACTGTCAATGACCACTATGCTGCCATCTTTGTGCCAGGGGCGAATAACAATGGAGTGGTACGTCCTAAGATTTTCAAGATCTGAGGATGGAGAACAATTTAAATTTCTACTTTTAGGATCTAGAACTGTTAGTTTCTCCAAATCCTTAATTACTGATTCCTAAAGGTTTCAATCGGACCACACATAATATTTGGCCAAAATATAGATTTGACTTTAAAATTACTCAGACATCTCATCTGTGTGAATTCCATAACGTTCAGCTAGTATCGAATTGTCTAGCATTTCTTTGCAATCTCTGTGAAGTACTGTATTGTCCTCCAGGTGTGTGAGGCAGGTCAAAGTGGCAAGATCATTTTCTGACAAAGGAGACACCTTTTGTATCTAGATCTATATTGGGTCTCCCTTCATTCACTGTTGTAGCATAGAATTTAGCTGTAAGTTTCTGGGGAACTTGAATAAATCTATTCTTGGATAGGTAAAGTCATAGGCGTAGGTAGGGCTAAAGGACAAGCCTAACGAGAGTACTGATGTTTCCATAGGTGTCAGCACTCTAGCAGAAATGTTGAACATTTTCAATTGTAGGCCTTCCTTCCTATCGGTCTCCTCCTCTCATTGTTGCCAGACCAAGTTATTCTGCCAGCTTGATTGTGCCCGCCTGATGCAGCATCCCCACCTTGTTTTGACCTTTCCTGCTGTTCCTCTTCCTTGACCGGCGAATTGGCCCTGTCCTTTTTTTGACCATTTTGTTGTCCATATGGAGTAGTTTGAGCTCGTCTAAAAAGAATATTTTTTTGAGGTAGTTGTTTCCGTTTCCGAGGTCTCAACCTCTGAACTACTTGGATCTTTAATTAGCACCTCTGTTTGTGATTTTTTAGATGTATATTGATCCAGTCTGGCTTTAATTGGCCCATCAAATCTTTTGGCAAAGGTGCAGATCCTTCCTTGCTCATAGTCTAGTCTGTCTCTTTTACATTTTAGTTGCTTTCTCAGTCTGATTTCTTCTTCAAATCTTTCCAAGTTTTCTTCCAAACTGGACATTCTCATTTTACACTCCTCTCCATCTTCGGAAGTGAATAAATGTTCTTCCATGTTGTCAATATCATTCAGGAGTTTAGTTCTGTACAGTTTTGCATATTTAATGAGACTCTCAATCATCTTAGAGGAGCAAGTATTAGTATGATTGGCCCATTCTTCAATCAACATTGGGTCCATATGTTCGAAAATGGGGATAGTTAAAATTTTGAAGTCCTCTTGCAATGTGTTGTACTTCCAAATAAGTTTCAAGCGTCATTGCTTCCCACCACTTTGAAATTGCCTTCATCTGTATTCTTTCCAACGTATCCAATTTTTGCTGCACTGTAAGGCTGGCTGGTAAGCAGCTATCTGCTGTAGCGTCAGATATGATATGGCATGGCATTTAGAACGCGCCTATACACAAGCACAATAGGACTAGTGCTGCTGCTCTTCTTTGCTTCCACCTGATCTGCCATTGTCCGGGCCAATGTATAATACTGACCCAACAATAAACAAGTTGATGCACAAAAATGCAGCAAAAGTCTGGGCAAAAGGTAGTCAAAATAAAAAATCTGACTGTCTTTTAAAACATTCACTACAAGAATGTATAAGTAGTGAGCCCAGATGGTCTTCCCCTGCTTGTAATGAGATGGTCTCCATTGACTAAGAGCACTGCCTAGCCACGTGCCTGGTGCTTAAGGGCGTGAGCAGGCTAGGCTCAATACGTATAGCCCTGACAGTCCACTAAACACACATAGGGGATACTAGAAAAACCCAAGCACTCAAGACCTTGCTGAGTTTGCAAAATTAGCTTTATTTTAATAAAAAAGGGCATCACACACCAAAAGGTAAAATGCATAGTTTACCAGTCTGGGCAGACGAGATGGCTAACAGACTCACCAATATGGGTGGAAAAATGCCACGTGTTCGGCTCGAGACTCTAGCTTCTTCAGGTAAGTTGAATCCACGTTTGAAACTACCTCTGTGCATTTTAAACAATTGGATTTAATGGCAGGCTCTTTCCAGTGTATCCTGTGTGTCATGTGATAACGTGGCTCTGGAGCGCTGTGTAGTGTCTATGCTGTGTATTGTGCTTTTCACAAATTTTGCTGTCGGGGTGACTATTGTGACAATGAAAAAGAGCACCATAGCACGTGTGCATTGCATGCTCTGAAGAAATGAACGTTTGCATTACTAGCCCACGTTTCTAACTAACCCCCTTACTCAACAGCCCAAATGTGCCCAGCTTGCCCCAGGGTGTGCAAAACGTAATGCCCCATGTGTTAGCCCCTAAGTGTCCCCCCTCATAAGACAACCCTCCCCACTTCAAAAAAGGATTTGTGGTGGTCTTGCTGGGCGCATATCAAGCGATCCACGCCCAGCAATGCTTCAAGGAAGGTGTTGTTGGTTAGGGGAGCGTGTCGTCTCCCCTTTCCAACAACACCTCCCTTGATCAAAATGGCATATAAATGCTGGTGATCGATTGAGAAACCCACTCCTCCTTCACTCGCTGCAGCCATTTTGGCTGCGGCGAGTGAAATTACATTCAGTGTCACATCAGCGCGCATTACGCATGCTGGCGTGATATTGAATGAAATACAACCCCCGGCCCGTGAGGAGGAACCTCCTAAACAAAAGTGCTAAAAAGGATGAGCCATCTCGTGCTCTGCACTGCAAATGTGGTGCTGAGGACGAGATAGCTCGTCCTTAGCACTTAAGGGGTTAAGTAATAAGTACAATATTCCCATCTTCAGATTTACTTTACTCTTGGCCAACCCTAGTAGTGCCTACTCTTTTGTTACTTTATTTTTGGTGTTGTTCGTCCTTCCGTGGTTTTAAAGTCTTTTATTTATTTTATTTTTTGTGTGTTCCAAATGGAACTTTACAAAGATTCTTATTCCTATATTTCCATGATTTCTGAGGGCATCAACCCAACATTTTCATTGGTTCTTGTATAATCTTCACCAAGGCAATTTGCCATGTTATTCTGTCTCCTCCAATCAGTCTGAGCCACCGTTGGTCGGCATCGAAGTGTCCATTTGACCATAGGTGGTCAAGGTAGGTAGATCTTATCGGTTGATTTGTTGGGCAAGACAGTAGTAGATGGCGAATTGTTTCTTTATCAGCGCCACAGAAACGACACTCATTTGTGGCCGAGATACCTCGAATTTGGCGAATCTCGTTGGTCTCAATTAAGTTTAATCTTATCCTGAGCAAGTAATTCCTAAATGTCCTAGATGGTCTGTTTGGAAATTTTTTGATGTACCTTTTGAAGTTCATTTACTTTGCACACAGTATGTGGGAGATGAGCTAAAAGTTTGTTTGCTGCTACTTCCACCTGAGTTTGCGACCAATCGAGGTTTTTAAGTTTCTCGGACACTCTGACCGGTTAATCAGGTCATCTTCTGAGCATGCTACTGAGGTCAATAGGGCTAGATTATCCTTTTTCCAATTTGTCAACATTTTCACTTTGGCAGTTTTCATTTCTTCCCCTATCATTGCGTAGATGTTCTGTCCGTTTTGGGTGATGCACTTTCGATAGAGCAGGACCGAGTTGATGTTTACTGTGCCCGCTAGAGAGAGGAGTTCTCGCCAGATGGCCGGCATTGAAGTTGAATTTGGCAAACACAAGACTTTTTTCCAGAAGTGGCCCTCTTGAAGGCACTACTTTTTTCTTGTAAAACTCAATTACAGGGATTGTCGAAAACTTTACGAATTTTAGGTCTATAGCTTTGCCTTGGGCTGCTAACTTTGATTTTCATTTTCAGAGAGTCTTGCATTGCACTTTCTGTACGAGAGCTATCAAGGGTCAGACCCAGGTATTTGAACTCTTTTTCATTTTTTTCTATCTGTGTCTTCTAAATACCATTTGTATTTGTCAGATCTTTTTGACGTGCATTCCAAAATCAGTATTTTTGTTTTGTCTTTGTTAATTTGTAAGTTGTTTTCTGCTGTGTAACGTAAGTTTGTTAGCTGTCTATGCAGTCCTATCTGGGTCTGGTCAAACAGGACGAGGTTGTCGGCGTACATGAGTCGACTGATTTGAACCTTAGCCAGTTTTGGCGGAAAGGTTCTTGTAAGGTCCTCAGTTTCACCAAAGTCGCCCATGTATGCCAAAAATAACTCTGGAGCAAGAGTACACCCCTGTTTGACCCCTCTTCCAGTGGGGATTTCCGCCAAGACTTGTCCTTGCGGGGTTAGTCTCACCCTGAGAGTAGTGCCTGTATGCAGGGCTTTTATTGGCAGGAGAATCTCCTTGGGGCATTTCCACCCTTCAAGTTTAGACCAGAAACGAGACCTGTCTACCAGGTCAAAAGCCTGGGAGAGGTCAACGAAGGCCACAAATGATCTTGATTTTCCTTCTAGAATCTTGCTCCTTAGAATGCTGATGACTAAAATGTTTGCCGATGTGCCGACATTTTTTTGAAGCCTGTTTGGAATCTTTCGTGACATGGGACAAGTTTCGCCCAAGTTTGAAGTCTTTTCAACAATAGGGCACCGAAGAACTTTCCGATACAATCTAAAAGAGCAATTGGACGGAAGTTTGCCGGGTCGCTCACGTCCCCTTCTTATATATTGGTACAATAGTCGCCTTGGTCCAAGAAGATGGAATATATTTCGATTTTTCACATCTCACAAAGATCTTTTTTAGGAGGTTTGACCACTCTGTTGGGTTATTTTTGAGATCCATGTTAGAAATCCCATCCGGGCCGACCGCTCGGAATTTTTTAGGTTTTTTAGGATCCCAAGGATTTCTTCTTGGTCGTCGAAGTAGAGCCAACTCGAGGGATTGTTTTCTATGGAGCTATCGTCCACCTTTGTTGGAGATTCAAAAAGGGTTGTAAAGTGGTCGATACATTTCTGCTCCCCCATCGAATTAATGGAGTTTTTCCTTGATGGGGTTGTAGAATTTATGAGGGACCAAAATTCCCTGGCTCTGTTACCACAGATCGCATTCAGGACATTTTCCGAGTCTTGCTGATAGAGAAGTGAGCGATGTTTTTTTTAACCCAGTTTCTGTAATTTCTGGATGCTTGTGACATTTTTGCCTCTAGTTGACTAGACGGTGTTTGCTTCAATTTTCTCTTGATTTTCCGGAGTCTTTGGCAAATGGGAATAGCTGTAGAGACTACAAAACGATAATATCAGGCTGACTGTTTCAAGTGGCTTGTGTCCTCCAACATATTCCTCATCTTAGATGTATTCCATCCAGCTTTGCTGCTCTTAGGAAAATGTTTTGGCAGAGTGCGCCATGCGTCGATGTCGTCGAGTCGATGGTCCCTCGAAGGCCTCCGTCGAGGGTAACGTCATCGGGTATATAAGTAGCATGCGCGGCGCCCGTTGGCTTCAGTTCCGTTTTTCCACAGTAAACGTTGCTTCGGAGATTCGGCACGCCTCGAGTTCTGTGAAGAATAGTACATAAACGAATATGTCCTTGACGCCGACCATAACCCCGAGACCGGGTTTCAAAAAGTGCAAGTCGTGCGGTTCAAAAATGTCGATCACAGACCCGCAGCGAGAGTGTTTGTGGTGCCTCGGAGAAGGCCACGACATGGAGGACTGTACGAAGTGTCAGGCGATGACGGGGAAGGCCTTGCGAGAAAGGAGGGGAAAACTACAGGTAGGTCGCAAACCCGACCGTAAAGCCTCTAGCGTCGAGTCGCGGTCCCGTGAGGAGAAATCTCCTCGACGCGAAAGGCATCGGTCCAGGTCCCGAAGCGATTCCCATCGCTCATCGTCTTCGGCGAAAAAATCGAATAAACAACGCCACAGGTCCCCCTCCACCTCGTCCTCAGACGAGTCCCCAAAAAGGATGAGATGCCCCACGAAACATTCGTCCTCCGAAGAGTGGGAAGCATTCAGGGTCAAAATGATGGAGGTGTTTGAGAAAGCAAAGCCGTGGTCTGTGCCTTCTTCGGAAGCCGGCCGGGAGCGTCATCGCTCCGACACTCGCGTGCCCTCGACCCCGGGTGATCGAAAAAGGAAGGATAGAGAACCTTCCAGGACGCTGAGCGAAAAGGACCACTCGAGTCGAGTCGACCGCTCGAGTCGAGTCGACCGCTCGAGGTCACCGCCATCCGAGACCCAACGCACCTCAAAGGGCAAATTTTCAAAGAGCGTCTCGATGCCCTCGAAGCATGCTCCGTCGATGACCACTATTTCGTCGACGCCTACCCTGAAGCCCTCGGCGTCGAATGCTCCAGCCAGGCCAGGCCAGCCAGAAAAAGGGAAAGACAGGGTTACAAGACCTGTAATACACTCAGAGCCCTGTGATACACCTCTTCCTCCTCCTCTCCCAGAGAAGGTTTTCAAGCCTCTCCCTAGGAAGGAGTTTTTCAAATCTCTGACCTCAATCTTTGAGGAACAGGAAAGATCTGATGAGGAGAATGTAGCTTTTGGGCTAGAATATGGCACCCCAAATGTCCCAGAATGCCTGATTTCAGAAGAAAGCAGAATGAGAGACTTGGTGGAATCATTACACAATGCAAGTGGCATTGACACATCTCTTGAAAATGACTTTGGCAGACCAGAACCAGGAGAGCATGCCTGTCCATCATACCGTCAGTTAATGACAAAGGTAGTAGATTACTTAGGATGGGCTAGACCATCAGCCCAATTCATCCAGGATGATTTGACAGATATATTGGACCATGTGGTCCCACCGAAGACCCAGTACTACCCTTTCATGTAGCCCTGCAGAATAGGGTGGCCAAGAATTGGGACACTCCGGATTCTATTCCTCCGGTAAATAAATCCCTCACCTCAAAATACCTCCCTGCCAGTAGCGACCCCGGCTATCTGTCTAAGCATCCCACTCCCGAGAGTCTGGTCATACAGGCAGCCACAGCTTCTAACAAACTTGCATACCCTTCTATCCCTCCAGACAGGGACGATAAGCGTGTGGATGGCTGGGCACGGAAGGTATTTTCAGCTGGGAGTATGGCTTTAAAATCTGCCAACTCCACATGTGCCTTGGCAAAGTTTTCGTACACTCTGTGGGAGTGCATCGCAATGGCGGCGGAGCATATACCAGAAGGGGAGGAAAGGGAAGGGTTCCTAGCCATCGTTAGAGATGGAAAGGAAGCCATGCAGGAATCCCTTCAATCTGGATTGGACACTGTGGATAGTGTAAGCAGGTCCATGGGCACTAGCACGGTAATGCGCAGATTTGCGTGGTTACGGAAGTCTGGCTTCGCATCGGACGTACAGAACCGCCTTCTGAACATGCCCTTTGACGGGTCTCACCTTTTTGGCAGCAAGGCTGACGAGAGCCTCGAGAGGTTGCAGACCTCAAAAGTAGCTGCCAAATGTTTAGGGGCTGCTATTAGGCAACCTCAGCCTTTTCGGGCGCCAGGACAATCGTGGAGGGGACGATCCTATCGTTACTACACCTCATATGGAAAGGCGAGAGGAATGGCCAGTCAAAGGGGCCAGAGAAAGGCCACTCACGGTGGACGAGCAAAACGTGCAAAGCCAGCTCCAGCTGCAGCCTCTTTGCCATCAGCGGCCGCAACAACCACCACAAAACCACTTTGAGGACTTGCATCACAAAACACCTGTAGGAGGCAGGCTGTCACAGCATCTGCAAGAATGGCGAGCCATCACTTCAGATGTTTGGGCTCTAGAAATAATAGCCCAAGGCTACTGCCTTCCTTTTCTAACACAACCTCAAAGCAATCCACCAGGGAGACACCCTTTGAAGTTTTCAGACCCGCTCCTACAGCAGGAGGTTCTAACCCTGCTGGAGAAAGGTGCTATAGAACCAGTACCTGCAGCGGAGAAGAACAAGGGATGGTACTCCCTGTATTTTTTGATTCCCAAAAAGGACAGAGGGCTGAGACCCATCTTGGACTGAAGAAACTTGAACAAGTTCCTCAGGAAGGACAAGTTCAAGATGGTTACCCTTTCTCAGATCCTTCAGGCCCTTCAACTTCAGGACTGGTTGGTGTCATTGGACCTCCAGGATGCTTATTTTCATGCGCCGATTCATCTCAAGCACAGAAAATACCTGAGGTTTGTAGTTGCCGACTCACACTATCAGTTTCGAGTCCTGCCATTCGGATTGACCTCATCACCTGCCCCTTCCTCCACAGACTGGGCTTCTCCCTAAATTTCAAGAAGTCTCAAATGACACTTTCCCAACAGCTCCAGTACATAGGAGCTGTATTAGACGCATCCTTGGGAAAGAGCTTGCCTCCCAAGTTGAGGGCTCAAGACATTCTTCAGATGGTTTCCGAAATTCAAAATGCCCAAAATCTTCAGGCCTACGACTTCTTAAGGATGCTCGGCCTCATGGCATCCTGCATCTTCCTGGTGCCAACGGCACATTTGTGGATGAGATCCCTTCAATGGGCTCTAAAGACTCAGTGGTCCCAGTTCTCAGGTCAAATGACGGATCCTCTCCAGATTCCGAACAAGGTTCGACAAGATCTTCTATGGTGGACTTGTACAGAGAACATCGTAAAAGGAGAACTTTTTTGGCAACCATGGCCAGAGATCACAGTAGTGACGGACGCCTCACTCATTCGGTGGGGAGCTCTTGCCAACGATCTGACAATCAGCGGTCGTTGGTCTCCATCGGAGTCCAAACTACACATCAACCTTTTAGAGCTGAGAGCAATCAGACTAGCGCTGAAAGCTCTCCTGCCATCTGTCAGGGGAAAAATGTCTTGATAATGACGGACAACACAGTGGCCATGCATTATCTAAACAAAAGAGGTGGTGGAGGGTCACTACCTGTGTGCAGAGAGGCAATGCTGCTCTGGTATTGGGCAATTCAGGAAGGAATCTCTTTAACGGCAGTTCATCTAGCCGGGGAGGAGAATATGACGGCAGATGCTCTGAGCAGGCAGAGCACTGTGTCCCATGAATGGGAACTGGCTCAGGAAGTCATTCAAGAGATCTTAGCCCTTTGGGGAACCCCTCAAGTAGACCTATTTGCAACCGGAATCAACCAGAAGTGCGAAAGGTATTGCTCAAGGGAATTTCCCCCGAGAGGAGCCCTGGGAGATGCGTTTGTGGTGGAGTGGAATTTCCCACTATTGTTCGCGTTCCCTCCGATTCCCGTCATTCCTCAGGTCATCAGGAGACTGAGGCGGTTTGGGAACCGCATGAGCCTAATTGCCCCGGATTGGGCCAGGAGAACGTGGTACTCGGACCTTATAGACATGTCCATCTGTTCCCCAGTACGTCTTCCTCAGAGAAGAGGACCTTCTCTCACAAATGGAGGGTCAGGTTCTCCATCCAGAGGTCAAAACTCTCAACCTTCACGCTTGGTATCTAAAAGGCTGAGCTACAGGGATTGGGACCTTCCAGATGACGTCATGGAGGTGTTGCTTTTGGCAAGAAGGCCAGCAACAAAATCTCTATACCGTTGCCGTTGGACGAAGTTTTGCAACTGGTGCAGAGAAAAGAATGTTGAGCCTTTTCTATGTTCTATTCCGGAAGTACTGTCCTTCCTCTTGTCCCTAGCGCATAGAGGTCTAAATGTTGGTACCATTAAAGGTTATCTTGCAGCGCTTTCCATCTTCAAGCGCTCGTCAGAAGAATGCTCCTATTTCAAAATTCCTTTGGTAGTGCAATTCTTAAAGGGACTCACTAACGTGTTTCCTCCTTACCCATTCCAAGTACCTGTCATGCGCCGCTTTCTCACCTGGCGTCTTTGGCCCCGCTGCCGCTTACGAACTTCCTGATTTCCGTCACGTTTATGCTACGTTCACTAAGCGGTCTAGTCTTTCTCCGCTAGGAGGACAGTAGCGGTATTTAACCACTCCTCTCCCTGGGTCCAGCGCGTTGCAACCTTCCACGGTCAGCTGCTTTTCCTCGCGGCCGCGGTCTTGCTATACGCTGTTTACCTCTTGCTCCTCGAGCCTTTCCTCTTTCGCCTCTCTTACTCTTCCCGGTCCTTCTCCGGTCCCCGCCTTCTGTTCTCTCCCTCCTCCCTACTTTCCCTCCTTCGTGCCCGGCTTTCTGCCTTTGGCTTTGTTTACTTTCGCTTCCGGTGTTTGCTGGAGTGTACATATCCTGCTGGGTCCTGTTGCTGCCTTCTCCCGTTGATCATCTGCTTACACGCCCAGCTGCCATCAGGATACCTGCCGGTTCCAGGGTTTTTTTTGCCTATTCTGGCTTTTTTCCCCCTTTTTTGTCCCTCCCGGGAGTGGGACACGGTCAGGGCGCATTCACACGCTCTCACTGTGGCTTCCTCTTGTGGGAGACACGCTCAGCCTCGGAAAAAAGAAAAGGACTACACGGCCCATCGAGCGCTCAGCCCAGTTGAGGAGGATTTTGACTCCACAGGTGAGGAGGTTGAAGAGATAAAAAAGGGTACTACAACTGTATTAGAAGAGGGTGCTGACAGTTTGCAACGCCCACAAACAACAACCATGGCAACTCCTGAGCAAGTGCAGGAACTAATTGCTGCAGTACAAAGCCTCTCTCTAGAAATGCAAAATATAAAGACCGAAAACAACCTGCTAAAACAAATGGTAGCAGTGAGGGAGCCCCCCAACACAGACCTGCCTCCTATGCCTTTGTCTTCGGGGAAGTACGATGGTTCCCCCAAGACCCTGAAAGAATTTCTTGACGCTTGCAAGGTGTATTTTTCTTTCAGAACCCGCACCTACGCCTCTGATCATGCCAAGGTTGGATTCCTGGTGTCTAATATGACAGGGAACGCTCTTGCTTGGGCCACCCCTCTAGTAACCGGAAATGACCCTGTCCTACAGAATTTTGATGCCTTTATCGATTATGTCAAACAAACCTTTGAAAGACCCGAAATCTCAATGGCAGCTGGTGAAGACTTGATGGACATTCGTCAAGGACAAGTTGATGTGCTGTCTTATATCTCCTCCTTTAAGAGATTGGCCATGGAGACGGGTTGGTCTGAGCAGTCCCAATTTATTCTGTTCCGCCGAGGTCTTAGGGAAGAATTAAAAGATGAAATGGCTCATTTTCCTCGGCCTACTTCCCTGCAGGATCTGATGACGGCCGCCCTTCAGATGGAGTTCAGGATGCAAGAAAGACGCCAAGAAAGAAGAAAGACGCGTACCTCCTTTTCAAGGACCTCCTCACCACCTTCAACAGCGCTCAAACCTCACGATGAGCCCATGCAAATCGGCACTACTCGCCGTTCTCTTACGCCTGAAGAAAGAAGGAGGAGAAGGGAACAGGGCCTATGTGCCTATTGTGCCTCTGATCGCCACACGGTGCATAACTGTACTGAACTTACCAAGAAACCGGCGGAAAACGCAAACCCTCGAACCTAGTTGGGACGGGTTATCGAGGGCAGTCTTCCAGTCCCTACGTTACTATGTCTATTGATTCCTCGAACCCTTCAGAAGATTCCCGCCTGATGGTTATAACGGTTAAGGTTACTATCAATGGCAGCCCGGTAGAGACGCTGGCTCTCTTGGATTGCGGTGCCGCAGGGAACTTCGCTGACACCCTTTGGGTTGACAAAGTAGGGGCTTCACGGATAGATCGCGGACACGGCCAGAAAGTAGAAGGGGTAGACGGCACACCTTTGAGCTCAGGACTCATTGTTCAGACTACCGAACCCCTTCCTCTAACTATATTTCAGCATTCAGAAGTCATTACTTTTGACATCATTCGAGCAGCCCATTTTCCCTTAATCTTGGGGATTACCTGGCTGCAACAACATAATCCCCATGTCGACTGGAAGTCCAATAGTTTGCATTTTAATTCCAGTTATTGCCAGACACACTGCTTTCAAGAGGCACATTACCAGGAGGTAAAAATATCTCCCACTGTTCTCCCCACGAGTATAGGGGTGCATTCCATTGACAAGATATTGGAAGAATACCCTATGGTGTTTTCTGAATCCGCCCCCATGGCATTACCACCTCACAGACCGGAGGACTGCTCCATTGAGCTGATACCCAATGCCCTAGTGCCATTTGGCCGAATGTTTGCCTTATCCAAGACTGAAAAGGACGCTTTACGAAAGTATTTGGATGACAACTTGTGCAACGGTCTCATCAGACCCTCTAAATCCCCGGCGGGTGCTCCCTTATTTTTTATTCCTAAGAGGGATACCAAGGACCTCAGGCCATGCATCGATTACAGGGGACTCAATAAGGTAACTCGCAAGGACAGATATCCCATGCCCCTCATTACTGACATTTTGGAATCAGTACAGGGAGCGACAGTTTTCTCCAAATTGGATCTGCGCAATGCTTATCACTTACTCAGAGTAAGTCCAGGAGATGAATGGAAAACGGCCTTCAGGACACCATTTGGTCTGTACGAATACTACGTTATGCCCTTCGGACTGGTCAATGCTCCAGCAATATTTCAAAGGTTCATAGACCGAATATTCTCAGATTTATTGTTTATTTCAGTAGTAGTTTACCTTGACGACATACTTGTTTTTTCACAGTCTATGTCGGAGCATCTACTGCATCTCACAGAGGTCCTGAAGCGCCTTAAGAAACATCATTTATTGGCCAAACGTGAAAAATGTGTATTTGGGGCATCTTCAGTCCCTTACTTGGGGTTTATCCTCTCACCACAAGGAGTGCAAATGGATCAAAAGAAGGTCGAGGCTATTCTCCATTGGCAGGCTCCTTCCTCAGTCAAAGAGGTTCAGAGATTCCTGGGCCTGGCTAATTTTTACAGGCGTTTCGTGCCAGGTTTTTCCAACACTGTTCTACCAATTACAAACTTGTTGAAGAAGACATCTGTGCCTTTCCTCTGGAGCCCTCAGGCTGAAGAGAGCTTTCAACTCTTGAAGAAGAGCTTCTGCAGCGCTCCCATCCTATGCCAGCCGGACCAAAACAAGCCTTTTATCGTTGAGACAGATGCCTCTGCTGCAGCTATAGGAGCTGTTCTACTACAAGAGCATGACAACGCGGAACACCCAATAGCGTATCTGTCTAAGACTCTCACTACTAGTCAACGGAATTATTCCGTAATTGAACGTGAACTTCTGGTCATGAAAAGAGCATGTGAAGTTTGGAGACACCTCCTACAGGGGTGCAGCCACCCTTTTGTAATCCGGACTGACCATAAGAATTTACAAGTTCTACAGTCTATGGAGTGCATCAATTCCAGACAAGCCCGATGGGCGCATTTTTTCTCACAATATGACTTTACCATCACTTATATTCCTGGAAGCCAAAATGCTTTGGCAGATGCCCTGTCCAGGAAGTCTTTCTCCTCCCAGGTTGCCCCATCCTGCCCGGAGAAGTTGTTTCCCAGAAACCGCATTGTTGCCACTATCTCCTCCTTGTTTCAACGGATAAAAGAAGCCGTCTCTTTACATCCAGAACCCCGCGGCATGATTCAAAAGGGTGGTTTGTTCCTGAAGAATCAGAGGATCTGGGTACCATCTAAACCTCTTCAGAAAGACATATTGTCCTGGTGCCATGATCATCAGACGGCAGGCCATAGGGGACAGGCGAGTACCTTGGACTTGATCAGTAGAGCCTTTTACTGGCCAGGTTTGTCGGGAGATGTTAAGCGTTACGTCAGGTCCTGCAGAGTCTGCTGTCAAAGTAAAAACAACACAAAAAGACCCATAGGTTTGCTGCAGCAAGATTCCATCCCGGAGCGTCCGTGGAGTCATGTATCTACTGATTTCATTGTGGACTTACCTTTGTCTCAAGGATGTTCATGCATAATGGTGTCCATCGACTCCCTCACCAAGATGGCTCATTTCTCTCCACTCCCTGGTATACCAACTGCCGATGCTATGGCATTGGTTTTCATTAAAGATGTGTTTCGACTCCATGGTCTCCCAGACAAGATAGTATCAGACCGAGGTAGCCAATACGTCTCCAAATTTTGGAAGTCCTTATGTGCCGCTCTTAATATTCACCGCGCATTATCATCAGGATATCATCCCCATACCAATGGGCAGACAGAGCGGTTAAACGCTACCTTGGAACAATATTTGCGCAGCTACACCAATCTGGAACAAGACAACTGGGTGGATATGCTGCCGACGGCGGAGTTCGCATATAATAATGCCAGTCATTCCGCAAGCAAGATGTCTCCTTTCTATTGCTCATATGGATTTCACCCCCGAGCCATCATTCCCCATTTTTCCTGCAAACCTGCACTTCCGGCGGTAGAGGAGGTACTACTCCGTATAAGGGACATCCAAGACAAAGCTAAGGTGAACCTCAGAGATAGCCTCCAGGCATATAAGAGGCAAGCCGACCGGCACCGGCAGGTAGTACCTGGTTGGGACGTTGGCTCCAAGGTGTGGTTATCCACCAAATACCTTCCTAGATGGTCTCGCCCGTCTAAGCTGTCCCCCAGGTTTATTGGTCCCTATCCCATTACTGCCAAGATTAATCCAGTGGCCTTCCGCCTAAAGCTGCCACATTCTCTTAGGCGAATTCACCCAGTGTTTCACGCATCTCTTTTGAAGAGTGCCGAACAGTCACTAAGGGCTCGCCCTTTTCCCATTCTCTCTCACTCACCTGATACACCTGAGTATGAAGTATCCAGGTTGCTGGACTCCAGGTACCGCAAAGGGCGCCTGGAATACCTGGTGCATTGGAAGGGTTTTTCCCATGCTGAGGACTCTTGGGAACCAAATGCACACATCCATGCTCCTGTCCTTCTCCGGAAGTTTCACCGTTTACATCCCGGTAAACCGGGTGGCCTGGGCCTTGGCGGGGGGCATGCTGTCATGCGCCGCTTTCTCACCTGGCGTCTTTGGCCCCGCTGCCGCTTACGAACTTCCTGATTTCCGTCACGTTTATGCTACGTTCACTAAGCGGTCTAGTCTTTCTCCGCTAGGAGGACCGTAGCGGTATTTAACCACTCCTCTCCCTGGGTCCAGCGCGTTGCAACCTTCCACGGTCAGCTGCTTTTCCTCGCGGCCGCGGTCTTGCTACACGCTGTTTTCCTCTTGCTCCTCGAGCCTTTCCTCTTTCGCCTCTCTTACTCTTCCCGGTCCTTCTCCGGTCCCCGCCTTCTGTTCTCTCCCTCCTCCCTACTTTCCCTCCTTCGTGCCCGGCTTTCTGCCTTTGGCTTTGTTTACTTTCGCTTCCGGTGTTTGCTGGAGTGTACATATCCTGCTGGGTCCTGTTGCTGCCTTCTCCCGTTGATCATCTGCTTACACGCCCAGCTGCCATCAGGATACCTGCCGGTTCCAGGGGTTTTTTGCCTATTCTGGCTTTTTTCCCCCTTTTTTGTCCCTCCCGGGAGTGGGACACGGTCAGGGCGCATTCACACGCTCTCACTGTGGCTTCCTCTTGTGGGAGACACGCTCAGCCTCGGAAAAAAGAAAAGGACTACACGGCCCATCGAGCGCTCAGCCCAGTTGAGGAGGATTTCGACTCCACAGGTGAGGAGGTTGAAGAGATAAAAAAGGGTACTACAACTG